>NW_008238440.1:2328015-2347308 GCF_000691975.1 Corvus brachyrhynchos | reverse complement strand
ACCTTTCAAAATTATTTTCCTTTTCCAAATGCAAACACAAGACATTAATGAGTCTGATCAAAAAGCCAGGGACATGCAGTGTCTCTCTGGTGCTTTATGCCCCTAGAAGGAACCAGAGCTGCTGAAAGGGCTGGAAAGGATGTCCTCTGTCCTGTGAGGAGCTGAGCACTCTGAGCTTGTTACATTTGGGAGAAAGGAGGATGAGGGTGACCTCACTGCTCTCTAGAGAGGAAGGAACATGGTATCTACTGATGGGACGTGGGAATAGCTCAAAGCTCTTCCAGATTAGTTTTTACCATACATTAGGAAGTGTTTCTTTCCAGAGAGGATGACCAAGCACTGGAAGGGCTCCTTAGAGAGGTGGTTGAGGCCCCAGGTCTGTCAGGGTTTAAGAGATCATGCTTTATCTTGCTCAGCCCTGAGTTGCTCAGGCAGTTGGACTAAGTGATGGTTGTGCTTCTCCCCACGGAAATAATCTGTTCTATTCTACTGAAAGCCAAATGTGGAGGTGAAAGATAAAGGAAAATCTATATATTTTGACTGAAGTCAAAATAAAAGTTAAGTTTTCACTGTACAAGGAACATTGAGACTCCATATGGGTTTAGGATTTGGAGTTCACAAAACAGAAACAAAATTCTGGACATGATTTTGAGCATTGAGCAAATTCCCTGCCTGGGGAGGGCAGACCATGAGTAGCCAAAGTATAAACAAGGTCAGAGCTGCAGGTCCCACTGGCAGCTGCATAGTTTGACACCAGAGATGTCACATGAACAGGCTTTGGGTGCTGCAGAGAGAGCAGCAGGTGCTCCCCAAAACTGTGACATCCCCTGAGATAATTTAGAGGAGAAAAGACTCTCTCCCCTTCAAGGCCATTCAGGCTGGGTGGCTTCCTGGGATAATTTTTGTTATTGTTTATATAAGATTTTGCCTTGTTCATATAACATTAAGGACTTCTAGGAATCAGAAGATATGGATATGTACATTTACTGTATTTTCTGCTCTTATAATGATCAATCCTCCATCTGTTGACAATATTTGTCACATTTCTCACCTCCCCTTGCAGCATGAGCTTCACCTTCATTTTCTCATCCAGGAAAGCAATCAACCTCCCCTCCAACAAAAAGCAACAAAAATGTCACAACCAACATTATGGGGATCTGGGAATCGTCCACACCTTTCCTGAGGCAGCATCAGGGAACTGTAAATCCCCTGTGAATGACAATTCCCAAGCTGAGTCAGCAGGTGACTTGATGCCACTGCACAAGATAAACAGAGATTGCAGCATCCTCTCTCCATTTCCATACCGTCCATCCCTACCTCCCAGAGCACTGTGTTCCTTGTATTGTTTTCCCTATTTAATCCTGGAATAAGAATATAAGGCTGTTAAAATGATAGTTTGTGTGGCTGGAAACTAAAATCCTGCCCAATACAGGGTGACTTTTATGAGCAAGAAGCCCCTTCAAGGGAGAGCAAAGGAAAAGATTCAGCCAGATGTGCTCAGTTTGCACAACAACTGTTTCATGTGCTTGTGCTCTCAGAAAACAAATGCTTAAAAATCATAAATCTAAGAATTAATTCCACTTTCACAATAGTGGAAAATGAGTCTCTCCTTACAAAGAGTTAGAAGAGACAGACTGAATAAGCTGTTAAAGGATATGAATGGATGTCTCAGCCATTCATAAGTTCTTTGTGCAGTAAACCAGCAAAGAAGGAAATTTAGAGAAGTGATGTATTTACTGATGAAGGACAGGGAGACAAAACATGCAGCAAAACTAAAAATATTCTGCCACAAAACCCTCCTGATTGCAGAAAATGTAATCCCATAATCAGAGATTTGCAATCCTCGTGGCTGGCATAAAGATATTACATTTCCATTGAAGAACAGAGTGTGTAGCAGAGCATTCTTTGTATGCAACAGTTTCAGCAAATATAATTGCACGTGTATTCGACAAATGGTAATGCCATTCTAACAAGAATTAAAGCCAGACAGTGTGGGGAACACAAAGGTCAATGAGAGTTACATTAAAAACATTCTGTTCCATCTTTTAGCCATTCAGCAGCCAAGGGAGATCGCTGTGCTTTGGAATGAAAAGGGAATGTTTGGGGGGCAATCATTCCTTCTTGCCATCGACAGAGCTGGTAGTCAGAAAAAAGCCAGTTTAATGGTTTTATTTGCAGGCAAGTGCAAGTGAGAGAACAGCTGTGCTAAACCACTGTTTGTCCTTGTTATTAAACAAAGCATAATCACTAAACATGTTGGATGCAGAGAGAAAATAACCAAAGTTAGGTCTGGTTCAAGCCTTCACTCATTTCCAAATCATTTTCTTGTTCATTTGAGGCTTCTGCTCCTCACAGAATTGTAATTTCTTTCAGAATACACTGATTTTTTTTTTTTTCACTTCAACAAATTCAAGGGCTGACACTACTTTAACACTGATTTTATCCTGTAGTCTCATCTCTGGCTCCTAGTTAACCCTTGCTCCATAAGAGAGAAGAAGAAGTCCATCCATCATGTTTTATGTATTTTTTACTGTTCTTGAGTTTGAGTAAGGTTACCTTGGTTCAATATATTTTTTAATTATAGTGTTGAAATTACAGTGACAGTGGTTGCACAAATAGACACATCAAGATCAATAGCCAATTTGATCTGGAGAAGCTTTCTTCTTTTGTACCATGTCAGATAAAAGAGAATATCCATGGTTACTGCTATTAATATTTACACCACTCTCCAAGAGGAAAGAAAAATGCTAGACAACAGAGCTGGACATTGACTGTTGTACAGGTTATTGTGCAGCATTAAGGAAAGGTACCTGAAAATGGGACTGAGAATGATTTTCCGTGTTGCCTATAGCCCAGGGAGCTGAGAAGGGATGGCAGAGTAAAGCTGGTTTGTTCAAATGCAGAATATCCAATACTTCGTGTTAAAATGGCTTCTTCTAGTGCTGTCCTTCTGAAGGACAGGAAGATCCTGGAGGAGTTCTGCAAGGGCACAAGGATTGGAGGATACTGAGGGCAAATACCCAACCCACCCAGACCACAGGTTTCCTCCCTGCCACGCTCTGAGATTAGCTTCATGTCAGTGAGTAAATGTGCTCTGTCCTGTGAACTGGGGCTGAAGTGCAGGATGAGCCCTCTGCTCACAGGGACACAGCTGGGGGCCCTGAAAGTTCTCACGGCATGGGGAGAGGAATGAAAGGCTGGATAATCCCTCAGCTCCATGTGCTTGGCCTCTGAGTCCAGAGGGTCCACCCCCCCAAAACTTTAAGGGTTGTCTCACTGAAGTCCTGCCCTGAGTTCCTCTCCACTGCGCTGGGATGGTGACATCAGGCACACACGAGCACAGACTGTCCCCGCAGCACCCAAGGGTGTGCACTGATCTGCCTGGGTTAGAGCTGCCAGTGCTTAGGGCACCCAGAAGGAGGATTTTATACATATTCACCTTTCTCAGGTCACAGAGAATCATTAAGGTTGGAAAAGACACCCAGGAAATCCAGTTGCCAACATGGCACCACCACCATGGCCCCAGGTGCCACATTCACACGTTGTTTGAACACCTCCAGGGACAGGGACTCCACCACACCCTGGACAATCTATTCCAATGCTTTACAACCCTTTCCATGGGGAAAGTCCCGCTGCTGTCCACCCTGAGCCTCCCCTGGCCCAGCCTGAGGCCGTTCCCTCTCCTCCTGTCCCTGTTCCCTGCGAGCAGAGCCCGACCCCCCCGGCTGCCCCCTCCTGTCAGGGACTTGTGCAGAGCCACAAGGTCCCCCCTGAGCCTCCTTTGCTCCAGGCTAACAGATTTCACCCAGGAAATCTGCCAAGTTTCTGTTATCACAATATCAATACCTCAATCAGAAGACTGGCACAAGCTCACACAAACGTCCTGAAGCCAAAGCTGTTGCTGCACCGTGGCCAGGAGTCAGTGCTGTGTAACAGGTGGGGGCTGGAAAAGAGGCAGAAAACAAAGATTTTGCAGGAAAGACAAAAAGTTAATTCAGCTGTAGGAGTGATTTTTAATATTTTTTTTTGGTATGAAACTTGTGGTTTAGGGAATGCTGTGCCCCAGTGGGGACAGCTGCACTGGATGGGTGGCACCAGAGAGCTGAAGTGTGTACACCTGCCCTAATGCCATCTGCTAGGAACAGGCCAGGCATCTTTGGAAACTCTCCTTTCCATGGGTGGGTCTTAACAATAATCTTGAAAAAACAACAAGAACAAGAATTCTTGTGCTCAGAATCTTGTGTTGGTTGTTTATCCATCCTTCAACGCAACCTTCCAGAATTGCCAGGAGTGTTTTATGGACAGAGTTACAACAGCACCACGGCTGCTCCCCCTTGAAAAGACTGCAGGATAAGCAGCTCTGGGTTAAACAACACACAGATCAGCAATGAACAGCATTATCCTGGAAAGTCCTAGTTCTGTGGGATCCAGTGCTTCTGCCTCACTCAGTGCTGTGAGCACAGAGCACAAATGTCACATTTGCCATGCACACACGCAGTACATGTGTCACAGGCAACTAAGGCAGAAATGGCTTGGTTTATTTAAAAATATGTCTCAAGCCCAGAATATAAATAAATCATTGACAGCTGATACCTGCCTGGCTCCTTCCTGCCCAAAATCTCCTTCTGCATCAATAAAAGCCTCATTCTCAGTATGAATTGATTCTTTCTCCAGGAGCTGATTCTAATAAGAGGGATTAAGGTGGAGAAAACTTGTCTGTGTAGTCCCACTGCCTCTCTCCAGTGGCTCCTGAGCTAGGCTGAAATGTGTTGTTAGCCTGCTTTTTGGGAAAAATCAAATCTCACCAGAACACAGAAAATACTTGTAGAACTCTGAGTAACAGGGCCACTCACATCTCCTGACACAGCAGTGCAACGTTAGGGCAGAATAGGAATGAGCGAGAAATGATAAAGGCAGCAGCAGGAAGGGAGACAAGAGCAGCAAAAAAGCACCAGAGTTAGGAGACAAACTCAGGTCTGGTGACAGACGGGAGGTTTGTGTCTGTTGCTGGGGAGAGGAGTAACAGGAGGGTGGGAGGGGAAGGGAAAGGCAGGAAAACCAAGCAGAGCTGGCTCTGGCTCTTCTCCAGGGGTGCTGGCCCCAGGCTCCGCCACCCCAGTGCTGAGAAAGGGTCAGGGAGTCAATAAAATCAGGCTTTGGGGAGACTGCTTTGTATTGTCAGATTTCAAAAGATCACAGAGTCACAAGGAATAATTGGCATTGTGGCATCTAACAAATTTGACAGCACAGATCCTGAGAAAAATAATCACACTGAAGGATGGTTCTTAGTTGTTGTCAATTAGACACTGCTCAGGTACAGCAGCAGGGAACAGAGAACATTTGTTTTCTCTCTCATCTTTGTAACTGACATGTCAAACTTCAAACTGGCAGTTTATTAATTAATTAGTCTGCTTTGCACTATAACGAGCCTATTTATAACATCATTTCTCATTCACATTTTCTCCTGTACATTGCATGGAAATTCACAGCAAATGCGGGCTCATGGGAACCAGCTGTTGCTGCTATACAACTAAGATTAAAATTTGGCCAACTTTCAAATTTGGGGACAAGAGGTCAGTGATTTTTTTATCAGTCCTTAAATTATAGTAGATTTTTTCTCAAATTTTTGGGAAAAATACATGAATATTTATTTAACCAGCTCCTCTGATCACTGAATACCATTCCTTAGCCCCCCCCAAAAGGTGTTTTTTCCTAATTTACAGGAGAAGAAAAGAAGGGACCCCCAAGTTTGATGCATATATTGAAGTCTCCAACTCCTTCCTAATTTCTATTTATTCTTAAAATTTACTGAAACCATTTTTATTCCAAAGGTATTACATTAGGAAAACAATACATGAATTATATAGATTTCCATTAATCAAGAATCAACCCCTTCAAGCCTTATTTCAATCTCCCTGATTATATCAGTTGAACTTCATCAAATTTTGAACTCTGGAATCCATGCTTACATGGAATTATTAAATAATCATTCAGTTCATTATAAGTAGCTTAGGTATATTTGGAAACATCAGCATTCATTTTTAAAACCCTTTTCTTTTTGGATAGAATTTGACTTGATTTTTTGGGTAGATTTTGGCTGTCAAAAACCACCTGTAAATTGATCAGATCCAGACTTTTCCGAATGAAAAATACTCTTTCCAAGTGCATCATCCATTTGGAAAAGTGCTCAGCAGAAAGATGTGTTTTGACTTGGACTTGCAAAAAAATCACTTGTCACATGGGCAAAGCTTGGCTAATATTTGTTTAAATTAAATTACCTGTAATGACTTTGGTCTATCACACTTAAGTTGGCACTGTGCAAGTAGCTGCAAATCATTTTCTTTTTGTTTTCATGGGAGCTTGAGAAAATTAATCCTAATTATTTTAAATGGACTGTTCTGACTGTTTAATGTGCTGGTGCTTGAACAAAACACCTACACACCAGACTGCACAGAAAGAGAGTTGCCACTCTTTTTGGGCCCAGAGCTGGAGCATTTGGAGAGAAGAGAGAGAACAGTGCAGGGGTGCAAAGCACCAAAGCTCTACATTTAGAAGGTGTAGAAAAGGGATCAAGGCTGTGGGTGTACCTGATGTGCAGCATTAACTCTCTTAGTTTGGGAAAAAATCTTCACGGTGAAGGAAATGTCATCAGGGAAAAAGAAAGAACCTGATTGCAACCAAATCTACATTAAAGTTAATGCATTTGTTATAATGAGTTTGTTTAGAAAATATTTGATTGTGTTATGATACACACTCTTCAGCTCTCTTTAAGCAGTGTGCAAAACTGTTATAATTCATCTCCTAATAATTGTTGTATTTTTGCAGGACCTTTCCAGGTCCTCAAAAACAATAGTCCTAAGGCACCCTGCTTTCCAAAGGAAACATCACCTATATATCCTGAGATAATAAACCCACATTCTTCACGTTATCAGACCCCCATGTGCATCTTTAAATCAGGCTAATGATGGTTCATTCTACCCTGAGAGTGCTCATAAATTTGTCCTGCTGCTTGCCTGATGTTGCTCCCCAGAGCTGTCCTGGGAATTACAAATCTCATATCCATAATCTGCTTTCACCATTTAAAAAAGATGATTTACTTTACGATTTCCAGTGCCAGTGATGAGATAGATGGGCTCTGAATTGGCTGTGCTGCTCCTCTTTCTCCTTCAGGTGATCCTACTTAGGATTTCCTGCTTAGGGAATATGATGCAAATGAAGGAAACACAGGAATTTATGCATGGGAAGAACTTGTATTGTGTGAGTTGCCTTAGAGATGTTCTCTGGCACAGGGTGCCCAGAGCAGCTGGGGCTGCCCCTGGATCCCTGGCAGTGCCCAAGGCCAGGCTGGACATTGGGGCTTGGAGCAGCCTGGGACAGTGGAAGGTGTCCCTGCCCATGGCAGGGGTGGCACTGGATGAGTTTTAAATCCCTTCCCCCCAAACCATTCCATGATTATTAGTGTACTGAAAAATTCACATTGCTTTTCTTCAACTCTAACAATTAATTGCCCTTTTATAAATCTACAGTTTGGTCTTAACAACACCAGGAACCAGGGCAGCTTCTCCCTGCCATGCTCCCAGACAGGCTGGGCTGACAGAGCCCTTATCCCAGATGGAAGTGAGCACAGCCAGGGGGATTTTCAGCCCCCACCACATCTCTGTGCTGATGGGTTCTCTCGTGCCTGACTGCAAACCAACCCTTCTGGGTTTTAATTGCAACTGAACTGGCCTGGGTGCAGCCACTCATTGCAGAAGGAAAGCAAAGCCACAGAAGTTTGCTTAGATTAACGCTCATAAAGGGATATAAAAATAGAAAAGCAGGTGGTATTTTTCTTTGACTTTGAGAATATCCAGAATGTGAAAATATGAAACAGAATAGAGCTTCCTTTGAAATTTATAAAAAATAAAGGACATATTTCTCTGCTTACTAAAGCAGAGAATATTGGGCTGAAAAAAAGGAATTGGACATGCCAACACAGTAATTTCCTCCTGTGAGCTCATGAACCTCCTGGAGCTGGACTCCTCACCTTTAGAACATTTTGACACTTTTAAAGGCAAAGAAGAACCGCTACAAGATACGTGAAAAAGAATAAAATCTGTTCATCTCTTACAGATGGTGGTGGTGGGATAACTCAATTTGAGTTATTTAAAAGCATTTTGGAACTTGGGAAACCAGGGACACTGCAGAAATATTCTCTTTTTTCACATGAATGTCTCACATCTCAGGGACCCTTCTTAATTTATGATTTGGTTAATATTGATGAGACCTCTTGGACCAAAATCAGTTCAATGGGAAGAAGAAAAGCTACTGCTTTGCTACTTTTTCATATAATTTAATGCTTTTCAACTATTGTCATGCTAAGGAGTTGTAACTGAGAACCCCATGCATGTTTGCACAGAGAGAGAGAGAAATCAGGGGATATCCAGCAATAAAAGCCACTGCTGGGAGATGTAACAAAGTACAGAGGTATGATTTAAATGCTTTTAGCTTGTTAGATTAAAAACAGTAAATTCAACCATGGATTTTAGAGTTGTCCCCACATTACCTGGTACTTTATATCCATGGACAGGGAGCTGAAATCAAAATATGTTTCAGTAACACTTTCCTTTTACTTGAGGAATTTCCAACTGGATCCATCCATCCTGACACTGACATAAATCCAATCTTCCTTCAATGACTAAATATGCACCAGCAAGAATTTTTCTGACTCCTTTCCAGAGAAAATTCTGCCTTTTTGTGTGGGTTAGGAAGTGTGTTTAGCTCTGACCTTCTTTTGGTAAAATCTATAAAAACAAGAGCTGAAGCTACATCATCTGAAATCTCTTGACTGTGCAATGGTCTGTAGGAGATACACGAATTAAAACCTCCTCACTTGCACAGAAAATATGTTTGGACAAAATTTCAAAACCAGGAAAAAATAAATTGATATTGCAAATCCAAAATCAGCTTGATGGAGATGAAAATGTAGAATTGAACACTGACCACTACATAGAATTAAAGTTGAACATTGTAATTACAAATTTATAGATAGAAATATTAGGCAACCTAAAATGTCCTAGGACAAATTACACTTTCTGGAAGGCTTCTGGAAAAAAAAAACCTGGTTTAAAATGCTCTATTTAAATATTACAGAAGTTTCTCTGAAAATAATTCCTGTGAAAAGTGGCAATGTTCTGGTAGTTCTGAAGCAGTTTTGTTCGCAATAGCTCATAAAGTTATCCACAGTAATATTAAATAACTAGTGCATTGTTCACACATCATGGAAGTCTTAATTTCTCCCTATTTTTTTGCACAATATTACTAAGTTCAAAGCCTTGCCATATGGACCAGTTTTATACCTATAATCCTTCTTACCTTATATCCTTGAGGAGCAGAATCTCCATCATGTAATGGGAATTTTCATAGGTGCACCTGAACCACCACTCCCATTAGCCAAGGATCACAAGGATCAGCAATTTAATGCTGGGCACTCTAAATGCAACACAAATAAATAGACTGAAACAAGACAGTGCAGGCTGGAGTATTGAAATTTCTCTTGTGATCAAAAAAAATATAAAAATGAAGCACTTCTGATAATTCCTTCAGAATTTGCCTTCACTACAGTGTGGGATTTTGGTATTTTATCCAAATAGTTGAAAAAATCATATTATGATTCTGACTTTTACTGGGTTGAGATTATTAAAAGGTTTTCCACTTTTCAAATCCATCATAGCTGTTAAGTACAATACGTCTTAATCATTTGCAAAGGGACCCAACAACAACAGCAGGTGAAAGCCCAAGTAAAAAAATAAACAAAAAATTGAAGGCAACTCTCTGCCTATATGAAACTTTGGGTTTTTTTCCAAAAATTTTAGTGCTCAGGCAATGCTTTGTATGCTACTAAACTGGACCAAAGGGCACCAACTGCTTTGATATCAACCACTGAAAAATTGCTGTCAGACTGAGCCATTACAGCCGATTGCTCATCCAGAATTCAAGGCTGGATTAACAACTTTGCCATAGAAAAGAGATTTTGCAAACACACGTCTCCATCACTCACCGTTCCATACAATTCCTCATGGTATTTTGTGCTAGCATTTGTCATGCAAATCACAGACTTGGGAAAAGATGCCAGGGACTGGTGTCTTGTTTCCACTGCCTTCTCCAAGTTTGGCTTTCCATTTTCTTATGTAGCCTGGAAATTATGAGCCTTGGCTGTTATAAATGTGAAAATTATAAAAGTCACAGGAGTTTTAAAGTAATTTTTTGTAAGAGTTCACTATTCCCCCTCCTAATACATGAATACCATTAAAAAAAAAAAAAAAAGGAGAAGGAGAGAGATAAATCAATTTCTGTAATTTGAAATGTTATTGTTATTTTTATGCACAGAACAGCAAAACACAGCACCAATAAGAATTGAAGACTCAAGCTAGAAAGAGATATTAACATTAGGCTCTAAAATATGCTTTTAAGCATTCTCAGATGTTTAATAAAACCATTCATGTCAGCTCCAAAATGTTAACATATTCCACACAAAGTTCATTGGTGACATGATTTGCTAACTCTCCTGCTCCTCTTTCTCACTCAGTGATTTGTCACTTCAGTTTTACTGAGAGGAGAAGCAGCACTGCCCGAAATCCTGAGCACAATTGGAATTAGTGAAAAATCAGGTCTCATGCTGCTCATGTTTTCTTTTAGCCTTTTTATAACCATCTGCTATTGGTACTGTGTTGGGCTCTATTTTCCTCTGGTAATTACAAACAGTGGCAGTCAGGTTGTTGTTAATTAGAAACGGTGACAATGAGGTGGCCTCTTCTTTGTAACACTGGAAAGTCCTCCTGACTTTTGTGATAAATTTCCCTTCCCTGGGAGGGTGGGCAGGCCCTGGCACAGGGTGCCCAGAGCAGCTGGGGCTGCCCCTGGATCCCTGGCAGTGCCCAAGGCCAGGTTGGACATTGGGGCTTGGAGCAGCCTGGGACAGTGGAAGGTGTCCCTGCCCATGGCAGGGGTGGCACTGGATGGGCTTTGAAATCCCTTCCAGCCCAAACCATTCAATGTTTCTGTGATTCTACTCATGCAGAGTTTTCTCTGTACAGTCAATTGAATTCATATTCTCATTAAGCCATTTTCTCTCTCCCCACCCCTGTCCCCATTCCTTTTTTTTTTTTAAATTTATTTATTTTTTAAATTTTTTGTTTCTTTTGAAAGCCCTTCAGGATTTTTTTTTGAAAATCAGTTTGGCAAAAGATAAATTATAAACACCCCGAAGCCCTGCTTGACTCAGATTACCAGCTCAAACAGCTTGGTCCAAACTCTGCTAAGTTACACATTATTACAGAAACTATAACTATATGGTTTAATCAATAGGTTGCTCTGGATTTCACCAGAGTAACCATAAATAACATTTCCCCCTGGATTTTCTACCATCCTGACAGTATGAGGTTTATTTAGATCAGATCCTGAAAGTATTTACAAATTTCAGACATTTAATGTCATCAGACCTACTTACTATATTTGAATTGCTGAATGTGGCCAAAATAAATTATAGTTTCAGAAACAAAAAATGTTATTTTCTTGCAGGGTTTAATCTACTGAATCAGAAAATCATTGGGGACTTCCAGCAGGCCAGAAGGAGATCTGGGGCTGAAGGGAGCACACTGGGGATGGCCTCAGGATGGTGGGAAACAGACACCAACCCTTCCAGAGCCAGTCAAGAGCGAGTTATAGATAAAATTTCTTCTTATTCTTATTGTCTCCACTAATTTTTTCCCTGTATAAAGCTTGTTTGGTATTGAACTGCTCTTATACCCTCCATAGGGCTCAATAGTAAATGGAAACAAAATTAAATAATTCCACTTAAAAGTTGACAAGTTCACCTCTTCCCCCACAATTTGTGTCATGGATTTTTTTTCCAATTTGCAAGGCAGTGGCAAAGCCCAGAGTGATTTGAGCAGCTGAAGGTCCAGACTAGAGCTGTACCAGATGGCTCCTCCTCCTTCTTGAGGCAGTGCCATAATTGACAATTATCCAATTAAGAACTAGATTTTCACATCGATTTTGTTTTCTTAGTAAGGACCAGATCCTATATGTATTTTTAATTCCATATAGATGTTGAGTCCAAAATTACATCCATTTAATTTCCATTGATTTCCACTCTTCTTTATCTAATGGACAGCTCAGAATGGCTCTGTTTATTTTGCTGGGGACTATTTAGATGAACAAATGGCAATTCAGCTGATTTTTTCCTTTGACTGCCAGTTGCCAAGTGCAGGTTGCAAGAGTTTTTTCCCTGCAGTGTGGAGTAGGAAGTGCACATAAACAACCAACTTGGAGTAGGCTGAGAAATTCTGCCATCTGGCAAATAACTCACCCACAACCATTCTCTGCTGGATTTCACTACATAAAGATACAGAATTCCAAAATAAATAACTCATCCCAGGGAATTAGCTATCCCTGGGAAAAGTGCTTTAAATTATTTTCCTCATAAGTAAATTACAAACATTTTGCCCAGAAATCAATATCTGATTATGTGTGCACACACACATTCATCTTCCATGCCTCTGGAAATAAATAGAGATGCTATTTGGGGGAAGAAAAAGATGTCACCAGGTTTCCTAGGACTAAACAACGATGTTAAGAAAGCCCCAGTGGCTCCTGTGACATCTGGCACAGCCAAACTGCCTCTCAGAGCACAGAGGGGCTGCATGGGCTGCTGGAAATTGGGGCAAAAAGGAGAGAACTACTTGAGGTTTACTAAGCACAGCAATGTAACAGCTCCTGCTTGCAGGGGAACAGCAGGGACCTGGTTTACAGCCCTGAAATGAGGGTATAAACCAGGACAGAAACCTGTGCAAGCCAACATGAGGCAATATATTTGTAATATTTGCACATTTGTGCATTTAATATGTTAAACACACGACAGTTGTGTCACCTGAAGACATTCCTGTGTTTGGTTTGAGCAGACACAGCCAATTCTGTGACGAAATCCAAGCCCTCCAAAGTGTCAGTGACTTTGCTATTTCCAACCTACACTGATTTGTTTTGATAGAAATCTGTTTACCCTGCCTTGATAATATTCTTTATGGCCACATTCAGGCTGAAGCCCCTAATTTAAAGTGACATTACATTAAGGTCTAATTCCAACTGGTGCCATTAAAGAGCAGAGCTGGACAGTCTAAAAAAAGCTCGTTTGACAGAGGTTTACTGATGGGTGACCCTACCTCAGCTCATTTAGGAGAGAAAATTGATCGAGTTTAGAAACGAAATTGGCTTTCATGGCTCTGTATGATACAAACAAAAGAAACTGGGTGGTTAATTCACAGTGTACTGTGGGCACCAGTTGAACCATCCAACCAGGAAAATTTGGAAATACTTTTTTATTTTTTGATTCACCTAGTTGGGTTTGTGTCACCTCACCCTTTTGTAGCCTCTATCCCTCCCCTTTGGCTGATCCTGAGTGTTGCATTTTCTGCCTAAGAAAAAAAATGTTGTCCAAATAATACATATGTCATTTTTCTTCATAATTTGCAATTTATCACATCTTCCTTAAAAGTGTTTTAAGCTAATGTAGCATTTTAATTAGCAGTTATTACCCATCTCGATGACTTGTATATAATTTAAAAATACATGAAAATTAATATATTATATTTAACAGAGATTTCCAATTAAGCATGAAAAAATTGTTTAATTAGTTTAAAATTATTAATGAAAGCTACAGTAACCTAGAAGCTGAAAATTTCCTAAAACTAGAGAAGATCCTTAAATTCTACATTCAGCAGTGTAACCACAAGCTCCTGGAATTTTAAATTTCTATCCTCGTGGTTGCCTTTGACTGCTCTTATAGGTTAACTCAAATGGGTGAATTCAAGTTATGAGGTTTAGAAAAATCAGATCCATGTGAAGAAGCTGGAATTCTTTGCTGATGCTACTTTTTCAGATT
The DNA here is from genome assembly GCF_000691975.1 of Corvus brachyrhynchos. Classification (NCBI taxonomy): domain Eukaryota; kingdom Metazoa; phylum Chordata; class Aves; order Passeriformes; family Corvidae; genus Corvus; species Corvus brachyrhynchos. Next base: position 2,333,390 of record NW_008238440.1, on the reverse strand, counting down.
TGGGAACAGCATTTGATTCAGTGTAGAGCACAGACTCCATGAACAATAATAACTTACACACAAATTAACCATTTTGCCCCTGGTCACACACTTTTCCATAATCCTGCCAGATCCATGATCCTGCCACATCTCCTGACTCCAGACTGCCAAAGACATTTGTGCTTTAGCTAATAGAAAATCTCTTCTTTTGATATTTCCCCCATCTGATGCACTTACAGAAAAATTACCAAAAATAACACAGCAGAAATAAATGAGATACCACAGGAACCACGTGAGAGTGTGGAAGAGGTCTGATGAAGCAGCAGCACGCCACGTGGCTGACAAAAGCCTTTGTCACACAGGGCTGTGAAGGTGCCTGATCCAAACCTCGATAAACCATCAACTGTCAGGCCTTTGGAATGAAAATCTGATGAGCTGGGAGCCCCTCTGTGCTTCCTGTGCATGTCTTGACCTCTGGGGAGAGGAATGAGCAATCCCCCTTGTGACACGCAGGATCTGGGAATAAAGACCTGTATCCAGACATGTTCCTGTCAAAAATAACGGGAGCTGTGCAGGCACTGGAATATTTAAGTGCCCTCCAGTGCAGCCAGCAGCCTGGGCTTTTTATTAAATCAAGGTTTTCAAAACCTTTGAGGAGTATCTTACACACACCATGTGAGTAGAATCTTTGCATCCTTTGAAGAAGAGTATATCAGAAATTAAAAATAAGACCAGGAGCATAAATAAATAAATAAATAGAGGTGTGTAGTAGAGTGATTATGCAATAACCACCAGAATGTCTGGTTTTACAGACTAGGTGCACTTACCTTTGAGGTTTTTTGTCAGATTCTTTCTTTGATGAATAATGAATCAAGTACAATTACAATCTTCCTTGTAGAGTTCAAAATGTTGCTGATATCTACCTTTTAACTCTTTTTCACTGCCTCTGAGTAAGACTTTAGCTGCCAGTATCAGATGTCTTTTTATTTTCTTCACCTGCATCTATCAAACATTTTATGATATCCTTGTTTTCTGTGCCAAACTACCACAATTGAATGAACTAGACTCTAAAACATGATAAAAGTGTGAATGTAGTCCTTGAATATCGTACATGCTCAGAATATATATCATCAAAAGTATAATCAAGTATTTTAAATACTAATTTATTCAAAAAATTGCCATTAAAAAGAATAATTTAAAAATAAAAATATACCAACCTGTTTTCCAGTTGTCTCTATGTCATCTCCCATGCACCACTTCAGTTATGTAAATTGCCATGTAGTTTGTCTTGGGTTATAGTCTCCAGGCTCAGTATTTTTCTCCAAAACCTCACTATTTAAATACAGTCCTCTGCTCAATTGTCCTCCATGCAGCTTCAGTTATATTACAAAGACTCATTCATAAATTCTCAAATTACTTATTTTCTCCAAAACTTGTCTCAATCTTTCTCAGAAAAAAAAAGAACATTTCCATTCCATTTTGAGAATGCTTAAGAACAGCAGGTTCCTGATCCTCCTTTTATAAATAATCTCCAAAGTTCTTCAGAAGAAAAATGCAAGTTTAGCAGAAAAGAAAGTAGTTTAAACCACGGTCCTAATAGAGAACTGAGACAAGGCAAATTGGATTGACAGAAAATGTTGATTGGCTTCAAGTTCATACGAGCCATAGTGGCCATTAAGAACAGCAATAGCAAAAATCAGAAAGAAAAAGAGAGGGAATAAAAGTAATGACGATAATTGTCAGTGAGACAGCAGTGAAATTGATCCCGTACTCACTGATCTTAGTCATTGCCATCCAAAATGTCATGGATAATACAACCATGGATAATACAGTGTTATCATTTCGGATCTCAAGAGCTAGGAATTCACAGAAAATGCACTGTCAATGATGATAAGAATTTTTAAGAGACCTTCTTTCTACTAAGAGGAGCTACAAGATGAAAATACCAAAGCATTCACCTCTGGAAAGAAATCCTGGAGTTTCCCAGAGATGACCAGTGTGCAGACACAGGAGAATCCAGTACAAAGTAAGGGCCAAGTGTCCAAATGATTGATTCATGTGACTCACAGTATGCTCTATGGACACCAGGTGACCACCAAAGCTGCTCTGCCACTTCTCAGCTGGGCAGGACAGAGGAAATGCAACAAAAAGCTCCTTGGCTGAGATTAGGACAGGGAGAGACCCTTCACCTTATCACCATGGGCAAAACAGACCCAACTTGGGCAAAATTAATTTATTATCAATCAAATCAGAGTAGGATAACGAGAAATAAAGCCAAACATTAAAACACCCTCCACCCAGCCCTCCCTTCTTCCCAAGATGAACATTACTCCTGATTTTCTCTACCTAATTCCCTCAGAGGCACAGGGGGACAGGGAACGGGGGCTGTGGTCAGTTCATCACACATTGCCTCTGGCACCCCTTCCTCCTGTTCATTCCTAACCCTTCTCCTGCTCCAGGGAGGGGTCCTTCCTACAGGAGATGGTCCATGAACTTCTTCAAATGACTCCTTCATGTGGGCTGCATGCTCAGACTGCTCCAGCCTGGTCCCTTGCCATGGGTGCAGTCAGTCCTTCAGGAGCTGCTCCAGCCTGGTCCCTTGCCATGGGTGCAGTCAGTCCTTCAGGAGCTGCTCCAGCCTGGGTCCCCTGTGCCAGCAAACCTGTTCCAGCTTGGGCTCCTCTCTCCACAGGGCCACAGGTGCTGCCAGGAGCTGCTGCAGCGTGGAGTTCCCGGGGTCACAGCCTCCTTCAGGCAGCCCCTGCTGCCGTGTGGGGCCCTGCAGGGGCTGCAGGGGGATCTCTGATCCATCCTGGACCCCACGGGCTGCGGGGGCACAGCTGCCTCTCCCTGGGCTGCACCCGGGCTCAGGGGAACCTCAGCTGCAGCTCCTGGAGCAGCTCCTGGCCCTCCTGCCCTGCCCTGGGGGTTTGCAGAGCTGCTCCTCTCACAAATTCCCACTGCTGTCACCCAGCTGCAATTCCTCGGGGATTTCCTCCCCCTTCCCAGATGTTCCCCAGAGCTGCTGCCACTGTCACTGCTGGGCCCAGCCTTGGCCAGGGGTGGGTCTGTCCTGGAGCCGGCTGGAATTGGCTCTGCTGGGCACAGGGGAAGCTTCTGAAAATTTCTCTTAAAAGCCACCCCTGTATCCCCCCACCCTGCATCCCCCCTCCTTGCCACACCAACCCAATACAGCACTTTTGATTCATTTGATAGTTTAATTTTTCACATTCCTGAGAAGAAAATGCTTCATAGCAACCACAGCTCTGAACTTCTTCCATATATCTCCTAGATCAACACAGCAAAATCCCTTACAGACCACTGCCAGAACATTGCTGCTGGGTCTTTGAACATGCCTGAGGATGAGTGGCAGTGCCATGAGTCTTGGTTACTGGAGAGGTGTTTCTGGGGGGCAGGTTGCTTCCTTCTCCAGGTCAAACACCTTCCAAAATACATCATTCTGCCAGTACAGAATAGAATTGGATTTCCGACTCTCCTGAAATATTCACTTATGGATGTCTTTAGGTGGTCCTGTTGTTCTTCTGGAAGACACCCATGTCCTACTCATCAACAAAGATTAGCTAATGAGGCCACCATGAACTGATGACAAGACACATCTGAAGTGGACACTCATTTTTCTGTTGTATCCTATTCAGCTGGAAAATATTTAAAATAGGCCCTTTTTAAAAATGGACATTTCTTTCACCAAAGTGGAAGTGTTCTTGCAGAGTTCACTGGACAATATGAATGCTCTGCCTCAGTAAAGTACAAAACCTACAAAGCTACCTGAAACTTGTGAGCAAGGGGAATTTCATCTCCCAGCTTGGTGACCTATTAACATCAAAGTTAGTGTTTATCCATATGTGGCATAATGCTGAAGTCTTTGGGGAAAAACTAATGATGTGATGAAAGCATTTAATAGCACATCTGATGTAGAGAAGGGCTATGTGAAAGTATCCTCCAAACAGCACCCTTATGGGTTTCTGAACCAGAAATGGAAGCTCAAGAACGTTCTGAACACAGCTTTTTGTCTGTAAAGGGACTCCTTGGTGACACCTTGCATGAAGAAGCCATCTAAAGAATTAAATCTAATTACCGTATATATACATATATATATATATATATAAATCTTTTAAACCAAAATGTCTCCGTCGAGCCATTTTTGACCAGAAATATCTGCAAAAAAAAGTTCATTCTAAGTGTCCAATGAGTAGACAAATTGCTTAAGTCCAGCTTTGTTAATGATATAAGCAATCATGTCCTTCCCAAACAGACTGGTGAGTAATAGTAAAGTAAGGAAAGACTCTCAGGCCAAGAATTTATCAGGAATTTATTGGTCTGGTAGGATTCTCATACACCTGCCTTTTGTGCAGAGGTCCTTTCTGGGCAGGATGAGGCTGCAGGTGCCAAATGCCAGTCTCAGTTCAGCATCAGTTCTCTTTAGTCGCTCTGGCTTTAGTTTTTTAGTTGTTCTGGGGATGACAAAATACCATGATCAACACTTCCTGAATCCCAAAGGACTGGCAACAGATGAGTTTGCAGCAAATATAAATTGATAATTAACGCTCTCCAAATTCCCCAATTAATGCAGACCAGTGAACTGTTACAGTGCTAAATATCTTAACTTTCCATACTCAGTTTGTCCTCTGACAATCTGAGAGGAGTTTATTTCAAACAAGGGATGTGATTAGCTAATGCTGCAAAGAATACTGGGATTATCAGCAACAGCAGTCCTGAGCAAAGCAGTTCAATCAGTATTTAGTTTACCACTTGATTTCCTAATGATTTATTCCAACAGCAAAGACTGGACCATGTTGTAACTTATGCAGTTAATTCTCAGTGGCGTGTTTTCCTTTTGCACCATTGCCTGCTTGTTTAGCTGTTAGCAGGCAGCAGAGGAATAAACAGCAAAGGGAAAAAATATTATATCCCTAATAAAACAGAGGATTCTACGATAGGCTTTGCATTCAGCCAAAGGCTGGGCACCCTTGGTGTGTTTAGAAACAAATGAACAAGGCAAAATATATTTATATCCATGCAAGTACTTGATTAAACTTCACATCTATTATTGCACTATCCACACTAGAAATACCTTTACCTTAATTCTGAATACACTGGGACTAAGTGGGTCTTCTGGCTGGGAATTAGTGTTAAAAGATAACATGTTGGAAGCCTGCAGAGCAGAACAGTACAAAATAAACCAGTTCTGGATGTGCTGCATACCTGTGCTATGACAACATATTCATCTACTGAGACAAGGGAGCTGGCTTTCAGAAAACTGCAATGAGCATCACTGCCAGTTAAGGCTGACCTTTGAAAGACGGTACCTGGCCTTTCATCTTCAAAACTATATTTTGAAAGGTAATTAAAGGAAAAAATAAGGAAAGAGGGAAACT
>NW_008238440.1:2303844-2327812 GCF_000691975.1 Corvus brachyrhynchos | reverse complement strand
TGACAGCTGTTGAGGAGGACATAAACAAACATTTGCCTTTGGCAGCAGATATCTAAAATTTAACATTTGAAGTAACATAACATATGAGAAGTAAAAGGTCTGTCTGTGTGCTCTGCATCACTGGGATACCAGAAATGGCTTTTAAAGGCACTTAATTTGAAAGAGATCCATTTCCCTATTAGAGGTACAACAGTAGCATTCCTAATTCACAGGGTTTGGCACACGAAATGACATGACTGTTTCCAAAAAACATTGATTCGTTTTGAATTAAAAAAAAGAGAATAGAGAGGTTAAGACTCAGGTAATGAAGATAATGGTCTGAGAGCAAAGCCCTCCAGAGAAGAGCACTGACAGTATAATTTCTAGATTAGCACTCCAGAACTTTCACTATCTCCCTTCTGACTACACAACAACTTTGAGCACAACAACTGGCTGGTTGTGCTAAAATTGGCACTTTTTTTCAAGAAAATATTATTTGATCTGCCCGTTGGAAAAAAGGCAACGAACCTTCTGTATTTGCAAAGTCCACAGGCAAATCTCTACAGGCAAATGCCAAGGTTTGGTAGAAAAAAGCTGTGGAACATAAGACTCATCCCATGCAGATATTCACAGAATCCCAGGAAGGTTTGGGCTGGAAGAAACATTAAAGATTATCTCATTTCATCCCCTGCCATGGGCAGGGACACCTTCCACTGTCCCAGGCTGCTCCAAGCCCCAATGGCCACCCTGGCCTTGGACACTGCCAGGGATCCAGGGGCAGCCCCAGCTGCTCTGGGCACCCTGTGCCAGGGCCTGCCCACCCTCCCAGGGAACAATTCCTGCCCAAGATCCCATCCAGCCCTGCCCTCCGGCACTGGAAAATGCTGCACTAGATCTCATCTTAAAGTCCCATTTAAGAAGATTGCCTCATTTCACTAAAGGCATCAGAACATAACCAAAGATGAAAGATAAAAATCTCTTTTCCCTCTTGCTCCCCTCTCTCCATCTGGAAAAAAAAAAAAAAAAAAGCCATTCCTTTATGAATTTAACCCTTCTGTATCTGTATTTGTAAGATATTGGTAACAAAGACTGAAGTTTTAGGTTGGCATTACTCAATCTACTTCTGGGAGAGATACTGAGCCTGAACTGCCATCAGATCAGTTGTTTTTATACCCTGCTCTGCAGTTTTGTACTCCTAATCAGTATTCAACAACAACAGGAGATCCCTGAATTTTCTCGCTGGATGGTCTGGGTGGGACCGTAAAAAGAAAGCAATTCTGTGTTCTAGTAAGCAACAAGGATATACACTACAACACATAAAGGCTTCTGCTAGAAAATCAGAGGAGCTTCACAAATGGACTCACCTATTTCCAGCAGCAGGTCTGCAGCTCCACAGAGATGCTCAGGGAAACCTCATCCCATATTCCTGGAGGAAATAAAAAAGGCTTTAAGGACACCAGCACAGCACATGTCTATATCTTCTGACCCCAATTTGGCCAAGATCTACGAGGGAACAAGTGGTGCTGGGCAGAAGGCAGCTGGGCTTGGAGACTGACAGATGTTTCACGGTGTGAGAGGAGCAGTTTGGCAGAGGAGCAGAGCTCACCCCACAGCGAAGTACTCCATCGCTGACATTTTCAGAAGTGCTATCTACTTCCAGCAGCTTCAAGAAACCTCTTGGAAAATAACAAAACAAACCTTACGTTTGTTTATTTCTCAGCCATTTTCCCCCAAACTGTACATGTAAGAATACTGAGGTAGAAAGTGCTTTTATATTGATTGTTTTTTTCTCTTTATATTTGACAGCTGGAGTGTTAAAACAGAATTCGGAGTAAATTAAAGCAGTAACAAAATTACACAGGGCAGCTGTTTCAGCTATTTCCACAGAGCAATGCTCTTTCGAAGAGCTAATGAATCTAATGGAATCTAACAGACACTGCCAAAGCAGCAATAAGTGATTTAAAATGTAGCGGAAAGTCTCATATAAACAGCCTCCCCAAGCACTAAATGAAGTAACATGAAGCTCTTGGGGCTTCTCACTTTTAACAAAAAATCAAATAGATCTCTGTTCATTTATTACAGTGGTGCCCACAAGCTCTCTCCAGTACAGGACCTGTCAGAATTTCTATTATCCTTCTCATTATTGAAGTGTTTGTCACTTACCTAATTACAAATGTGCTCGAGGCTGTAGCTTGCTTTCACTTACTGCCTGGTTAATCCCCATTTCCCATTTCACTCAAATTTTGAAATGATTTTTTGTTTATTCTATGCAAAAGAATAAAGATGACAGGTTTGTTCAGCTACTGGAATTCTTCTGTTTTGCTCTAAATGTTGCCTATAAAAGCTGACACGTGGAAGTGTTTCACTGTAAGTCATCCAAATGGGGCAAATTTGGTTTCTTTGCTGGGGAGGAGGTGCTGACCCTCCTCAACCAGCTCTGAGGTGGGAATCTGGGCAAGAGCCTGGGGTGTGCTCTGAACGGGGCTGAATCTTTGGTTTATAGCACTCTGGGGTAATTTTCACTCCTTCCAGGGGTCATGAGGCGCAGGGAACCCCCTGCCAGGATGGATTTGAGAGGGACCAAACTTCCCAACGTCTGAGGAAAGCCCCTGGAAGAGCCAGCACAGCCACACCTTGGCTAGTACTGATTTCACAACAAAATAAACCTTTCATGCTCTTGATGAGACTCTCAAGATTCTAAAAGCACTTCAAAGTTCTTCCCAATGACCTTCCATGATCTGCCTTCCCTGGATGTGGAGCTCTGACTCCTCAGTGCCTTCAAAGGGGCTGCCAAAGCACTTAGAATCAGTCTCCTGAGTGGAATTCTTGCAGAGGGATGAACTGTGCCCTCATCTTCCTCAAAGGAGGCCAAAGCCTTCTTGAAAGGAGCCATTCATGCCAGTCAGGGATAGGAGTGGAGAAACTAAACACGATCAAATAAAAAAGTCAGATTCAAAGTTCCTGTGTGAACTCCTCCCCATGGACGGCTGCAGATCTTCCTTAGGAGCGGCTGGAAGTCCTGCTCTGCATTTCTGATGAGTGCACACAGCAGGACCCTCATCTTTGCACTGTGCCCTTCTCAGGCCACGCTTTGCCACCCAGTTTTCTACACTGGGTGTCTCAGGAGAGCAAATTCTCTAAAAAAAGAGAGAGATTTGATATTTTCACTCATCCTCACATCAGATAAATCACTCATTTCCCTGTAGTTCAAGATTTTCCTTTCTGATTCATATCCAATGTAAGAAACAACCTTTTCTTCTGTTACTGAAGCATTTTTGTGACAGTCTTTAAAGCAAGTTTTTTCATATTTCACATATATTTAATGATTATAAGCATATGTCAATGCCCAGCATCATTTCAGTTATAGCAAATGATTTCAAATCTAAGAGATTAAATTTAAAGGCAGGTTCTCCTTTTTAGCTTGAAGTTTTAGTGAGATTTAACTCCCAGTATTTACATTTCTTGGGCAGAATTTATAGTATTTAATTTAGTCTGCTCAAGCACAAACTAACTGGATCTGAGCACAAAATATGCTTGCATGCCTTGCATTTTTATTACCTTTTTCTTCAGAAAGACTCATCGCTGTATTTTTTACAAACTAGTTTCATTCATTTTTCAGAGGAAAGCTGCTAACAAATTAGTTTCATTCATTTTTCAAAGGAAAGCTGCTAACAAATTAGTTTCATTCATTTTTTTCCAAATGAAGCTGCTGTTCTGCTCAGATTCAGACTCAAAACTGAGCAGTTCTGTGAGCTGACACCCCCAGAGCTACGAAACCTCCGTAATGGTTGAGATTGCACAGAGTATATCAAAAAGGCAGATGTGCTGCCCCATGGACTGTTGAATCATATTGGCAATTTTGACTATAATTAATAAATAATAATCTCAGCATATGCTCCAAGTTGTGGCCCTGAGCAAACACATGTAAAAGATAAGCTTAGTTACCATGTAAATAAAGGGAAATGATGTATATGTCTTTAAGTGGTTTTGTAAGCAAGGTTTGGAAGTTTGATTAATATCTAAACAGCTATCCCCAGCAACATGCTAATCAGATGTCAATTACCTACTAAAATAGTTGCATTTACGATGTTAATTGAAACTAAACTTGCTAAAATGATTTATTAATCCTAGTTTTCAAACTCTTTAATTATTGTACTTGTGGAAAGACCACACTCGTGCTTCAAGTGGCTCCTTTAAATTAACATCTTGAATAGGAATACTGAGAGAATTTATTCAAGAACTGTGTGGTTCATAAAACCCATATACTTTTATCATAAAGCCAGTCTGATACAGTGTCTTAATTTCATTTCTCTTTAGAGGTAGGAAGAGAGCAAATACTCTGTGCTTAGAATATTAATCCATACTGTGTTCACACAGAATAGTGTTGAAATTTCAGTACTGCAGAAAAACAAAGCCTGGCTGTTTCTGACACAATGAAATCACCTGCTCTTTTTAATCACTGAACCTTGATGTGGTCTTGATAGAATTATAAATTCTGATTTGTTAATAAAACCAGTCATGGGAGGTCACCTGAAGAGAAGAATGTTTTAGTACATGCTAAGCAAAGTCCAGATTTAATGATTAAAATAGATTGTCCTGACTTCTCTATTATAGCTTAAATTCTGATAAGTCACTATTAATATGGAAATGTCATGCATAACAGATACTCATGATTTAGATAAATGAACATAATATGGAAAAAAAAAAAGACTAAAATTTTAGTACACTGATCATTTACCCTGAAATAAAAGTTTCAAACCTCTTTTCCTTAAATCCAAGTCAAAGAGAATTTTTAGGGATTCAACATTTGAAATAACAGACCTTGAGTTGCTCCCTGGCTGGGTTTTAGCTTATTTTATTCCAAGTGTAACTTAAATTTGGTGAATTTTTGCAGTCATACAAACTGGGAGAGGGCATTCCAGAGGCTCCCTCATCAGTGGTGCACACAACCTTGGAAATCGTGGGAAACACCTGCTAAACAAAGTTCTCTTCCAGTGGTGCACACAACCTTGGAAATCGTGGGAAAACACCTGCTAAAAAAAGTTCTCTTTCATAGCAAAAAGCCCAAATGATCTCAATAAATTCCCTCACAACATTCGTGCCCTTAAAACTTGTGGCTAAGCTGAGCGGAGCTGCAACATCAACAACCTCAAGAGTGACACCTCCAGATTCTTGGCTGATCAGATCTATGCATCCTCCTCCAAAAAAATTGCCTCTGTAGAAAGCCAAGGCTTTTTTGCTTTAAGGTCTGATGAAAAACTAATGGATATCCAGTGCCTGAAGGAGCTGCAGGAAAGCTGGAGAGAGACAATTGCCAAGGGCTGCAGGGACAGGACACAGGGAATGGCTGGCCAGTGCCAGAGGGCAGGGCTGGATGGGATCTTGGGCAGGAATTGTTCCCTGGGAGGGTGGGCAGGCCCTGGCACAGGGTGCCCAGAGCAGCTGGGGCTGCCCCTGGATCCCTGGCAGTGTCCAAGGCCAGGCTGGACATTGGGGCTTGGAGCAGCCTGGGACAGTGGAAGGTGTCCCTGCCCATGGCAGGGGTGGCACTGGATGGGCTTTAAGGTCCCTTCTAACCCAACCTAACCCAACCCATTCCATAATTCTATGATTTTATGACTCCCTATTAATTTCAAAGGGTTTTAGATGTGGCTCTTATTAAGAAGGGCTCTAAAAATCTGTGCAGTGGACACCTTCCTACTTAGCAAATACAGTTCCTTAGCAACTAATCAGTGAAGAAGAAATGAATGATAGAAAATGTTAAGAGTTGGTTAAAAATTATATAAACCCTGATAGGAAGAAAGATCTACAATGAGAGTTGATGAATAAACTGAGTGATCCTGCCTGCCCCTGTGCCCAGCCCGGGGGCACCTCTGGAGTGCTGTGTCCAGCTCTGGATCCTCAGCACAGCAGGGCCAGGGAGCTCCTGGAGCGGGGCGGGGGGGGGCAGGGAAGGCTGGACTGACTAGCACAGTTTCAAAATCATCTCTGGTGCAGCAGTGAACAAGGGCAACAAAGAATCAGCAGCTTCTTTGATTTTTCTGATTAATAGTGGGATATTTAATGAATGCACTGGATACTCTCCTGTCCATTCTGTTTTCTTTAGCCTCTTTTCTCCCACTGAGCTGCAACAGATGAGCACAACCTTCATAAGTCAGCTTCACTCAGATCTCAGTGACCAAAAGGCAAAGAATTATAATTAGCTGGGATAACATTAGGCCATTTAAATTAGGCCATTTAAAGCAACTGCCATTATCCACAGATAATGCTCTTGAAGGAGCTGTATTTATCTCAGGGAATGCTTTGGGTTGGGAGGGACCTTAAAGCCCATCCAGTGCCACCCCTGCCATGGGCAGGGACACCTTCCACTGTCCCAGGCTGCTCCAAGCCCCAATGTCCAGCCTGGCCTTGGACACTGCCAGGGATCCAGGGGCAGCCCCAGCTGCTCTGGGCACCCTGTGCCAGGGCCTGCTCACATTTAACTGTAGAAAATTTCTTCTTTGTTTCCCATCTAAATCTATTCTCTTTCAGTTTAAAAGATGTTATCAAAGAAGGTTAGGGGGGAAAAAAATTGTTTTACCTGTGACATACAGCACAGAGTTTCTTACTCTAGAGAGCAGAGTATGTTTTAAAATTTGAGCCAGATTTAAATTAATAATCACCTTATTCTGCTTTATGACTTCAATATTTCTTCATATGTAAATCTAAATTTCTGTAAAAAAATCATGGCTCATATCACCCTCCCTGTAAATGTTGATATTTTCACCTGAAGTGGTGTAGTCACAAGGAAAAATCTATTCCACTCAGGCACATTATGTCTAAAAATATATAAATGATGCAATAAAGCACTGCGTTAAATATTTCAAGAAATCTCAGTGTAACTGTGGATACAAATACACTCAGAGAACTAAAATTCCAAGAAACTGCTGAGAAACCATAAGGTTTACATTAATTTGCAATGTGCTGTCTCCTGACTAATGTGCTTTCCTTCTTCCACTGTTAAAGTTCACAGAAAAAAAAATTTGCTTTTTAACTCCGTTTTCTTTCTAAAGAATACAAAAAAAAAATGCTGTTAAAACTCAGTCAGTGGTAGAATGATGATCAAATCACTGCCTTAATAAAAAAATTATTTCTCCTCACACAGCCTGGCACTGGAATCAGCTGCAGGTTCTGATTTAGGCTTTATACCCATGGAAAGACCAAAGGTTATCCAACTATGCTCATAAAGGAGATTTCTCACCCTGACTCTGCAGCTGAACATTTAATATCTTCTCCTAGGAGGAAGATCTCTTCAACACACGAGCAGGCTGTGCCCTGCTGCGATGAAGCTGAAGATGATGGATGGAAGGTTGGGGCAACAGAGGCATGGGACAGACAGACCCCTGTCAGATCCACTGCAGCTCTGCAATGAATTAGGGGCCTAAACAACACTGAGATAATTGAGATTACACATCCAGCTCACACAAGGGCTCCACTGCATCCCCACGGGCCCCCTGAGCTGCCCAGTGCTGCTGCAAATCAAACTTCAAACAACGTGTGTTGAGTGGGAAAGAAAAAACAAAATGTGACTGTAAAAGGATTCACCATCTTAAGCCAAGATTACCAGAGGGAGAGACAGAAAGAGTGGGAAATTTTCGAAGAGCAGTGATAAGAGCTGAACAGTAAGTGTGGAATGCAAGGAGTAAAAACCCAAAGCTGAGGAACTGTGGATTTGACCACACCAACAGCAGCTAAAGGGGAAGGAGAGGTTTCATTTTGCAGTTCACACTTCATTTACAACATCCTGGAAAGAGATGTTCAGACAAATTTCTGTTGTTGTTATTCTTATTAACTTTACAGTTAAAACCAGCATTTAGTTAAATGTATTAATTGGGATGGCAGAAATTGAAGTGAGACAGGAAATTTGCAAATTTGGAACTTCAGCTTTCAAGACAAACTTGCCCCAAAGACTTGTTAAAAGAACAAAGCACAGCTGTACTTTATAAACATGAATTCTTTCTATGATGGCTGCACTTCTATTAATTGTAGACTAGATCCAGTATTCTCCAGTGTTTAGCTTATTTATTGCAATTCTTTTGCATTTGCCCTCATTCGTTATACTAAACATCAAGTGCATGCAGTGGGATTTTTAAATTGCTTCAGCCCAAGAGCAATCATTATATAAAGATGTCCTCAGGGTACTGAAATATCTACACCACCTCCTTACATGTACAGGAGATGCAAACAGACACTATCTCTTGTAAAACTGGATTTTGTTTCTGTTCAAGAAGGAAACAAATGTGGCCTCTGGGTATCAATATTAAACAAGGGCCACTGGTAGGCAATTAAAATCACAGAATTATAGAGCCCCAGAATGGTTTGGGTTGGGAGGGACTTTAAAGCCCATCCAGTGCCACCCCTGCCATGGGCAGGGACACCTTCCACTGTGCCAGGCTGCTCCAAGCCCCAATGTCCAGCCTGGCCTTGGGCACTGCCAGGGATCCAGGGGCAGCCCCAGCTGCTCTGGGCACCCTGTGCCAGGGCCTGCCCACCCTCCCAGGGAACAATTCCTGCCCAATCTCCCATCCAGCCCTGCCCTCTGGCACTGGGCAGCCATTCCCTGTGTCCTGTCCCTGCAGCCCTTGGCAATTGTCTCTCTCCAGCTTTCCTGCAGCTCCTTCAGGCCCTGCAAGGCCACACTGAGCTCACCCCAAAGCTTCTCCTCTGCAGGCTGAACAATGCCAGCTCTGGCAGCCTTTCCTCCCAGCAGAGCTGCTCCATCCCTCTGCTCATGCTGCTGCCTCCTCTGGGCTCTGTGCAGCAGCTCCAGGTCCTTCCTGTGCTGGCCCCAGGGCTGGGGCAGCTCTGCAGGTGGGGTCTCAGCTGAGGGGCAGAGAAAAGAGGACAGTGTGGAGAGAAGAGAGGAAATAAAACCCAACTAAATCGTGGATATCTAAGCTTCCCATCAGGGTGTGAGTGACACCTGTGCCAACAAGAAGCACTTTTTGCCAGCCCAAATCAGATGATTTAAAAGTAGATTCAAAGGACAACAGTTTTAATGGTGAGTACAGGAGGTTTGTGCAGGTGCTGGTTTTCCCTTCCAACTCAGCTCCTCATGTTCATGCCCTGTCCCAGGGCATATTCCACCTGTTGGGATACTCCCAGGTCAGTGGGGTGCATTTAGATTTTTGTCTGTCCCCACAAATGCACTGCAAATTTAGAAGCATTTTACTGATACAAAAAAATAGAATCATTCCAGAGGAACATTTGCTAAAAAATGAAGATTATATAATGAGCTAAAATATTGGGAAGTTCTTTCCTTTATATTACTCCTTTCACTTTTTGTGTTTTCTTTCCAAATTCACACATGTATCTATATTCATCCAATCTGACACAGAGCATGCAAATGCCCTGGAGGAATGCTCCTCTTTGCCCTTTGCCAGCTACAGTTCTCACTAATGTGTAAATGAGATGCAAACAATAAAACCTGTTTGTGAAACAGAGAAAAAAGAATGTGCACAATTTTATAGATGGCCAATACTTTACTTTCTCAGCATTTCGAGAAATGCCATGCAAGAATCTGATTTAAAGGGTTCTCAAAGCAGTTTTGAGAAGATTTTAAAATCGGTAACATCACTAAGAATATATATCCATATATAATTTTGTATTCATAATACATAACTCATTATATGTTAAAGGTGTACATGAAAGTGAAGCCCAAAGCAACCAAAATTTAGCAGTCTATCATCTCTACTGATATTAAAATTCACAATGATAAGAGCTGTACACAGAAGGTTTGTCTTCATGTGTGATGGAAAGTTCAAACTGAGAAAAATCTGGAAAAAAATCTGGAAAAATATCTGAAAATCTGTCTGTTAAAAAACAAGGATGCTTTTTCTAAGGGTTATTGGAAGAGATAAAGCAGCTCGGAATTATGTTCACAGATGCAGAACCTCACATGGCCAATTCAGTGCCTGGGAACTCTGGAAAACTCTGGAGAGGAGGTTGGAAGAAGAGTCTGGGAACAGGTCTGGACAAAACAGCCTTAGTCCTCATGTATTTGTATGTGGCAGAGGGATAGACCAGACCAAAATCAAGCAGCTAATTAAACACCTGCAGAATGCACGTATTTTTGATGTTCTCGTTAGGTTTCTGCTTGCTCCCAAGGTAAATAAAGGATAGAAGGTGTGGAAAGACAGAATGTGTCTAGAAAGGATGGAAAGACCAAGGAGATGAGATGCAAGAACACAGACTCACCCAAAAAACCTTACCTAAACCCTGCTGTGCTCAGGCCATGTCAGGAAAAGTGGGAAGCCTTAAAGGATGCTGAACAATGTGAGGCAGTAGCATGTCCAGGAATACATTGTTCTGTTGTCAGATTTGCTAAAATCAACTTATATTTTTGGGGAGAGTATTCACAATGTGACTAATCTGCACTACGAGTGTTGTTGGTTTGTATTTGTTTTTATATAGGACAGTTGGGAGTATGGAGAGTGGTGGAGAAAAAAATATAAATTACAAATAATATTGACAATTATGTGATAAGTTTTCTAATGAGTTTTGTTGTCTGTATTTCATAGCACAGCCTTCAAACACTAATTTAAGCAAAGATTCAAAGCCCAGAGCTCATCTATCATTAATAATTTTGTGGAACTGGCAATTACTAATATGTGCAGAGTGCCATTTTACTTTATCAAAACGTCCTCTTAAAATTAGGCTGTCTGAAGTTCCCGATGTGCAAATTAAGCATCTAATTTATCTTGCCTGGTCTTCCTGGATGGTTTGATCAGCCCTACACTGTTAGGCAGGCAGAGACGGAGTGTTAAATGTAAAACAGCAATCTCTCCAAAAATCTATGAAAGGCAGCAACAACAGCCAAGCTGAAGGTCAGAGGTCACCAGCCTCAGTGCACGGTGACAAAAAAGAGAACGTTCCCAGACTCAGAACATCTTAATTTATGCTGTTTTCAGGAAGCTTTTCTATCTCCCGATCAGGGATTTTCCTGTAAGATATATTATCCAATATCCTGTTCCACCTCAGTGCTACTGGACCTACTGTTATTTGCACCAGTGCTGTGCTGAAGGAAGAGAACTGCTAGAACTTTCCAAACCTCCTTTGCTCTCAGAGGGGGCTACCAGATCCTGAAAGCGAAATTAAAGCAAGTTAACTTCCCTGGCTGATAGCTCCTCATCAAGATGTGCTCCTAACTAGACACAAAGATTAGACTGAGCACACAGCATGAGAGGAAGGGAACAGAGACATTACAGATGACTAAAAATTATTTTGCTCCTTATTTCAGTGGCCAGCTTGTTTCTCCAAACTCTTGTTTAAGGAGGGAATATCTCTGAAAGCAGATAAACCTCCCTGGGGTTATATTTTGCAGAATGGAACCTACCAAACCCCCTTGCTAGAGTAACTTTCCACAGGGAAGAGTCTATTTGGAATGAAACTAAACAAGCATTACTGCAAGTTAAAAAGATCTTGCTGTCCTTGGAGGTTTAGTATCAAACCTAAACAAAATGTAAACCACAGTATTGGGTGCTGCTCCCTGCAATTCCACGTCACTTCTCACAAAGCACTTGTGAGCACAATTCCAACAGGTGCAATTGTAGGAGATAATGACTCACTTAGCTATTCAAACCTGATAAAACAATCAGCTCTGATGATTCCTCAAGAACGTTTAATACAGTGGGCATTTCATTACTGCTTTCCACATTCGCGATATTTAATGGCCATAAACAGATGGAAATGCTTTACATTCAGCTCCTCGCCCTGTGGAATTGAAAGTAGGTTAGAGAGAAAAGTTTAGCAAACAGATTCTGAGGAGTATTTTTGATTAATGCTAGCATTGACCTGGCACTTGGATAGAATTAAGAGAAAAATGTGCAAATTTACAATGCTTAAAGACAGCATTACCTTGTCATATCGTTTCAAGAATATTTTCTGCTTTCTTTTTCCTTCTGTCAAAACCTCCACTGTGGCCTTGTCTCCCTTTTCGTAGAATAAGATCATTTACCATGCACACTGCCATTTATGAACCTATCCAAAATATATGAAAGCTCTCTGGAACCAGTAGTTCTGTCTGAGAAGAATGAAGAGAAGCTGGCACAGAGGAAAGCTGGCGCTGTGCCCTCCTCAAAATCTCGTCATTTATTCAGAAGTTGAAACAAAAATTGTTGGGTCCTCAGCTCCTTTGTGAGGTTTGGATCTTTCCCAACACTTGCCATGACACCTTCCCATAAATCATTTGGAGCTGTTCATTTACCTACACTAGAAAGCTCTTGGCAGAAATGACTCCTGAAAACAATAGATCAGACAGCAAAGAGAAAGATTCTGCAGAGCTTAAAGATTGGGATGGACAAAAACTGACACTGTCTTCCAAAATTACTGGCTCAGGACACATGATTTTTAGGCTTCCTACATAAAGGCCTCTCCAAAGAGGATGATATTCCTAGGGATTGGAAACCATGACTTTGAGGATTCTCAAACTTACAGCAGCTATATCACAGTCTGAGCTGAATGGCTTCACTTATATCACCATCTCTCTTACCTATTCCAGATAGGAGTCTAATTATGTTTAGCTTGGTTTAATTAGCTATATTTCTGTCTGAGGAGGATTCTTAATTTATTCCTCAGTCTTAAGAACTGACTACTTTATCTAGTGAGATCCTTTTGAAAGAAACAAAATTAAGGTTGCTTTAATGAAGCACTTTCTATGGGAGAGGTACAAACACACACAAAAAACCCAACTCCAGAAAATACATGAATGATTTAATGGATAAAATGTGTTCTCTGTGAGGGTGGTGAGGCACTTCCAGGTTGTCCAGAGAAGCTGTGGCTGCCCCTGGATCTCTGGAAGTGTCCCAGGCCAGGTTGGACATTGGGGCTTGGAGAAAACTGGTCTGGCGGACAGTGTTGAAACTGAATGATCTTTAAGGTTCCTTCCAACCCAAACCATTCTGGGATTCTGTGCTTATGCTGCCATTCTACCTGAGAGCAAAGACAAGCTCATGATGATCACAATGTGTGGTGGGTACTAACCCAGCCGTACATAATGCCAGCCACAGAGAAAAGCTGACACACTGCACAGGAGGTCAAGAAAAGTTCATCAGGAATTCAGCTGGAACTCCCCTAGCTATTGGTGGCATGGGTGTTTCCGTGGGAGTGATCACAACATAAAGATAGGCAAAGCACCCTAAATATTTCATGAATTTTCGGGTCTGTATGGATCTGTAAGCACACCAAATATATAGTTGGATAAAAAGCAATGTATAATCTAATATAATGTAGCTTAGAGCTGAAAGATCTGCAAACACAGAACCCTCCTGTCTGAAGTGTCTGTATATCATGTACATCACAGAGGAGGACAAAAGATCAAGGCAATGGGCTGAGTTACAGGCAGAACACTCAGAAGTTATTATAGAAAGACTTACCTTAAACCCAGTATTTGTCTGCAGCAAAAAAAAAAATCAATTCCTTCTGTTTACCTGGTTTATGTTATTTTCTAAATGTTTTAGTGAAAGGCTTCAATCTGAGAACTCCAGAGAACTGCAGCCTCAATAACTTCTAAGAGCACCACTACATTTTCAGCATGAATTTCAACACAGCCAAGATCTGCCCAGTCTACAAACTTCTCCCCGGCCTTGGGTAGCCATGGGTAGATACATTTGAGGAAAGTGCAAAGTTCCTTGATCCCCTTTCAGCTGTTTTCTGTCAGGAAAATTTGGAACACAAAGAAAGGAAAGAGTAAGATTCTATTTGAGAACATTTTTGTATTCCTCACTTTCATGTCTGACTGTGCTCCATGCATTAAACAATATCCCAAAATGGTTTATTCTCTCATTCTCTGATGAGGGAAGTCCTTATGTAGTTTTATATTTTCATTCTGTATGAAAGACCACTATTTTGTTTTATCTGTCACAATATACAAAAAAAAGACAAAGAACATAGAAAACAAAAAGCAAGAATTGCAAAGCTCCTTACAACCTGCTGCAGTGCCCTGTCTTTCTTGCACAAAATATATAAAAAAGGTCTTTGAGATAAATATACCTTATAGCTGTTTTGAGTCCCATCATGCCAAGAGAACACAAGGTAGATTACAAACATGACAGGACTTAAAAACTAAATCTTCTGACAAGCCTGACTTGCACATACCTCTGAGATTAGTGAGAAGTTAAAAAGATTTCTTTTCAATTATCATTATTCCTTTAATTTTCTAAGCACTGACAGCCTCAATATCTTGAAACATTTTAGTCTCAGAGGCAGAGGTTTCGCACAAGGCCTACAAAGTTGTAGGGTCTCCTTCTCTGAAGATATCCCACCCGACCTGGGTGTGTTCCTGTACTACCTGCTCAGGTGTCCCTGCCTCCGCAGGGGGTTGGTCCAGGTGAGCAGGGCCAGGGTCTGCTGCAGTTTTATTACATGAAGTCGCGTTATCAGATCTCTTTCCCATCATACTTTGAAAAAGTGTGGGGGAAACCAACTAAAACCCATCAACAAGTGAGAGACCTGCCTGTGGTGAGTGCAGTTTCCCAGCACTCCTTCCTGGCTTACTCTGCATGGTTCCCTTTTCCCTGCTGGGTTCTCTCCCAGGGGTTTGTCTGAGAGGTTTGAAATGAGACTGAGGTGTTCTGCCCCTTATCCTGACCTGGCACTCCAGGCGGCCGGAGATGAAGGCAGATGGAATCTGAGCTCTCAGTTCCCTCTCCCGTGCTCCTTATTATCTGTTTTCTCTCAGAAATTCATCTCACAGAGGTTTTAAATGCCCTGCCTCATTATTAGCAAATCTGTACCACACTGCAACTGTTCTCACTTTCTGAAAGTGCCTGAGGTCCTGCACCCTCTGACAACACACCATGTGGAGTTATTTTCTCTCCCTTGCCTAGTTAAGAGGTTATTGATTGCCACTCACATGCTGTAATGGATGGCTTTCCATTGCCCACATTTGCATTCCTTCTGTGTTTTAGCCTCTGTTTCTTCCCTTCCCACTGATTCTGTTGTAATTTGCAATGTGTGCACTGGTGTGAAGGTCAATACACTTTGCTGGACACTGCCTCAGTGATTTATTCTCACATCTCCTTAACTAAATCCTTGCAGTGCTGAATTTTTTCAACCAATTGCCAGCAAACTACCATCCCCAATTCCTGCCAGCTTTGTTACTGTGTTATTGCTGTTTGGTGAGTACATTCTCTCAGAATTTACCCATTTGTTTCACCGCTGGTTTTCAGGATCAAGTGCTTGTTAACCATCATTTTCTTCTGGAGATATTCTTCTGACTTCGGCATAAGCTTAAAGTAATTAAAAATTTCCTCTTGCCTTAGAGTTTATCAGACCTCCCCATGTGCCACTTCCATGATTAATGCTGTTGAGTGAAACCACCCCTATTTATCACCTCACAAACTGTGTAACCTCTCTTTAGGTCACTACATTGGCCAATGTATGCCATGATGTGAGCTGTATCATGGAACTAAAAGAAATCAGAGTAACAACAGAAAAGGTAAGATAACATGCAGTAAGAACACAGTGCAGTGATCTACCAGCTGAGACACCCTCCAGGGTTCAAGTTTACAGCACACACAGACTAAAAAAGGCAGAAAACTTAGTCCAGAACTGCTACAGAAAACCTGCACAGATACGTTGCTGCCCAAGAGATGAACAGGGTGGTAGAATCCTAGAGATGGAGGCCTTGGGCTGCCTATGCGGGTAAGTTTTGAAATTTTCTGAATTTATATACCTTTAATATTATCTTGACCCTTTGTTAAAAACTGTCCAAAATAGTCTTGTTTCATTTAATGCAAGGTGATGAGCTGGTTTCAAATTTAAAGGTCTATTAATCCATAAGTTAAAGTGCAACCAAGGATATCAGTGTAATCTTTTTTTAAGAGCTTTACAATAGAAAGTCCATATCTTACAGTTTAGCTGTCTGCAGTCACACGGGGAGCAGTTAGTGCATTAACTTTCTTAAACCAGAATTTCAATGATGTTTTATTACTTTCAGCAGACACACTGAATTGATTAAATTCACAAGCTGTAGAAATGGTTTCTGACAGCTGGGAGCTACACACTGCAAGGACAAAGGCTTGTTGGGAATGAACTCTAAAGCAATACAAACTGATAGCAAAAGGCCTTTAGCTAATCTAGAGAAGGGGGAGTTAAGATTTTTCTCCTTTAGAAAGCAACAATAAGCTGCTTGAACTTTCCATATTAAAGGAGCTGCCTGCCTTTCAGGCTTTTGCAGCTTGGCCAGCGAGGAGCATTTTTGAATGTGTAAGTTAAAGAATCCACAAGAACACACAAGCAATTATTTTGTTCATTAATAAGTTGCAGGATAAATCAGAGCCTGCTTCATTTTCATCTCCGTGTGATCACCGAGACACTGTGGAAAGACTCCTCTAAATAAAATATAGTTTATACTCCATTGCTAAATTACCAGCAACAGGTAACCATCAACTGGAAAGGGGCCATTTCCTAAGAGAAACAAATCAAATCTCAGTGTCACCAGAACAATGATCCCAGAGAACAGAGCAGGCTGCTTGTATCTATGAAATGGGCATTATTGTGTCAGTCTGGGGGCACTGAGTGACTGTGCAGTGATATGTCACAAGTGCATCAGCAATTAATTATTCTTCAGAATGCTCTTGCACAGCCTGGTGTGCAAACCAGCACTACTGGAATTTGTGCTGACTGAAAAAATACTAAATCTTAAAATCAGCCTAAAACTGATGCAAATTATTTTTCCCCCATAGGTGGTCTCCTATAACCAAACAGCATCTTCTTGTTTCCTTTAAATGTAGTTAAGTAGTCCTTGATATAACAGAAGTAAAAAAAAAAAACAAAAACAAAAACATTTAAAGTGCAAAGGCTCTGGTTAGTATTTTTTTTTTAGTTCTGCGTTGCTGTTTTCATGGAAAAAGCTCCAGGTAAACAACACAGACCATGTGATTAACATTAACATGAAATATTTTATAGATCATTTTTGCAGCAAGCACTTAGAGATGCTGGGTTCAGCATTTATCATAATTGCCATTACCACTTACATGGAGCTTGTCCCCAGAGGATTTACACAGAGAATGGTTTTATCTTGTTTAAACCTAATGGGCAAAAATTAGGTGCTGAAAGATAGAAATTCCATGAAAATTCACTAGGTGGGCAAACAGTATAATGCAAACCAGAAGCAATGTAAAGAAAAACAAAATGCCATTGAAAAAATATCAGTTAGTCAGCAAAGATGCTTTTTCTACTTATTGCTAATTTATAAAATAACCATTCATCTTAAGTGTCTTAGGAACTTTCAAATTTTCATAATCCTACTTTAGGAAGAAAAAAAAATACATAGAATTTTTTTTCCCCTCCTCACATCATACACTTTAGAAAAAAAATAATTTTATCCTGTTCTAGATTAAAAAAAAAAAAAAAGAAAAATGCATGGAAAGCAAATGGTAGCAGCTCTGATTCTCTGCCTGCAGACTGAAGAGCAGCTCCCATCACCTCCAGTTCCCAGGGCTCCTATCAATCAGCAAAGTGCAAATTTAGCATCAAACCTAGATTCAAAACTCAAACCCTTGCCCAATCTGGAAATACTTACAAGGTACATTTTTGTCTATTTAACAGTGCTTGAAACTCACAGAAAATCTCAAATTACTGCATTTACAAAGGGAGAAAATTGATTTGCTTTTCAACAGGAGAAAAAAAAAGAATTCAGTCTGTGGTGTAACAGAACTGGGGATTTGGCTTCCCAAAGTTGAGGGCGTGAGATCACGATGGATAAGGACATTCTGTTTAATATTTTCCTCAACCTGAATATAGACATGTCATTTCCTACAAATGCTCCTAAGGGAAAGCTGACCTCAGAATTCCCTGAGGCAAGCCCACAGGACAGGCCATAGCTGGATTGCCAGGTGGGAAGGTTGTTCTCTCAGGATTTGTGCTGATGGCTAGAGAGTTGGTTTTAATCCCAAGGGTTGCGTGCAGCAACTCTTGTTTCACTATTATTTTAATAGTATGGCCCAGAACATTCAAAAAATATCCTAATTTAGGATAAAATAATGAGGTGAGATGTGCTTGTTTGACAATGAGTGAAAGAGAAGCTCTGCACCATTTAAAACACAGTAAGAATTTCAAAATGTTCGAGATGCACATAAAATATTGTTAAAGGAACAAAAAGGTAACCAAAAAGGAGATTCTGCTGTCAGCAGTGGGGTTTTTCTGGTAGTTCCTTAAGCATAATGGGGCAAATCTGAAAACCCAGAACTGATAAAAATATCTGATGAACTTTAGCTGGGATTCAGCAGCTTTAATTTGCATGCCAAAGTAATATGGACACGTTACATGTGGCAACAAAACACTGCAAAGGCATCGTAGCCAACAGCCAGATCAGGTTCCTTTTGCTTTTTCCCTTTCCTTTTTAATTCAATTTATCCATTACATGTTTCTGTGTGGATATCACCAAACCACCCCACTTTGCAACCTGTAAATGATGACTCAGAGTTTACAACAGCTCACTGCACTTTCTCTGCAAATGTAAATGCAGGAAAAGAGGGGATCTGCAGAAAAATAATAATTATCTTCATAAAGAGCAAACTGCTCACCATAGAGACACAAAAGCTTCCTTGCCAGAATATAAGTGCATTACAAATTTTAAATAGTATTACTGTCTTGAAACAGTGTTGTTGAAATTAGCCATCATGGAGCTGAGACTCAATCGTTTAATGTGACCTTTAACTGGACATGATTATTGCTGTAGCAGGCTGACGTAAACTGGAGCCTCACTTAATTAGCACCAGTCTTACAAAGGCCCAGGACTAATTGATATGGTAAAAACATTGCAGCTCGCAGGAATGGCCACACATTTCTTGTTTTACATTTTATCTGGGCAATATTCCTCATTCCCTCATTCCCACCATTTTATTCATTCGGCCTCTGCAATGTGGAAGGATTATCTCTGGTTTTATTAGGAACAAAACACCTGAACAAGGTGTACTCATAGAATCATGAAATGTTTGGGGTTGGAAAGATCCTTAAAGATTGTCCTGTTCCACTCCCTGCCATGGGCACAGACATTTTCCACTATCCCAGGTTGCTCCAAACCCTGTCCAGCCTGGCCTTGGACACTTCCAGGGATGAGGCTTCATGCCCAGCTATGCTGGGAAGAACCCTCAGGAAGGCTACCACTGTTCTGAGCCCGAAATTACTTTAAAAGTCCCAGTCCTTTCACTCCCAGACATCCACAGGTTGTCCCTGCAAGACTCCTGGTTTGGAGCCCAAGCCACAGGCACATGAAAATCCCAGTATTGCAGCCTGCATATCCTTGGTATCCAGACAATACCCAGTTATAACTTGCATTGTTCCAAAAAAATGAATGGCAATCAAACCTTATTCTTTCAAAAAGGGAAAACAAACAATCCCTGAGTGACTTTGACACAGTTGGGCTATGGGAAAAAAATAACTTTCAGCTCCAGTCATCATTTTTCCTGACCCTCTTTCAAGCTTTATTTCACCAAGTAACACCATGTTTGTAAAGATTAAGATGGGGAGAAATGTTCTGCCCAGACCAGTGAGGCTTGCTAGATCAACATGATTACAAAGGTTGGGTGGTTGTGTTTGGTTGACATGAGACAAATTAAAAGGCAGTGGTAACAATGTCATTCTGCCCAGACTTTGCCATTCTCTTCAAATTGAAGTGAAAGGTCAGTGATGAAAGGTGTCTGAAAAATTCATGAACTCACTGGAAAGTGTCCTTGTAGTGAAACCCTTGAGAAGTCAAGGAGCAGGGATAGCAAATTAACTCAAGAGCCCATTCTTTGGGCTGCCTCTTACTTGATTTCTTGAGGTCTCAAATTAGACCAAGGTCACACGGATCAACAATTTCACTGCTGATACAAAAATCTACCAGGATACTTTCCCCCTTTTTTCCTACCAAATAACAAGGACAGTTAAAAGCTGACCTCAACTGTAAAATACCAGTGGTCTCCTGAATCCTGTCACCACATTCCAGCTGAGGTTAGAGCACTCAAAAGAGTCCCAGGTAGTGGTTAATAATGAGATGTTGGGCATTCATGCTTGAAATTGTGGGTCATTTTTGATTAAACATCTTCAGAGGAAATAAGGCATGGCATTTCACAGTGAGTGTGTAGTGCAACATGAAAGTGCATAAAAGCTAAACTTGTTAGAGGTGATCTACACAGCTAAGAGGAAGCGACAGGGGGAAAACCAGCTCAGCCAAACTGAGACTTAACTCAGACTGCGCTTCAAAATTCAGAAAGGACATATAGTCCAGTGAGTTGAGCTAAGCCTCCTGTAAAATGCTAGTTTAAATTAAGTTTCCATGTGCAATTTAGGTCTAAAAAGAGGAAAAAAGTAATGTTTATTTATTTCTGGAGCTACTAGAAGGTGCATGTTTAAAAATGCAGGAATTTTAAACCTCTCTAGCTGCTACGTGCACAGAAGTCCTGAGGATTTTTTGTGGGTAGAGCTAGTCCTTCACCATTCTAGACTTTTTTCACAGAAATATTTTGAGAGGAAGAAAGATTTTGTTACTAAGGCACCAAATACCAGGCCCTTCCCAACCTCATTTCCTGACATTATTCATAATTCTGGAATAGCCCAAACAAATCAATACATTTCTTGGCATAAAATATTTATTTACTTTTATGTTCTGTCTACCCTGTCCAGTGAATATTTTGTCTCTGATCATCACCTTTTGCACATAAAATGTTAAGCCCTATTAGAACCGGTAGGCACCCCAGTACAGACCAATAGCAGATATATCCTTTGAGATAACACAATATTCATAATATAAAGAAGAAAAATGTCGGGTTTTTTTGTTTGAAAACACAGAAAATTCAGCATTTAAGATCAATAAAGAGTGACCAGAAAGTTGGGAGAGTTTTCTGTGGTGATACAGAATATGGAAGATCAACAAATGATATTAAAATAACTTGCTCCCAATTTTTGATTAAGAACATTATTCCTTCCACCTCCAGTTGAATGCAGATAAACAAAGGGATGAAAAGTATCTTTCAGTGTTGCACAGTCAAAGCATTTGCAATTCAAGAAGCAAAAACCACAAGAAAAATCATTAAATTGGTTCAAAAGTAATAAATTGTGCTCTGGCTTTAAAGTTTTGAGGTATCTAATGCTTTCTTTCCCTTGCTGTTGTAAGAACACAGGTATAATTTCTCCTAAGAAAAAGTTTTAAAAGGGGGAAAAGAAGCAAAAAATGCAGTGTCAACCCAAGATTCTTACCTGGCACAGAACTAGAAGGTGAAGGAGAAAAGACAAATATCAGTACTATTAACATGAGTAGCACTCACTCCAAAAGTGAAAGGTTGTGCTATTGCAGGAGGGCACTAGTACACATCAAAACAAGGAACAAACACAATTAATAATACAATTAATAAAAATTAACTGATATCTACTCCAAGGCTGCAAAGTCTTCCGAATGCTGTGTTCCCTTCCTTACCTGTGGGATTTACACTTCAC
Organism: Corvus brachyrhynchos; assembly: GCF_000691975.1. NCBI lineage: Eukaryota > Metazoa > Chordata > Aves > Passeriformes > Corvidae > Corvus > Corvus brachyrhynchos. The sequence goes on along the minus strand of NW_008238440.1, from coordinate 2,306,374 downwards.
CTCTTCCTCCATCCCCCACAGGTGTGTAGTGGGGAGGACAAAGGTTGTTCAGCACCCACCCTGGCCTGCACCAGGTTGGCCATCCCTAATGTCCATGAGATTTCGGGGCGTGGATGAAAGCCTGGTGTGCACCATGGCCCTCATGGGAGAGAGACTGCAATGTGCTGATGGTCAGGATTGTTGGATGTGTTACAAAGCCCCTCAGGACCCAGGGCTGGAGCAGAACCCAGCTAATCAGGCTTTGGGACTGGAACACACACACCACCAGTAAAACAATCTCAAATACTTGGTTGGAGAGCCCTTGGAAAGACACCTCCATTGTGCTGTTGACTCCCAATCAGTCCTTTTAAACCTCCTTATGCTTAACTCTGGCCAAGCAGGAAACTGTCAAGACCAAGAGTTCTACAAATCCACAGTACAAGCTGTGACAGAGCATAAAAGATAATTACTAGTGTTTGGCAGATTAATTCTAGCTGTCTTCAGCCTGTGCCTATGGTGTATTTTATGGAATTAATCTTTCATACAGTTCTGTATTTGTACAGCACTCCCAGCATGTGTTGTTGCAGTTAAACCTCCTCAATGAACTGCACGAGCCCTGCCAGAGGTGGGAGGCAACAGAGTCAGGTCCATCATGTCTGTTCCAGAGCCTAAATGCAGGCAACAACAACATAAACTTTGCAGATATTATTTGAAATAACCTTATTTTCTTATTATTCTGTTCTTTATCTTATGTCTTTTACTCATCCTAGAAAGAACTGCTAAATGAGGACTGTGCAGCTCTGAATTCTCATCCCCTCTGCAAGTTCCACAGGTTGGATTTGATAATGTTGGAGGTCTTTTCCAACCTTAGTGATTTTATGATGGATTTGGGGATTTTGGAAAGAAAACCCATAACGTTTACCCTGCCATCTTTAGGAATTTTTTAAGAAAACAAAGGACTGGATTTTAACCTTCAGATCTACCAAATCGATGTTTTATATCCTATGAACAAAAAACTTAAAATGAGCCCAGAAAATGCATTTCAGTTTAAATTTTCTTAAAGCACAATGGCCCATCAATGAGAACTGGAGGCTTGCAAGTGTTGCACACCATTGTTCACAATATGTCACAAATGGGATCTGAAAAAATATCCATGACTTTACTAGAAACAAATGGCTTGAAATAGCTCAAAGAAGATTACACATGACTGAGTTTATGCTTCAGGGTTTCTAATTGCTTCAGCTATCCCTAGTCCATCTTAGCTGAATAATATAATTTAAATATTTTAGGTAGTTTTCTTTAACAGACTCTTAGACTTAATGTTTCTGCCTTGCTTCAGGACAACATCTTTTAATTGCTTTAAATTATCAGTGATGTCTCCAGCATTTTCACTGAACATGGATTGATTTCAATTAACTTTCTCATGCTTTAGCATAAAAGCAGTCTTATTCAATTTGCCCTAATTAGATCACCAACCTCTTGGAGCTAAAGCAATGACAATCATTAAAGGGTTGTATAGAGAGAGAGAAAATCAAGGTTGTTTACTGCACTGTTAGCCTTTTGTCTCTTCCAAGCTGCAAGGAGAGTTTGTCCCTGTGACTATATGAAGGATTTAAATTCAATTCCAGAATTTAGAACTTGGGGAATTTTACAGGAGCAAATTTTTTGTCAAAATCAGGATGGTTCTTTTGTTACTGTTGCACTGACAATGCTCAAGCTTTGCACTGCTGCCAGTAATGCACTAGTCACTGTTTTAATTAATGGATACGAGTAATTAATGGATACGTGGTTGTAATGTCCCTTCAGTTTATATCTCCTTGGAAATTTTCTTTTTCTTTACTGCAAGCTGCACAGAGAACAGGACTGACAAAAAGCAGACTATCTGTACTCAGAAACTTTAGCTGGTTACTGAGGTTAACAGGCATGAGGCAGCAAATGGCACCTGGCTGCAGGCCAGCTGCTCCAGAAAGGGACAAAAAGACATTCTAGAAATGTTCTTACATTAAAAAATAAATAAATAAATAAACAAACAAGCCCAAGCTTTGCAGCCTTAGGTGGGGGAAAAACGAGGAAAGAAAACAAAGGCCTGTAGTAAATGGGTCTAATGGTACACAGAATCATTAAGCCTGGTACTCAGCTGTGAAGAGAATTCTGCAAAATTGCAAGTGCAAATATCCTCAAGACAGTCACGGATTTCTGTTCACCTTTCAAAATCTACAAATCTACCCCGGAACATAAAAACAAATCTATTACTTCTAGTTGAGAAGGCCAAAAGATGCAGAAAAAATGGGAGAGTAAGACAGAGAGGAAGAGAGGACACTCTCAATGTTCTCAGAGTGTTTTCTAATCCCAGAAAAATACTCACACACAGAATTACAGAATGGTTTAGGTTGGGAGGGACCTTAAAGCCCATCCAGTGCCACCCCTGCCATGCCCAGGGACACCTTCCACTGTCCCAGGCTGCTCCAAGCCCCAATGGCCAACCTGGCCTTGGACACTGCCAGGGATCCAGGGGCAGCCCCAGCTCCTCTGGGCCACCTGTGCCAGGTGC
>NW_008238440.1:2300764-2303821 GCF_000691975.1 Corvus brachyrhynchos | reverse complement strand
ACCCAGCCCGGCCCTCTGCCCCTGGCCAGCCATTCCCTGTGTCCTGTCCCTGCAGTCCCTGAGGAATTGTCCCTCTCTGGTTTCCCTGCAGCCCCTGCAGACCCTGGGAGGTGCTGTGAGGTCTCCACACAACCTTCTCCTCTCCAGGCTGAGCAGCCCCAGCTCTCCCAGCCTGGCTCCACAGGGGAGGGGCTCCAGTCCCCTCAGCACCTCCGTGGCCTCCTCTGGACTCTTTCCAGCAGTTCCTTGTCCTTCCTGTGCTGGAGGGATGGGATCCCCTCCCTCCCCTGCTGCCCACACTGCATTTGAGGCAGAAGATACAAACAGGAGTTTGCTCATTTTCTGGGGAGACTCAAAGAGCTGTAGCCCCTTTCCCTGCCTTCAGCACTGCCCAGGTACATGGGGTTTCACACTGCTGCTTCTTATGCAGATACTGTTCATAAAAGGGTCTGTCTTGGAGCACTCTGTGGGCTGGATTCAAAGTTAGGTTCAGAGCTAGGAAACTCTGGGTGACTGCAGCCTTTGGAAAGAGTTCTCCTTCATGCTACCACACAAGTACAAAAGAATCCACAAAAATTTGGTCCCTTTAGCCATGGGAGACTTGGTCAAGCATCTTCTAAGACACAATAAGTATATAATGCATTTTGGGCAAAGATTTTATGTATTCCTTTTATGTATTCCTCCTGCACAAAAATGCATCCATTAAGCCATAGCTCTGGAATTAGTTTATGTTCTTCTTTTATAGACAATGCATGTACCTCCACAACAGCTCTGTTTAATTAAATACTGCAGTGGTGCAGAGCTACTGGGGTATAAATCCTAGTTCCATTGAAATCACATGAAAAATTATTACATTAATCTGTATCTAGAGTTCATAAAGGACAAAATTTTATACTCTCAAAGTCACAGGTATGCAAAGGGAGCTAAAAAGGCATTTATCAATTTTCCTACATGAATGAATTAAGCCCAGATCACACATTAATACATTTGAGTAAGTAGAAGCAAATATTTACCCATTATTTAGCTATAATAGCCTGTTTTCAAATTCAATTTCTCCAGTGAAGGTCTTTCCCAGAGTGAGACATCCAGTGCTGGCACCTTGTGAACCTGCCAGAACAACAAAGTTATGGGCCACTAATTAGCAAAGCAGCTCTGCCAGGCTGTGATATTTCCAATGAAATGAAAGAGTTTCTTGTGACTTTTGTAGCTCCCCCAGCTGCCCCAGCCTGGCTGGTGATCCCAGCCGGAGTGTGGGTAACACTCCATGGCATACACACAGCCCTGCCTCTTGACTCCCACTTGGGGACCTGCAGTTCTACAATCAGAAACAGGGAATGTCAGATGCAGGGGCAAAGATTTTATCTTTTGTTTAATGGGATTGGTCAGTGGAGCAAGAACAAGGAGTACCTTGAACTCAGCAGGAGTGTTTCTAATGGATATTTTAATCCATTTTAGAAAAGCTGCACTAGGATGATGCTCTATGCTGAAAGATTTGCTTGGGAATAAACCAGACAGGAACAACCTTATTCTGGATTAAGTATTTCCTGGGAGAACATTATCTCTGTACCATCATTCCTCTCTGGTGGAACAGAAACATCACTAACACTCGGTCCTGGTACTCTTGTGGATGTTGTGGGGTCTAAATGTGGTCTGAATGTGGGGTCTAAACAAGAGCTCTTTGGAAAACAGTTTGTAATTTCTATAAAATATCTCAGTGAGTTACTTGGCCATTGGCCAAGGTAAAAAAAAAAAATATTATCAAAGATTTGGAATATTCTACTGAGGTGGTGAGTAATGAATTATCTCACTTTTTGGGAGAGGTACAGGAACAGAAAGAATACACATAGCAGGGGACATCAGTGACATAAACAGTGGTTAAGGGGGAAAAAAGGGATGTAGCTCCTTCATTAAATCTTAACTATTGAGAGTTAAGTTAAAGCATGTCAGAGTTTTTAAGTGAACAAACGCAATAAGCTTTGTGATCCCCTGCATATTTGCAAGCATGCAAAGATAGCTGGGATGCTGCACTATCAACATTATCACATGAATAAATTCCATAAAATCATTTCAACAGGGAATTTCAGGCACCTCGTGATGCTTTGTTGCCTCCCAACCTTCAGATATATTTGAAGAGCTATTTTTAAAAGATTTACTATTTATCCTTAAAAATTTCAATGGTTAACAATGTTGAATGAATGATCATAGAGGCTGAGGTGGAATTAGTAATTTCTAATACCAGCAACATTCCTATTTCCCTGTTTACCCAAAGCTCCGTGATTAATCTTTGGCTCTTTAACTCTCTCAGAGACAGCATCAGTCATATAAAAGGAAAAAGATATTCACCTACAGGTTCCCAGTCCATTTAGGATAATTCCCTACAGTATATGGCTATTACTGCTTTACAGAGTTGTATTTTATACAGGAATTCCACTGTTTCTTTCAGATCACTGTTGTAAGCTTGGCCTGTGAGAACAGTCTGGGCCTATTGGTGTTTATATTTCAGTCACCTGTAAAGGATTTTTAGTGGATATCTCAAACAACTGCCCATTCCCAAAAGATTTTATAGCCTGAATTACAGTGAAAGGCTGCAGAGTGGATTAAATAATATGTAAGAGAGGAATTGGGCAGAATGCCACCAGTAAGATGAGCCTGTGTGGATGCACATAGAGCTTTAGCTGTCTCTCTCCAGCTGCCTCACCGCTGTCAGCTGCAGGGAGGGACCTGTTGGATTCAGTTATCTGCTGCACACCATGGAGTTCTGCAATACTTCCCAAGAAGGAAATCCTGACCTCAGCCCACCTGTGGGATAGAAAAGACTGAGAATTATTTGGCTCTTTTTATTGTCTTGTCCTTTGAACGTCTTTAGCACTTTCCATTATAGGTGTTATGACACATGCAGCTGATTCTTTAGCTTCAAAATATTTCAGCTGCACTATGGCACCTAAATAAGAGAAATGGACAATGGTTTGGATTAGAAGGCATCTTAAATCCCATCTAGTGCCACCCCTGCCATGGGCAGGGACACCTTCCACTGTCCCAGGCTGCTCCAAGACCCAC
>NW_008238440.1:2289621-2300642 GCF_000691975.1 Corvus brachyrhynchos | reverse complement strand
AGCCATTCCCTGTGTCCTGTCCCTGCAGCCCTTGGCAATTGTCTCTCTCCAGCTTTCCTGCAGCTCCTTCAGGCCCTGCAAGGCCACACTGAGCTCACCCCAAAGCTTCTCCTCTGCAGGCTGAACAATGCCAGCTCTGGCAGCCTTTCCTCCCAGCAGAGCTGCTCCATCCCTCTGCTCATGCTGCTGCCTCCTCTGGGCTCTGTGCAGCAGCTCCAGGTCCTTCCTGTGCTGGCCCCAGGGCTGGGGCAGCTCTGCAGGTGGGGTCTCAGCTGAGGGGCAGAGAAGCTCAGAGCTGCAGAGCACTGGAAATACTCTGGTTTCCTACCTCAGACACCCAATTCCTTTGCATTAAAAGGAGCCCAAAAGAACTTAAGAGCTTTAAAATAATTTTCACATGAGGCCAGGACTCTGGAAGTTGCTGATATAAAAGTGTAAAGCTGTCATTCAGTGTGTTCTTGCGCTTCGTACTTGGCTGGATTGGGTTCTTGTGCTTGTGACACACTGATTATCTTTTAATTACCTTCAGAGTGGTAATCAAAACAAACTGACTTATCAAGCGATCACATAACAGGGATAACTCGGGACAATTAATTTGATTTCAAAGCAAAGCAGGCTTGCAGTGCATCCCTGAACAATGTGCCTGGTTTTTATCATGACCTTAACTACAGCATAAAGTCACACTTGTTTTTTTCCCCTCTGAGCTTTAATTTAACTCAATTCAGTCATTCTGCAAGATACATAAAAATTCTTACACTCAATCCAGCATTATAATTTCTATGTAAACAAGGTTTGGACTTCTGTGTTAATGAAACATGACTGAGTGAGATGGTTGAACTCCTCTTACTTTCACTGAACAGATGAAGTTTAACTGAAACCGCCAACAAGCCTATTTCAGTTAGGGCAGACTGACAGAAAACAAAGCGTGTTTTCCTTCATCCATTAATTCTTTGATCTTTGCAATTTGAGTTTGTGGAAGGCCTACCTCCCAAATTCAAGGATCAATTCTTTTTTACCAAAGAAGAGAAGAAAAACCTAAAAATTTGGCCTTGAGGAACATGAATAAGCAATGTCCGTCCTCGTTGTTCCAAAACATTTCCAGATGTTTGTTCTCAGTTACAGCAGCTCTAATTCGGAGAAGAGTAGGACAAGTTGCTTTGTTTATGGTAACAGCATCAAGGGTCACAGCTGTTCATAGAGCTGCTGCTCTAAATTTCAAGCAACCTACCTAGATCAGAAGTCCCTTGTCAGAGAAATCTTCATCCATTATCAGAGAGAAGTAGAGAGAATTAAATAAGTTAATTATTTTACACTGCTTTGCAGATTATGAGTGTTATACCTGTGTTCAGCACCAATACAGATTTTTAACTCAAGAGAATTTACCATTAAATATGCTTTTGGTGATTTAGCTCACTAAGATTCTTTGTCTTATCTTTGGTATCATAGAAAAAAAAAAAGAGAAGAGACATGGGCACAACCCAAATCCCTGGATCTGGTGATCGCAGAATCATAAGGTTGGAAAAGCCCTCCAAGACCATCGAGTCCAACCTGTGTCTGACCCCACCTTGTCACCCAGCCCAGAGCTCTGAGTGCCACACCCAGTCCTTCCTTGGACACCTCTGGAGACAAATTTCATGGTTAATCCATATTATTGTAAGGAGTGAGCCCAGTTCTGGGTAAGGGCCTTTCCCACCACCTGTAAATTTACTGAAGATGAACGCAGATAGAACAATGCAGTTGTTACGTCCTAGGGAAGAGTAAATAAAATGTACTGTACCCAGTGTCTGCTGAGTGACACAGCAAATCCCATGCACAGTAACACAGGCATCCAATCTTCTCACATTTTCCACCCACAATTTATAGCGACTAACTTGGCTTCTGAAATGTAACGGAAAGCTCACAGGAAAAGCCTGAGGACTGGTCTGCAACAGCGTGATTTAAGAAGCAGAAAATAAGAAAGGAAAGGTGAAAAGAAGAACACCGGAGCAAGTGGTTATTTCACAGAGCAGTACATTCAGCTCCCAGGCACCCCACTGGGACAGCTAGTGGGATTTCAAATTTGTGTTCGTGGATGGAATAGGTGAGAGAAGTTTTGGATGAGTTTCTGGGCAGACGTGCTTCTGTCTGCCTTACAGACATCAACCGATTTCTCTCAATAGAATTTTATTCTTCTGAGCTACAAAATTTAGGGGAATCTAAACAGAGCAGTATCCTGAAATGTTTCAGAGGCAGGAAATGAGCTTGGATGAAGAACCTGCTCAATCCATGGGGAAGTTGTACTCAGTGCCAGCTGGTGAAATTTCATTAATAAAAAGTAACAGGAGCAATCAGAGCCAATGACAGTCAGAACCTTCCTTCAAACCCTACATTTAAATGAAAGTTGCCCTTAAGTTACTTTCTCTTTTTGAAGGTTAAACAGTTTAAAGTAGTAAATCTGCTTTAAACTTCTTTGTTTAAAACCAACCAACAACCCCCCACCTATCCAAAAAACTACATTAATACCATATTTTTATTCACAGTCATAAATGGGAGATCTGTGTCATTTTACCAGCTCTTCCTGGTATTATTCTATTTAAGCCATTAAAAGTGGTTTAACACTTTATGTAACATTTTAATTAACAAACCCTTTTTTCTTTGGTAATAAAAATAATACAATATTCATCTGTTGCTAAACTTCCCTCCCCCCCCAAATTTTTGACGTGCTTTCTGTGCAGCCTCTAAAAATCACAATTTTATTATCTCATTATTGCAAAATATTATCAATTATTATCATCCCTCACAGCCTTTCTTCTTTTTTATTCTAAACAATTCACACTGGTCACTGCATAAAAAGGTGGAAGAATTGTGCCAATGTGGATTTTGTGCAGAAAATGCGGTAAACTATGCATTTCAACAACAAATGCAACACAAATGACATTGTATGCTATAAATTGTTATATTTCTCTCTCCTCCTATACATATATTCTACTGAAACTTCCGTTCTCTCTTTTATCCCCCTTCTAATCTTACTGAGTGCACTGGACCTTTGGGATATAACCATTTCCCTCTGGGGAAAAAATAAACCATGCTGGCTATTTATAACATGATTTGCATCTATATTTTGTCCTGGATTATTGAAACTGATAAAAAGAAATGTGAGCAATGACACTTTGTTGATTAATTTTACAAATACTTTTAAGCACATTACTAAAAGAAGGGAATTTTCAAAATAGTGAGAAAAAAAGGGAAAACACTTCAAATTCTTTCTGTATGCAGCTGGCCTATCTGAATTTTGATTTAGTTACCTATTTATCTATCCTCATGTATTTTAATGTCTTAATTATGAGAAATGTGCTTAGAAAGACTTAGCCAGTGCCATGGTTTCCACCCCGTGACTGCAGGTATGAGCACCTCTAATCCATTTCAGAGCAAAACAAACCAGCTGAACTTTAAAACCCAGTCAGATGAAAGTGGAAACCCCCTCTAACCACTGCAAATTGTTCCAAAATAAAGGCCCTGATTAAATCTAGGTTGATCCAGCAATTATGTTGGCTTATAGCTGATTCTAATGACTCGTTGCAGATGATGAGGCAAAGGAAACGACTTCCCAATGGCATCCCCTCCATCATTTCTGCTGTGCTCCAATCCTGCTTGAGAATGCCATCCTGCTGGATGGCTGAAGTAAAGAATTGTCAAAGTTTATTTGAAGAGATCTCATACCAGCTACCTGAGCAGCTGGAAGAACTCAGACACTCAGAAAGCAAAATAGGAATTTTTGTATTTGCACGCATTCAGTTCTAAGCTCAGGCTCGAATTTTAAACTCTATATACTGGGTTTATGTATTATTATTTTCACTGTGCATGTTTTTTGTGAAAGGCACTTCTGAACTATTTTTACGGTGTCTCACAGTCGTCTTCAACATCATCTTGTTCTTTTTGGCAATTCAACATATTTTATTTATCCTAACCTCCAGCACTCTTCTTTTTATTGCCCACCTTCATACTTTTTTATCAGGTGCTTTTACACTTGCCTGACTTTACTCTTTAATCTTCCTACTTCACCTTTGTTCCAGATATTTTACACCTTATAGATGTCTCTTTCCAACACTTTATTTTTCATCTCCATCGAATCATTTTTTTTGTCATAGTATATTCACTGCTAGATGAAAGACCGACATTTATCTTTCAACACTTTCCATTTCCTTTCTATGTCTTCCTTACATTGATTTTTCTCACCTTCTCCTAAGAGAAGATCAACTGATACTTCATCACCCTTTTCTTCTATTTTGTCTACTTTGTGTTCAAACACAAACTTAGCAAGGCTATGGTAATTTAACTTTTGAACTTTATTTTCATTGCTAACAGGACATGAAGAGCAGCATTTTGAATTGATTTATTCCTAAATTAAAGGGACAAAGTGTCCCTTTATTCTTGTGTAGCGAATTGTATTGAAAAACTTGTATTAATGATCAACACAAAAATATTGATAGAATTAAACAGAATGAGCCATGTTTAGATTTGTGATTTGCAGAGCCCTGACAGTCACTAACAGGTAGGTAAAAGACTAAATAAAAAATCTGGAAGACAAATTTGAACAAAAGTTTCTGGAAGTTTGGAGAAGCCTTTTGGAAGGCTGGTTTCAATTTCTTTCATTTTACAGCCCTCTGGATCAACCACATACTAGTGATGGGGAAAAGATATTTTAAAAGTTGTGTTTTAACAGCCCACAGATATCCCAGATTAACTTCCGAGATAATTTTGCTCCCTCTGTTTAAATTCTTGTCTCTATACCTAGAGCTTCCTCCTTTAATCTCAGAACCCCAGGATGGGTGAGGCTGGAGGGGCCCCCAGGGGCTCCTCTGGTGCCACCTCCCTGCTCCAGCAGGGCCATCCCAGAGCACAGGGCACAGCAGTGTGTCCATGGGGCTCTGCAATATCCCCAGGGAGGAGACTGCACAGCCTCTCTGGCCAATCTGCTCAGGGCTGGGCCCTGCCCAGGGCAGAAGTTCTGCCTCCTGTGCAGGGGGAGCTCCCTGGGCTCAGTTCTTGCCCATGCCCTTTTATCCCATTTCTAGGTACCACAGAGCAGAGCCTGGTCCATCCTCTGACACCTCCCTTCAGATGCCTTTTACACTCATATTCATTATAAACATTACAATGCTGAGGATCCAGAGCTGGACACAGCACTCCAGAGGTGCCCCCGGGCTGGGCACAGGGGCAGGATCCCCTCCCTGACCTGCTGCCAAGGCTCTTCCCGATGCCCCCAGGCCACCCTTGGCCTCCTTGGCCCCAGGACACTCTGCTGCCTCAGGGACAGCTCCTTGTCCCCCAGCACCCCCAGGTCCTTCCCCGCAGAGCTGCTCCAGCAGGTCCCCTCAGCCTGTGCTGGTGCTGGGGTTGTTCCTGCCCAGGAGCAGGACCTGCATTTGCCTTTATCGATCTTCAGATGTTTTTTCCCTGCCCAACTCTCCCAGCTGTTGAGGCCCCGCTGACTGGGATATCATCTGGAGGCGTTTTCAGCCACTGGGAGGTGGCAGAAGGGGGTTTTACCCCTCGCGTGCTGACACAAAGCAACCCAGAGGTCAACGCTGAAACCCCTCTGGAAGGCGGCACTCAGTGCCCAACACACAATGAGAACAGGGTAGAGCTCCTCACCCATAAAGGGGCTGTATCGTTCTGTCACTGTTAAGCAGGCACACAGGCAAAGGCAAAGAGGTAAAGAGAGGGGGCTCTCCCTATGTGTTCCACGCAGATTTATTCCTGTGAAAAGACAAGGACAAAGAAGCCAATTGGGGGGAGGGTCCAGGGCTCTTATACTGGGTACAGAATAGGTGGGGAGAGGGATCTCAGCCAATGGGATAGAGACAAGCAGGTAGGATTGACAGGAAGGGAACCAATGGGAACAACACATAGGAGGGACTCAGGGAAGGATCCAATGGGGCGTCGAGGAACAAGGAACTTTCTAGAACTAAAACATATTAAAGAAGGAAAATGAATATACATAACTTCATACATAAAACAAGAAGGACAAAATATTAACCAATCAGGAGAAAACATGCAAAAGACAAAACAAGGGACTCGTGGGTTCTCACCATGACTACAAAATTACATGCTAAACTTGGGTTGCTACCCACCACAGCTTGTTGTCTGACTTCTTCTCCAGACAAAAAGTAGCTGCAGCCACTTGTACTGCTACAATCAGCCACTCCCAGTTCTGTGCCCTGAAATGGACTGGGAACAATGGAACAGTGTAATGGAATGAGAGTAGTGTTTTTTTTCAGTGACTCTTGAAAACTAAGTGAGAAACTGAAGCTGTGTGAGTGCAGGTACCTGGAACAAGAATTAAATAAAAGAAACAATCAGCTGAAATAAGTGTTGGACAGCAAACCAGGGCCAGGAGGAAGGCCGAATGTGAACTATTAAAAGACCACATGTAAGAGAGTGTGTAAATATTTTCCAGTGCTCAGGAGTCTTTAAGGAGGCCACTGCAGCCATGTTACAACCCAGCACTTGTTTATCAGCTCTAGTCTACTGCTGAGAGCAAATAGAAAAAATTATCTTGTGGGCAGCACTTGATGACAACACAAACCAACCCATCCACCCCCCATCCAGACTGGATGCACCAAACAATCAAAATGGGGAGACATGTTTTTCATCAGGATGATGTGGAAAATACAGAAGAACATATTTGGAGGACAGCATTTTTCAAAGAATAAATCATTCTACATTCCAAGAGATGTTGCAGGTGACAACATGGTTAACAGACTGTAGGTTGCAAATCTTGATTGATTTTTTGCTAGTGTTCCCCATGTCTGAGTTTATTCCTCTTGTTTTCCAGATTTGTGATGATCTGGAAGCAGAGTATAAAGCTTTTCTGGTGGTAATACTGATGACATGGGAGCAAGTGACATGGAACAGTACAGCAAAATCAAAGCTAGGGGAAAAAAATCAAGAAATTTCCTAAGGGATACCTTAAGATTTTTGTTTTACAGTATTTCCACTTCTTGTTAATTTTGAGCCATCATTGAGGATTCATCAGTGCCAGTGGAAACAGAAGCATGAGCCACAGGGAAATTTAGATACACCTTCAGTAAGATCTCCAGAGTATTGTTCCATTCTGAACCCACAGATGTATTAAAAAGTTAAGCCATGTTGGAAGAGATTATTTACCTTCTACATTAAAGTATTAAGGTTATATATTTCATTTTATCAACATATTATCAGCACCATGTTATCACCATATTATTCAGTCACCAAGTTTGACTTGATCCTTTGGGAAGTCTTACTATTCTGTGAGGTTTTCTCTAGTCTAAGGAATTTTCTGTTATCAGCAACATTCACCAAGCCATCCACCAAATCAATAATAAATATACTGCAGAATGTCAGGCCTGATGTTGTTACCCAGGGCAGCCACTACTAACTGCTTTCCACTCTCAGAAAATTTATCTGCAGTTTCCAGGAAAGTGTGTCTTTTCCAGCAGGTCGCCTGCCTGCTATGTCATATTGAGATAACTCAATGCAAGTCACATAATTACATCATGTAACTTTATATCATTTGATATGGCTGAGGCAACCTAACATAAAATATCACAGTATAAAACATCAGCTGGAAAATTTAAACATTGCTATTTTTTTTTCCCCAAAAAGGAATAGGAGGAAAAACCAAACCAAACCAAACCAAACCATAATATTTAGTTTTTCAACCCTAGCCTTTGAAGAAAAAAAAAAAAAAAAAAAAAAAGAAAGGTATAGCTTGTCTAAAGTATTGATTTTTATTTATGTAACTAACACTGAATTGACAGTGTCTTCACTAAAACCTGAATCTAGAAGCTTCTTGGGAAATGGGCTGTTGCCATGCTCAGAGTCAGGCCTCAGCAAACTGTCAGGGCTGCATTTTAAAAGAGTGGATGTGCACTGCTACGTTAGATTAAACCTGTATATGTGCTGCTCCATCTATGTGCAAGGTATTCTGATACACGTGCCTTTCCCTGTGCCATTAATTTCCTAGGACATGAGTTAAAATAGATTACAGTGCTAAAGAAACAGACATTTTGGTAGCTGCATTTACTTGTATCACTATAAAATTAGTAATTGCATTCTGATGCAACAAATGCCACGTTGTAATTCTCTTTATTTTCCTGTCTAAAAAGAGGATGAGAACTACAAGGTAGATTTTTAAATAATATGGCTCATCCACAGTTCTCCTTCCTGCAGTCTCTTTGGTTTGAAAAACTGCAGTTTTATCCTTGTGCTGAACTTTTAGAAGATTAAATAAAAAAGAGTCTATTTTCAGTTATTTTCAAAACAATGAATTCAGCATTCAGAGGAGAAGCTAATTTGGTGGAGACAAGGAATATTGTGACTGTGCAGAGAAAGGTGATATAGAAGGGAAGTTGAGATCGATACGAGCTGAAACAATGAAATGTGACTACAAAGAGAGATAATAATAATAATAATAATAATAATAGCCACACTCAGCAGAAGGTGAGGCAGGAGTTGACGTGAACATTCCCACCTGGATAGCTGGATAATAGGATTGACCGCTGCAGTTAAATGCCCAGGCACACTGATAAGGGTGATCAGAACTGACAGCAAACACCAACAGCAGCAGGAGATTCAAGACAAAGTACATTTATAATACATGCACAGGTATTTTACGGAGATAAGGATAGCAGGGAAAAGGGACTAAGAAAGGCTGCTGGAGCTGAAAGCTCTGTCTAAAACTGAAGGACACAGACTGGTTGTTTGGGTTCGGACCTCGTGTTGGTTACAGAAACACAAATAGGTATTTACTTAGTTTGAAAAGAAATGCTGTTCCTTCTTTTAAATCTCAGTCTTTGATTCCATAAAGGACATGTTGAAATATGATTAGATCTCTTCAGCATTATTTTTCTTGAATATAGACACACTCAAATGCAACGTAATCAAAGGCCTCAGGAAAAGCCTCTGGAGATTAAATAGATATTTCAGACTGGCACTTATGGAAAAGACACTTCATCACCAAATTGAGTATGTTCAGCCTCTGGAAGAGAAGGCTGAGAGGGGCCCTCAGCCCTGGGTGTCCCTGTGTGCGGGGAGGGCTCCGAGCAGGGCCCGGGCTCTGCTCCGGGGCCCAGCAATGGCCCCAGAGCCACGGGCAGGGCCTGAGCCCAGGGAGCTCCCCCTGCACAGGAGGCAGAACTTCTGCCCTGGGCAGGGCCCAGCCCTGAGCAGATTGGCCAGAGAGGCTGTGCAGTCTCCTCCCTGGGGATATTGCAGAGCCCCATGGACACACTGCTGTGCCCTGTGCTCTGGGATGGCCCTGCTGGAGCAGGGAGGTGGCACCAGAGGAGCCCCTGGGGGCCCCTCCTGCCTCACAGATCATTAGAAATTCAGTGCACTGCCCAGCAGGGACTCTTGGGAAGAGCAACTGTGCACTTTCCTACCAACTTCCCCAAATAAAGGGCTCCTGGAAATAAGAACCACAATAAGAACCATGCTGGTAAATGAACTCTCTGTGCTTGAACCCAACCAACAAATGGGCTCAACTGCTAACTGTACTGAAAAGGAACCCATCCTCCACTGTGCAGAGCCCAGCTGAGGGGTCCTCACCAGGGGGGAGGAAGCTCATCCACAGCAGAAGGGGTGACATGGCCCAGCACAGGGGCTCCCCAAAGGGGTCCCCAGACCCTGCACCAGAGATGATGCAACAGACCCTCAGTGTTGCAAGGAACAGTGTGTCAAGCCAGCCCCTGCAAGAGAGGCACGTGGGCATTCCCAGCTGGCCCAAAGTGTATCTTAATCCATGGGATTTTGCACTCTTTGGCATGTGGCAGCGTGTGGTGTGGTGGCAGAGACGGGGGACCCTCACCACCAGCAGAGCAGATGGAGAGGAGCAACGAGACATCACTGGGACCCTTGGATGGGTGATGTGCTTCCATCTAACCCCTGTCACCTCTCCCTGTTCCCCCACCCCCCACGCACACTTCTTTTTTCTATTTCTTTCTCTCTTTTCTTTTCCCTTCTCTTTGCCTCTCTACTAGTAAATAAAATACATCCATTTTTTGGGAACAACATCTAACCTCGTTTGGTTTTAATCTCGTTTCTGGGAATGTTTTGAACCTTCTAAGTTCTTTCCAGTTTATGCTCAGAGACTTAGCTTGCTTTGCTTTCCTGGGTCTAAACCGGATTGTAACAGGGTTCTGGGATCAACATGCAGTCTGCAGCAATTTTGGATAGTGAATGGTAGAGGAGGCAACATGACAGGATCGGAAAATCAGTCTGCAGAGAGAGGAAAGAAACCTGGTGGTATTCTGTAGGAGGGTGGACAATAACAATGAACAAAGCTCCAGCAAAACAGGACCATCAGCTACTGGCATTCAGGTGCACACTGATCTGTACTGAGCATAGGTGAAATCTATAGTCTTGATTTTTATCCAGTTCCCGGGAGCAAAAAAGTAAGTTTAAAAACTGGAGGTTGAAAGCAAGGACACAATTTTGTATTTTTCTCTGGGGAAGCAAATGATTCCCCTCAAGATGTGTGAGGAAGTAGAGATTCTGAACTGGCACAGAAAGCCAGTCAGGCACAGCCAATACCCTTTTTGTACTCTTTGACAGCCAAGATGTGCATCTGAACAGAATTTGAATTCCAAGGAAAAAGGATTTTTGGATCCAACATCTCCTGGATGTACTGGGAGAGAGGACAGTATGTCTCTACATGTGGAAATGGAGTCACTCTGAACAACAGCTTGGATATTAAAAGTGAATTACTTGTTCCAGCACCTACTTGATGCCTCTGACAGTAGCCATAATTGATATCTAATTTCTGCTGTTCCAGACAACAAATGTTTGAATTGTCAATCCACAGAATTGCAGAATCCCAGAATGGGTTGGAAAGTATCTCAAGGACCATCTTGTTCCACCCTCTTGCCATGGGCAGGGACACCTTCCACTGTCCCAGGTTGCTCCAAGCCCCAATGGCCAACCTGGCCTTGGACACTGCCAGGGATCCAGGGGCAGCCCCAGCTGCTCTGGGCACCCCGTGCCAGGGCCCGCCCACCCTG
>NW_008238440.1:2276541-2287815 GCF_000691975.1 Corvus brachyrhynchos | reverse complement strand
ACTTTTAAAACTGTATTACAAAAGCTGCAGAGAAGACTACCACACCCTGAATGGGGCCCTGACTGAGGCCTGACACTGCTCGATGATGAAGATAAGATGAAGTAACAACTCAGGGCTGGGGACATTCACTGAGCACAGGCTTAACACCTCCAAGATGAGGACCACAGCCCCAGGGCTATCAGCTGCCAGGCTCACACAGACCCTCGCACCAAGGGGTGGGAGGAGAGGCTTTGGGCGTCTTGGAAAAGCCTCAGGTCAGAGGCGCAGTGACTCCCCATCCTCCACTGTGCAGAGCCCAGCTGAGGGGTCCTCACCAGGGGGGAGGAAGCTCATCCACAGCAGAAGGGGTGACATGGCCCAGCACAGGGGCTCCCCAAAGGGGTCCCCAGACCCTGCACCAGAGATGATGCAACAGACCCTCAGTGTTGCAAGGAACAGTGTGTCAAGCCAGCCCCTGCAAGAGAGGCACGTGGGCATTCCCAGCTGGCCCAAAGTGTATCTTAATCCATGGGATTCTGCACTCTTTGGCATGTGGCAGCGTGTGGTGTGGTGGCAGAGACGGGGGACCCTCACCACCAGCAGAGCAGATGGAGAGGAGCAACGAGACATCACTGGGACCCTTGGATGGGTGATGTGCTTCCATCTAACCCCTGTCACCTCTCCCTGTTCCCCCACCCCCCACGCACACTTCTTTTTTCTATTTCTTTCTCTCTTTTCTTTTCCCTTCTCTTTGCCTCTCTACTAGTAAATAAAATACATCCATTTTTTGGGAACAACATCTAACCTCGTTTGGTTTTAATCTCGTTTCTGGGAATGTTTTGAACCTTCTAAGTTCTTTCCAGTTTATGCTCAGAGACTTAGCTTGCTTTGCTTTCCTGGGTCTAAACCGGATTGTAACAGGGTTCTGGGATCAACATGCAGTCTGCAGCAATTTTGGATAGTGAATGGTAGAGGAGGCAACATGACAGGATCGGAAAATCAGTCTGCAGAGAGAGGAAAGAAACCTGGTGGTATTCTGTAGGAGGGTGGACAATAACAATGAACAAAGCTCCAGCAAAACAGGACCATCAGCTACTGGCATTCAGGTGCACACTGATCTGTACTGAGCATAGGTGAAATCTATAGTCTTGATTTTTATCCAGTTCCCGGGAGCAAAAAAGTAAGTTTAAAAACTGGAGGTTGAAAGCAAGGACACAATTTTGTATTTTTCTCTGGGGAAGCAAATGATTCCCCTCAAGATGTGTGAGGAAGTAGAGATTCTGAACTGGCACAGAAAGCCAGTCAGGCACAGCCAATACCCTTTTTGTACTCTTTGACAGCCAAGATGTGCATCTGAACAGAATTTGAATTCCAAGGAAAAAGGATTTTTGGATCCAACATCTCCTGGATGTACTGGGAGAGAGGACAGTATGTCTCTACATGTGGAAATGGAGTCACTCTGAACAACAGCTTGGATATTAAAAGTGAATTACTTGTTCCAGCACCTACTTGATGCCTCTGACAGTAGCCATAATTGATATCTAATTTCTGCTGTTCCAGACAACAAATGTTTGAATTGTCAATCCACAGAATTGCAGAATCCCAGAATGGGTTGGAAAGTATCTCAAGGACCATCTTGTTCCACCCTCTTGCCATGGGCAGGGACACCTTCCACTGTCCCAGGTTGCTCCAAGCCCCAATGGCCAACCTGGCCTTGGACCACGCCTAGCCCCAGCTGCTCTGGGCACCCTGTGCCAGGGCCTGCCCACCCTCCCAGGGAACAATTCCTGCCCAATCTCCCATCCAGCCCTGCCCTCTGGCACTGGGAAGCCATTCCCTGTGTCCTGTCCCTGCAGCCCTTGGCAATTGTCTCTCTCCAGCTTTCCTGCAGCTCCTTCAGGCCCTGCAAGGCCACACTGAGCTCACCCCAAAGCTTCTCCTCTGCAGGCTGAACAATGCCAGCTCTGGCAGCCTTTCCTCCCAGCAGAGCTGCTTCATCCCTCTGCTCATGCTGCTGCCCCCTCTGGGCTCTGTGCAGCAGCTCCAGGTCCTTCCTGTGCTGGCCCCAGGGCTGGGGCAGCTCTGCAGGTGGGGTCTCAGCTGAGCAGGGCAGAGGGGCAGAATCCCCTCCTTATTCGACTTTTATCAGACCTCTGTGGAAGCAGCTCCAGCACTTTTTCCCACTGAGATAACCAGAAATTTATAAAGTCCCAGGAAATGCCTGGGTAGCAGCTGCACAGTTGGAATGTGGTATGGTGTATCTCCTATGATGTGGGATTAATTAAAGAAAAAGTCATTATTGGGTGCACAGCTGGGAGAGACTCTTGTCAAATCCAGGAGGGACTGAAGCAGGTTTCAAAATCACTCAAGCTTAGGGTGTTCAATTAGACTCTGAGTTTGAGGTCAAGTGTGGCTGAGCAGTGGGGAAAGGAACTTTCTGCAGGAAAATAACTGTTAGTACATCCACAAAAGACATTTTGGGAGAAACCTGCATGTTCATCTGCATGGCTACACATTCTGACTGTCACATACAAGATTCTATACCAGCTTAGAGGGTTTTTTTTTTCAAATGCCAAAAGTGTTTTGGAGGGAAGAGTGAGTGCTCTTGTACATGCTAGTAAATATTTCAGCAGAGTAGTCACACAGGGGCAGGGTTGAAAGAATAAAATGATTTAGCTTGTTTTCTCAAGTTTCATTAGAAGATGTTAAAGAAATGCAGAGGTCTACTTCCTTGAATCATTCTGCAAATATAAATTCAAAATTACTTATTTACTGTGGAACAAATACATAGCAAAGAATTTTTCAAGGGAAAAGAAATAAAAGCCTGTCATTGTAATGCATATTGAAACAGAAGATCTGTAATAGGGTTCATTTTCAGAAGATAAAATAGTTTTCATTAATTCACAAACCATTTTGCATTATGTTCTCACTTAATAAATGTTAAATTTAAAATAAGTAGTTTGTGTTCATAGCTAGAATCTATTTTTGAATTATTTTCCATGCAAGCTGTTACGCTTTGCAGAAAGAAAGCAAAATTGAAACATCTTTAACAACCACAAGCTTAAATTTGTATGTTTCCTTATTAATAGAGGGAAGCACAGGAACTGTAGTTAGAAAGAACCATACTGAAAGAAAGGTTTTCTAGATTTAAGACATTTTCCAGCCTTCCCTTGTTAATATTTTGTTAATGATCCAAAAATGTTGCACAGTCAGTGCTCACTCCCTTGGCAGGAGGCAGCAAGCAAAGCAGGTTCACAGCTGATCCTCACCTCTTCCTCAGAACATGTATTTTTCATTTGTTTTTGGAATAATCCCTTTCATGTAAAAGGATATTTCTCTCATGGAGGATCAACCATTAATGTCAAGTACATGCAAGTTTGTTGTGACAGGCTTTTCAAAACTCTGTGATAGGTAGAAAAGCTTTAGGGGCTACAGTGATGTCTTGTCTGTACAATTTTTACCTTTAGTTCTGACACAAGAAGTGTACAAATACGTGCTGCAGCCTCATTTTTCATAAAGGTGTTTTTTTCCCTTTTTTTTCCCCCTGAATACAGAAATCCTCTTTGTCATTAAAAATGTAAAGGCCCTTCTGGTTTTGTCAGTTGAGGAAGAAAATGAAAGGAAATTCTTTTGTGGCAACCTGGTGTAGTAAAGAGTCTTCCAGTTAAGGAACTGCCAAAATACGTGAGATTAAAGCAGATGCATCCTGACACAACTTGTCATTAAAAATATATGTGGACAATAGGAGAACGTGTCAAAACCTGAACATGTTCGATACATGCAACTTAGTTAAAAAGTCCCAGAACACTTGTCAAATATTCATTTTATCCTTCTTTTGATTCAAAGTGAAAGAGTTTCCTATTGTTTTGAAAAAAAAAAAAAAAAAAAAAAGAAAGGGGAGAGAATAAAACTTGTTTTTAGAAAAAGACTTCAGAAACTTAAGAAGATTTGAATAATTGTGGTGCAATAGGGAAAGGGGAAGCAAAGGGAGCTGTGCCAAGAGCCAATAAGGTCCCTGCTACTGGAGGGTCAGAGAGGTCTCCCATTTCTCAATTATGCTGAGCTCAACCGTGCACAAACTGAACCTAAATCTTTCTCTTGCTTAGAAAACACAGAATAATGAAAAGAAAATTTACCCTGATGAAAAGTGGAAAGAAATGGAAATCACCAAAATTCCAAGGAGCAGAAGACAATGAATTACCTGGGGTCCAGAGGTGCTCTGGGACACACTGCAAGCCTGTTAGGCACAGGCAGGACTGGGGAACCAGCAACTGAGGTCAGGAGAGCTGAAAATGCCCAGTTTGCCACAGCTCAGTTGCGGGGTCTTCTCCTAAGAAGCCAGGAAGATGCCTGGAAAAACAAAGCATCTCTGAATAATACACTGAGGCATTTCATGCTCTGCGACTCATTATTTTAAAGTATAAATTTTGGGTTACATAACATTATTTTTATTGTGATACTCCACATTTATACCAAGAAGAGGTTTCATAAACCAGTGTGGTTTCTGGATTCGATTGTCCTAAAACCAGTAAGACTCTTTTTTTTATGGACTTGTTGGTGTCTGGTTTTTGAGATCACCTCATGGAAGTCATTGTTGGGGCCATAACACACCAATGCTCCTCTGAACAGTGGCTCTTTTTAAAGTGCCATGTTTATTTATTTTAAATAAAACTGCTCCCTGAATGCATTCAAAGTCAAATCCAAATACCTCAGTGACTACAATACTTTTTATTGCCTTTCACTCCAAGAAAGGGAGCAGAAACCATCAAGCAGTCAGAGAGAGAATTCCTTTATGTGTCACAAGCAGGAACATCCCAGCTCTAAAACATCAGAAAACTACTGGAAATAATTGAAATTGAAGGTAATGAGAGGACTAATCCCATAACTTCTTTATAATGACACAAAGATCCTTTTTTAGTGGGAGAACTCCCAGTCAGTACAGGAAATACAAGAAAGAATTTTAATAGGCATTTGGATTTTCCTAATGATGTTCTATATTTGCTAACATAAGATAAACATGATTATCATACAGTGTAACTTTTGTTATCGAGCATTATCAAATTAGTGACTCATTTGTAATGTAAATAAGTATTATTAGTTTTAAATATGAAAGATTTACATAGCTAATGAAAGGACTGTGAAAACATTGTCTTTGGGCAGTTAAAAGCTATGTTACATTTAGCAAAACTGTGAACATGAATATTTATTCTTTCACAACAGAAAGAATAACCAACTTCTTATGAATATAAAATAATAAAGCAAATAGTGAAGAACATTCATAATCAATAATCATTCTGGGATTAATTTGTGTAAAACTGCCCTTTTCACCTTCTGTTTCCAGTATATTTTGAACTTAATGGATTAAGTTCACTCCATTAATCGACATCACAGTATTTGGCAAAAGGCAGAGTTCATAAAAATGTATGGCAAACAATTGAAGATTTTTTATAAGGAAGGAGCTTATGTGAAGGAGCAGAAGATGTAAAATAATTAATTAAGTCCTAGTCATAAGCTTAAATCTCCTTCTAATAGAACAGAAAACCTTCAAGGAGAGAAGATACTCTTTACTTCACCTGGGTGCAGAAGAGATGGTGAAGAAAATATTTCTCCAATATTTAGAAGATGTGATGACTAAACACCAGCATCATCACTCAACTTTTTACTCTTTTAAATTCTTTTTTCCCTCCAGTCTGTCTCCCAGTTTTGGATTAAAAATGTCTACATTCTTCAGAGCTATTTATGGTGTGTTGAACATGTATCAATCTGATGAAGCAGAGCAACATAGAAAAGTAGTTCTTACACCTGAGAAAATGTTTAGGGTAAACTCACTCTTGGTGGGTGTTCTCAGACCTACAGGTACTCAAGGTGTGTCGTGTCCTGAGTACTCATAGGGTTATTTGGCCTTCAGAAAAATTACGCTGACCAACTTGGCCAAAATTCTGTGGAATTTTGATTTTTAATTAATTACCAAAAGATAATACTCCAAATAATTAATGCTCAATGCAAGACTAGGCTTTTATGGTATGTTTGTGTAAGTAGCAACAATTTTTCCATTCTATCCAAATATGATTTGACACCGATGGACTAACTCTCCTATTTTCCTGTTTATTTTTACATATGAATTTCTTTGCAATGCCACATGCCAGATACTGTTCACAAAATGGGAAGTACTCCAATATCTTGGCTTACTAATTGCAAGCTTGCATTGATTTGAATGCAGCGTTCTTATCTCTGAATTATACTTTTTCCTTATTTTCTCCATTTCCACTGTATCTGAACTGAAATGCTTGAAATATTTCTCTATGTTCAAAGCTAGTTCAGATTATTCCTATTTTTTACAAACAGTTCCAGCTTCATGGGTTTTGAGCAAATATGGAAGGCGTTTGTATAAAGAAAGCCCAAGAAAACCTCATAAAGCTCGTAGGAACCTTTTCTTTTCAATGATCTAACCAGTGATACTCAGCTGCCAAACTTTAATTAATTAAATGAAAGTCAGGCACTCAGCAGTTTGGAGAATCTGAACTACTGTGTGTTTCTCCCTTATCTGTGGAGTTTGAGATAAACACCATCCATTCTTTCTCAGAGGCAGGCTGCAAGGCACAGTTTGTTCACATCTCCAAAGTATCTTGAATTCATTAGGTGGGAAGAGCTACAGAAGTGTGATTTGAATGCCCAGAGTGCCCTAAGGTGGGAGGGAGCAGTGCCAGCCTGGTCAGATGTGCCCAAATCCCTCCCGTGGTAAGAGGGGAGCCAGCTCAGAGTGCTTTGCTCCCCATCGCCCTAAATAAACAAACAGAAACAGTGCCAGGTGCCTCCAGCCACACTTTTTCTGATGCAAATGCTGACTTAGGGGAAAGAGAAGTGAAACCATTGCCTTTCTGTGCTGATAATCCATCAAGCAGGGCCAGATGACAGTAAGGGCCTTTGGACCAGTAAGAAGGTTATTTTGAGCCACATCTTAAGCACTGTCAGAAAGAAATGGTCTTTTTTTTCCCCTTCTCCCTTGCCAATCACATGAACCATCAAGTCCTCTGGCATTTTAGAATTAGCAAGTGCACTGCAGAGTTATGAAAACACATTATTCCCCCAGTCTCATTTCTTGTGGGCTAATTAGAATTATTTGACCCCAAAACTACATGGGTTTTGATCAGATAATGGACTTCAATTATCAGGAAATTGTTAGAAGTACTGCACAAACTGAATTCATTAGCAAAATAATTTTCTGCAATCAGTTCTGTAGGTATTTTGGTGCCACAGAAACCAGTTTAATCATGGTTTTCCAAGACCAATGTCAAACTGGCAGAGAGTGGGTTTAGATGGGATATTGGGCAGGAATTGTTCCCTGGGAGGGTGGGCAGGCCCTGGCACAGGGTGCCCAGAGCAGCTGGGGCTGCCCCTGGATCCCTGGCAGTGTCCAAGGCCAGGCTGGACATTGGGGCTTGGAGCAGCCTGGGACAGTGGGAGGTGTCCCTGCCCAGGTGGAACAAGATGAGCTTTAAAGTCCCTTTTAACACAACCCATTCCATAATTCTATAAAGTTCATTTTAGGCAGAGACCATGGACTGCCCCTACTCCTGCTATCATCCAAAAGGGTTTCACCCTCCTGCTCCATGAGAGGAGCACCAGAATTCTTCAGAGCCCCTGTTGCTATGCTGTGAACAGACCAACCCATTTTGACACAATGACACAAAACCAATTTTATATCGGGCTAAACCTTTTCAAGGAGCTCAGATTCATAGCTGAGGTCATTTCATGTCTGACTGCACAATTTCTGCTGAAAGGCAAAGCAGGCTGGTCAGGTATCTAAGTCTCTTCCTCCAGTACTTAAAACTAGGGGCAAATTTAATGTCTTTAAGTGGAGATCTCTGTTTGCAAGGCACAAGGGAGCTTCACTCCTTAGTTCATAACTCCCCATCAGGTGTGCAATAGTGCTGGGCTTGAGGGAAGCACATCCAGTGCCTCCACAGTGTGCAAGACTCCCATTTTTTGTTGGGACTGACCCCAGTAGCCCCAGTGCAAGACCTGCCCCTTGTTAGGAGAAGAGCTGACAAACAGCTTTGCACCATCAGCTCAGAAACACTGTCTATGATTAATGAAGAGTTCTTCTAGAAGCCCTAATTTGCTGCAGTCTCACTGCTTTATTGACAGCTATTTACCTAAACTTTATATTTCATTTATTTCTATGTATTTCATATATTTCAATATATAAATAATCTTGAATTTTAATGCTTTTTGTGTTTGTCCAGTTCCTGTTTCAGGACTACATGTTAAGCACAGTGGAGGAGGCTGGTCACTCATTGCTGCAATGCTTGGAACATTAATATCTCTGCTGATGATTGCAAGGGGGGCACCATCTGTCTGCAAATTCTAAAGGAGAGGGAGGGGAAAAGAAACAAACATTAAAAAAGAAGGAGAAAAAAAAAAGAAAAAGCACTCCACAGTGTTTCAAAATACTTTGGTGTCATGACTTGTGCCATGTATCCATAAAGTTACACAATGAATTGAGGGTAATAATAACACGTTGGCAAAATGAAGTGTTCCCCCTGAATGAACCAGAGACTGAAAATATTTATGCACAATCAGCAGGTATCCTCTACATTCCTCATAAATATGAGAATTACTACAAGACCTTCCCTAAACTAAAAATATAGCAAACAACTCCCATTATAAGCCCCAAAAATCAGAGCAATAGAGCTGAAACTTTCAATAGAAGAGAGGCAGAAAGATAAATGGAAACATAAAAGAATATAGATCTGTGCTGCACCTGTTTGACCTTAAGGCATAGCTCCTGCTCCTTCAGGGGAGAGTAGATGACAGCACAAAAATAAAAAGTAAGAGCTGGCTGACTCTAAGCTCACCTTAAGAAGAGTCTGTCTCTCTCTCTCTCTGGCAAAGTTCCTTTTTTGCATATTATAATATGTGAGACAATTCCAGTTGGATTTATCTGTGTATTTTTAACTCAGACGTAAAATTTTGCTTCAGGCTAAATCTTGGCATACCAGATCTCAGCCCAACAGCAACTTTAAAATACCCAGAAGGTGAAGGGAGGCTGAATCCTTAACCTTCAAGACTGCAAAGCAGCAGCACAGTTAAAGTAATAGAGAATAGGAACAAACTCCAGTTTGCCCCACGAGAGCTGCAGCACATCCCATGAAGTGGGGACAGAAGCACATCTGTGAAGACGATAGACATTATTCTTGCAGTTTGGATGTAGTTTTCATTATTATCAATATTTACTGTCACAGAGGGGAAGTTAAAAGATGAATTGAAGCCTCTCAGGGAGGTGTTGGAGTCCTCATCCCTGGAGGTGTCCAAGGAGTGGCACTCAGAGCTCTGGGCTGGATGACAAGGGGGGAATCAAGGCTGGATTTATGGGAAGCCAAGGCTGAGAATGAAAATAATCAGACATTCCAGTCATAGACATTGTTAGCTGATGGAACTTTGCACTGTCTAAAATGGCTGAATACTCTGTGCAGCAGGGGTCCGAATGCTGGGAAGCTGAGCAGAATGCAGTAGTAGTCCATGGAAAGGTTGTTTAAAAAGATGAAAATCCTTCTGAAGATTTACGCCACGAGGACTGTTTGCTATTTCTTGTTTCATTCTGAGAACATTATGAACTACTGTATTAAAATTTTAGACTCTTACCGAGATGGATTTATCAGGGTTGATCAATCAACCTTGCTGGACAATGCCTTTTGGAAAATGGGAGATATTCTAGCACGAGATCTTTATGGGTGTGTGCATATAAAAGAATGTCAGCATAAACTGACAAACACTGTTATTTACTGAACAGTCGCTCTGCTGGAATGTTGACTAAAAATACCTAGAAAAAAAAAATTGAGAAAACAAGAGGTTGTGTGTAGGAGGAGAGAAAAATGGAAAAGCGTAGGTGTGATTTGTTCAATATAAAATTTGTTCCGTTTTCCACATCTAAAATATAAAAGGAGAGCTTTGGCATTCACAGCCTGGAGTAACACAGTGCTTCTTGAGGGGCCAATTCCATGTGGCTGGGGTGTATTGAACCACTCCTGCTGGGAATATTGTCCCCCACAGGCAGGCACCTGCATCAGTTCAAGTTCACAAGGTGTGCAGCTCCAGTACTCACAGCTACACAGAAGCAAAATTGGATCAGTGCAGGGAGAGACAAGGCATTTAAATACTCATCCGGGAGAGAAAACAAACTTGGAATTGCTGAGGGCAGTGTAACCTCTGGCTTTGGTCCTGTTGCACACTCATATCCCACCACCTCACACAGGAAACCTCTCATTCCACCCATCTTCCCATAAAAACCGCCCCTGAATCACTCCCCCATTGCCATCCCAGATCATATATGAAGCTGAAGTAAACTTGTGAATTAATGCACACATACACTGTACATGTATATAAATAAAATATATGCAGTTGTAAGGTTTATAATGTCTTTTTGCTGGGAGAATTCCAGTGCAGCTTTTACAATTTGAATAAAAGGCTGGAAACCATATGCATACTCCATGTTTTATGACATGTTTTGGATAAATGAAAGGCAAAATAAAAATGTGACTCTGCATTATATAGGAAAGTGGAACTTAATTATACAGCTCTATCAAGACATTTCTGAACTGCGTTTAATACTCTAGTTGTTAAAGATGGAGAAAAAAATACTTTTCAAGGAACAAGCAGAAAAAAAGGAATACAACAGAAGATGAAAACAAAATAAATATTTGAGAAATCCAGACAGCATTTTCATGGTAGAATTCTCCACTAATTTGTCTTTATGGTATATCATGCTCAGAAACATGATTAGATAAACCTAATAAATCTAAAGTTCACCTGCCATTCAGCAAACAGAGATACTCACACCACTTCTTTGGCCTTACACTGGTTGCAATTTCTCAAGTTCTGTATCTCTGGCTGAAATGCGTTACCTGGGTCCCAGGTCAGTCAGAGGCCTAGGACCTTACAGCAAGATTTGATGGCTTTGGGGCCTGACAGTGGGATTTATAGACCATTCCTCATCACAGGAATATTTGCCAGACCATGGGCTGCAGGATTTTACCAGTAAGGGCTCAGGGTGCCCCGTTGTGCTGCGTCTCCCCACTCTCCAGCTTATTGTCATTGCAGGCTGGGGGGCACAGAACCCCAGGATGGGTGAGGCTGGAGGGGCCCCCAGGGGCTCCTCTGGTGCCACCTCCCTGCTCCAGCAGGGCCATCCCAGAGCACAGGGCACAGCAGTGTGTCCATGGGGCTCTGCAATATCCCCAGGGAGGAGACTGCACAGCCTCTCTGGCCACTCTGCTCAGGGCTGGGCCGCGCCCC
>NW_008238440.1:2263006-2276484 GCF_000691975.1 Corvus brachyrhynchos | reverse complement strand
GCCACCCAGGGCTGAGGCCCCCTCTCAGCTGGGGCTCCTCTCGAGGCTGAGCAGCCCCGGCTCCCTCAGCCTGTGCTGGGCACGGAGCTGCTCCAGGCCCTTCCTCAGCTGCGCAGCCCCCGCCGGCCCCGCTCCAGGAGCTCCCTGGCCCTGCTGTGCTGAGGATCCAGAGCTGGACACAGCACTCCAGAGGTGCCCCCGGGCTGGGCACAGGGGCAGGATCCCCTCCCTGGCCTGCTGCCAAGGCTCTGGCTGAGCTGACTCTGGAAGCTGATCCCTTTCAAAACCAATCCAGCAAAATGAGTGGTGAGTTTTACACCAGGACCTCAAACCAGCCCAACAGCAAAGGCTTTCAGGGTGGTTCAAGGGAGCAAGAAGACAGACAGGACCTTCCAGAGGATGGGACCATGGCAATCCTGAGTTAGATTTCTTAAACTCCCTTGGAAGCCAGATCCAATAAGCGCGTTCAGCTCTCTGCCTCATGCACTGCCACTATTGAATTCTGCTAAGACACAATGGCCAGTTCTTATTAGAAATGTGAGGCAGAGAAGGATGAAGAGGAAATTAAAGATGCACATTCACTATGGGCAGGGAATAAATTAACACATTTACATTTTTTAGCTTTTTAATCAGGTAAACAAATTTTTCTCTCCATATTCCATATGAAATAGTATCAATACTCATGCAAACACTTTTATCAACAATATTATAGTGTATTCTTGCAGTACTGTGTGATTATACACTTGCATTCATCTTAAATAAAAATTAAGAAATTATTTTTTTATTTCAGAATTAGAATGCTTGGAGAAAATAACAGAAATTTAATTTTTTTTTATTTTATTAAATTGGATGTCCAAGATAATAAATTCCAGGTTAGTTATGCTCAATTTCACATAAGAATGAGTCAGCTCTTAAAACAATGTGCATGTTTTAACTGTCCACCAAATTTCCAGATACCAAAAAATACCCTTTAGGATTTCTCATTTGTTCTAATTTTTTCTCTGCAAGACTTTTGTCTTTAAGGTCCCTCCCAACCGAAACCATTCTATGACTCTGCAGAGTTCCACTAAAATACTTCAAAAATCAACTAAAAAAAAAAGGTGACTTTTACATGCTTTGATACATGTGATTTAGGCATAGATCCATATGTTCCCTCCCACAGGTAAAGAACTGTGGTAATTAAAACAAACAAAAAAAACCCCTCTTTGTGTCACTGCAGTCACACCATTAATTTGGCAAAGTTCTGTTAAAAGGACAAGTTTACTCTGTGCTCTGAATTATGAAGCATCCACAGTAAACCAAGCACTAATAGAATTTTATAAGTCTTGAGCACATAAACTGTACTTCGTTTTTGCCTAAAGCATCTTAAATTTACCATCTTGGAGGAAAAGACATGATCAATAACTACCTGTAAGAACTCCAAAAGGAATTTTGTGTAGTGCAGCAGGAAGCTGAGGGGAAGATCAATGGATCAGCGTCAATGTACCTGGAAGCAGAACTGATTTAAAGGGTCAGGAAGCAGCAGCAGCCAGAGGATGCTCTCGAGCTCAATCAGGAACCCAACGTGTCCCAAAGCTGAAAACACCTTCCTGGGACATGAGAGCAGTGCAAATACCTGAGGTGAGCCACCCTGCTCCTGCCAGGGGGATAAACTCTCATAAATTACTCAACACTGACTGCAGAGAAAAACAGGGAGTTACTGCCAAGCAGCTGATGTGGAATGAGATCTCTCCCCAGTTCACCTCAGAATTCACACTGTGCAAAGCCACAGACCAGACCCAGCACCTTGCACAGATACCTGCGACATGAATCCACTTCCCTAAACGCGAAAACACATTTTAACATGACTACAAGGTGAAAATGAAGGATGGACTTCCTGTGAAGCGAAAAGGTTGCCTTCTCCCCTGCTTCTCAGCCTCAGTCCTTTTTAAAGGAAAATGAGCACGTTCCTTTTCGTAATAATGAAATAATAAACTGATACATAATGCATTACATAAGAAAACACGTTAATAATAAACAATCAAACAAAAACAGTGGCATCCAGTTTGGCCAGTGGCATCCTGATGGGGGCTGCAGAGAATTCATTGGTCGTTAATTCATTAGTCATTAATTCATTAGTCATTAATGGTGCTATCAAACAGATCCACTGATAAACACAGGTGCTCCACCATGGCTCTCCCTAGAGGTTTTTTCCCCCCGATTCAGACACTTCCTGTCAGTATTTTCAGGGTTTGGGCAGCCCAGCTCATGTCTGATGCATCTGTGGCACTGTCCCACACCCTCAGCAGGAGGTGGTCACCTCCCTGCCTTCAACTGCCCCATTGCACTGGACACCAGGAATTTCCCCATGGAAAGGGTGCTCAGGCCTTGGCAGGGGCTGCCCAGGGAGGTTTGGAGTGGCCATCCCTGGAGGTGTCCAAGGAAGGGCTGGAGGTGGCACTCAGAGCTCTGGGCTGGGGACAAGGTGGGGATGGGGCACAGCTTGGACTCGATGGCCTTGGAGGGCTTTTCCAACCTCAGTGATCTGGGATTCTGTGAAAACTGGAACACTGCCATCCATTGTAAATATAAATATACCACTGTTCTTATAAATTAGGAACAATCCCATAGATTGCCACAGAAATACATCAAGTCTGGTCAAGTCAAAAAAAACCAGATTTAGCAAAACCATGAGCAGTTTGGCTGCCCCAGTCACTGGAAGAGAGCATGGCTGCTCTTCAGCTTTCATGGGGATTGTATCCATTTACCCTGTTAGCTGAACAAAAACCTCAGAGCACAGCAACTGGTAAAAAATCGAACCAGTAAACTGCAGATTAGGGAACTTGCTGTTATTCTGGCATCTCTATCTGGGCATTACCAGTCCTTGTTTTCCCCCCAGCTGACAAGTCAAATATACAAATCCATATTCTAATTTCTTTCATGTCAGTAATGATTAAGGAACATGTTACAAGTACCACAGGTTTACAGGGACTAACAGGCTCAAAATGTGTCCCTGAAAAAGTGACTTAACTGGGTGTTACTTTTATCAACAGATTTACTGCTGCAAGTTCTTAAAAATTTCGAAATTATATAAATGACAATTAGTGCTGGGAAATTACTGAAATCATAAATAAAAAGCAGTGGAAACAGCTGGAATCCTCCCATATTCCACTCCTTGCATCAAAACAACACTCAACAAATTGGTACCTGGCAATTTCTGTGTTGCTTGTATGGCAATTAATACCAACTTCAAAACATTTAAATGATTTGGTTTATTAGTAAAGGTAAAGCTATTACAAGTGTCAACATGCTTTGCATTAAAAGTTTGGATGCATTTCTCTTCAGAAAACACAGAAGAAACAGATTTTACTGTTTTTTTCCAAGTGATACCTACCCATATGTGTACTATTCCTATCTTTATATCAATTTGCCTGGTATAAATATCACATTTAGAAGTTCAAAGATACTAAGATCTCACTTTCTGGAAAATTCCCATACAGTTGCCTCCCTCCATTTCTCAGGTAATTAAGCAGATTTAAAGTTAACTGACAATATCAGCCATTCTCATTTTCTCTCAGCTAAACACGCACGTGCCTGAACAACCATTTACCACAACCCCTTTTTGCTGCCTCTGCTGGCATCTCCTCATTCCTGTGGGGCTGGCTGAGCACAGGAAATGAAGCTCAGACTTCCATGAATCAGAAGAGTCAGAGGCACAGCCCAGTGTGCTGAGGGCTGGGGCAGCATGTGTGAGAGTACAGACGTGGAAATGGTTTATTGAAGCTAAAAAAATCACCTGTAAAGTGCTTACATGTAGCTACACATCTCTGTTTTGCTTCGAGTTACATCAGAAGAACTGCAAATTGAAGGAAAAAAAACCAAACTAAATCCAATCTACTGCTGGCTGCAGTGTTAACTGAGCTAAAAAAAAAATCAGTATAAGATAACTTTCAGTGGGCCCTGGCTTTTGTGGCAGTGTGAGAAGACCTATAAGTGAATACAAGAGCCTTCATCGATGCACCAGGGTCTGCAGGGTCAGGTGAAAGAATTTTGAACCCAGTGTTCAGTGATTTCTTGTTTAGGATGCCAATTAAAGGTCCTGCTATCACCTGCACTCCTCAAACCCCAAAATACAATTCCTCTTGGTGTCATCTTGCTCTTAATTAACCTGACTGCATCCAAGGTATTTCAGATGATTTGTAGTGAATATTGCTCCTTATTGCTGTGTATCAATTTCTCTAGTCGATTAAAAAAAAAAAAAATTAAAATCACCACTTGGGGAAAAAAAACCCCACAACATTTTCTGGCCAATTTTCTTCAGTTTCAACACTATGAACACACATATCCTCAACAATTACTTACACATAACAAGTACAATTCAACATGAAGGTACATCTTACAGTTCAAGATTTTTGTGGGTTTACAAGGAGGAACAAAGTCCAGAAAATTTTATAATCATGAAAATCAGCCTTCAGAAAAGAATTCTGATTACAGCATCAAAGTTCCACATAAATCTCAGTAGCTGCTTCAGTTCAGAGCACTCCAACTAAAAAGAGAAATTAATTGTTTTAGAGGAGCATTACAAATAAGATAAATGAATGGTCAGTTCCAAGTTTTTTCCCAGACTTTAATCACTTATCTTGGGAGAAGTAATCTAGTAGAGAGAATAAAGAAGAAAAAAAAAAATCTCTCTCATTTTGCATAAATGAATTGAGAGGCAGAGGAAACACTATTATGATATTTAAAGTGTGTGCCTGTAGGAGCTGCTTCTACTCAAATTATTGGTACATGCTTAGAAGGAAAGGCAACCACCAGCAGGAAGCAGAAATACCTACTGCTGGAAGTAGGAAGATTTTACTCAAGAGACCAATCTTCTTATGCTTGGAATTATTTAAATCAAGGAGAGAAAAAAAAAAAATGTAATACAGTCCTCCTAAAAGCTACATTTATAATTTGGAATCCCAGGGCAAAATATCCCTCAAGGAGGAGGCACCAAAAGCAGACAAGTTACAGCTCATGGAGCTCCAGCAAAGTTGTGTCTACAAGATTTCCTGAATAATTGAAGAGGAAAAAATGAAGTAAAAAGGGTTTTGAGTGGACTTTTTAATGTCTAATCAATTCTATGTGTTTTGACTGAATTGATATTGTTTGCCAAGTCTGTTACTTTTTGGGAATAACAGGGTTTTTCTACTATAATGCCAGCAGTTAAAGTTATAAATGTGTCTATATCAGCATAAAAACATTCCCACACTAGGTGAAAAAAGGGAATATGGAATTCCCATTCACTTATTACCAACAATGGAAAGAATTCTGGGAGCATCTTTCAGATTTACACGAACCTTACTATGCCCATTCATAAGGAATAGTTTCCCTCCTGATATCATCTAATGTACTCTCTATAAACTTCGGAGGAAAATGGTTTATGAGCAACAGGAAAATAACAGGATTTGAATGATCTGACATTAAAAAGAAAAAAAAAATTGGAGAAGTGACAAGATTAATGGACTATACTGGATGATAAATTTCAGAGAATAATCCTCTAATGTCAGGATAAAGTCAAAATAACCTAATAAATCCTTTCCCAGCTATGATATATTAGTAGAAAAGTATTTCTGAAAAAAGAATATTGTTCACAGTGTTCTCAGTGTGACAGAAGAAGAGTCATCCTACAGGGCCTCAACAAGGAGCTTCATGTAACTAGCTGGGACAGCAGTAGGATTTCTGATTAATTCTTCTGATCTGGCAGACTTTCCAAATTAAGGATGGTTGTCTACCTTACAGAACAAAGAGGTGGCTGCATCCTATGAGTATTGACCAAAAAGAAAAAAAAAAGACACTTGTAAAGTCTCATCTGTAGAAAATTTCAAGGTAAACAATTCAAAATTTACATTTCACTTTTTTTTTTACATGTGAAGGACTAGAACAAAGTGTTTTAACAGCTGTGTACTCTATATCTGTGGAGGCTGGTGGGCCTGCTGGACAAGGAACAAAAGGAGTCCTACGGCGGGATAAGTCCTCGGTTCCTTTCCAGCTCATGGTGACTGAAAGGCTCCCCCAGAACGCTTTGTTCTGTTCTGTTCATGTACCCCAGTTCTGCTCCCCTCGTTGGCTCCGTTGGCCGCCACAGCCCTGGTTACCTGATACCCCCTCAGAGTTTCTCAATTAGTTCCCTTACCCTGGGCCCCCCATTGCTCTGCCCCGGGACTTCTCTGGAACCTTCCACGAGTGCAGGTGCATTAAATCCCTCCTGTAGAACCCTATGCAAGAACTCTTCCTGCTCCTTCATCGTTGGACTGTTTAGCTGGCAGTCTGGTGTGTGTGTGCACCGTGCTGGCTGCACTGAGAGCCTTCCTTGGAGGCACTTTTGGGAAGGTCGCGGCATGCTACCATCAATAACACCGCGACTTGTATCGTTAAAAACTGATACATTTTAGAATGACTGCTTTAAATATCTTGACATTAACTCAGCACTCGAATAAAAAAATCTATATCCAGAAAAGTAATCAAAGAGAATCAGTAGCTATGTGAGAGCTGCACATTTGATGAGGAAAGGAAAACCGAGGCATGAAGTATTTACAAAAAAAAATGCCCTAACTTTATATTAAATGTTACTCGAACTTGTCTTTCAGCTGGAAAGCTGACAAAATTATATCAGCCAACATTATGGTCCTTCAAATTCCATTATTAAAAACCTCTTTGTAATAATTCTTTGCAATATTTTTTTAAAAGCTTACAGCCCCACCCCAGCACAATCTCTGAGAAAATGTATATAGGGTGGCTAATATTACAATGTCTTAAAAATATTAGCTGGCTGGACAAATATGTACTTTTGGATAAACAGCACCTGACCTTACAGCAGCCATTCTTCTAAATGTTACAGCCCTACTAATAGTTTCAATTAAATAAAAATTAAAGCTGAGAAAATATCACAAAAGGGTAATCTAATATTTGATCATTAATGTGCTTATGTAAAGTGATATTTACAACAGCATTTGGAGATCCAGGCAATTTTCCTGAAAAATAAAAAAGAAAAAAGAGCTTTAATAACTTCTAGCACACTGCACTTTTGTGTCCTGCAGATTATCCTCAGAAGCACTGGAAGGGTCATCCAAGACCAGCTCCTCAGGCTTGAAGATGGAACTTTCTTAGAGAGATGATTTATGAGGGCATGAAGTGAATGGGTTCACACTGACAGAAAATAGGGTCAGATGGGATATTGGGCAGGAATTGTTCCCTGGGAGGGTGGGCAGGCCCTGGCACAGGGTGCCCAGAGCAGCTGGGGCTGCCCCTGGATCCCTGGCAGTGCCCAAGGCCAGGCTGGACATTGGGGCTTGGAGCAGCCTGGGACAGTGGAAGGTGTCCCTGCCCATGGCAGGGGGGGCACTGGATGGGCTTTAAGGTCCTTCAAAGCCAAACCATTCCATGATTCTCACAGACCAACCCTTCATCTTCAGGTCAAACTGAATGTTTCCATTGCTGCCTTACGCTGGGCAGAACCTGATGTAGAACAGGGTCTTAACATATAAAATGATCCTGGCATTAGTGAAACAAGTGATTTCAGGGTTCTTAAGGGGCCTATTATTTACTTCTGCTCACAAAAATGTTGTCCAGCATTGTTACCATTTCCTCAGTACTGCGGTGAGCAATACTCACAACCCCTGGAAACCTCCAGAGCCAGAAATGGCACTCATCCCTATATTCATGGCAACTGGGAATAACTTCTGTGGATTAGCTGGTCATCTTCCAGCTACTGCCATTCAGCACGTCTGTGCTAAAAAGGGGAAAAAAACAAATAGAAGTTGGTAAAGCTGATTGGCACACACACAGAGCTGGTGCTGCCCCGCCCATCTCTGCTCTCCTGCGCGGACCAAGGAAGGACGAGCAGGGGGACAGAGGTGTCCCCTGAGACAGAGCTGCCTGGAGGCCCGAGGGGAGAAAAATGCAAGAAGAGACACTTAAACAATGACAGAAATGTCAAAAGGACTGCAGTATTTACATGAACTCCATATTCCTTCTGCTCAAATCTATCCCAGCCTCTTTGAAGATGGTTTGGGGTTACATCTGCCCCATAAGAAAAAGATCTTCTAAAACTCAACCATGTTATTTTGTGTATTCCTTAGAATTTTCTTTTGATTGTAGATACAGCACCATTTTTCGGATGAGAATATTTTTACTTCAACGTTTCCTAGAAAATATAAATTTAATATTACTAAAATTAAAAAAAAGAAAGTTAAAATAAGCCATTGTCCCACTGACATCCAAATAAATTTCAGAGAGGGAAACCTTGATCTCTTTGCATGTTGAGGACAATGATAAACCAACATCTATTTAATGCTTGTACCTCATAGAGTTTCTGGTGTTCATAATAAACTCAGCAGAGTTTCTCCCTATATTATATTAATTAGTGGGCAGCCAGATGTTGTGTTCTGCTGGAAAACAGCACATGCTGGCACATGGACATTTGTTTCAGAAAACAACATTCCAATGAGAGGGAAAGAAGCTAATTAGACAGCAAGATATTAATTACTGACATCCAACTGAGAAAGCAGAGGTTTCCTCACTACCATTATATCGATGTTACAACAGAGGATTGCAATTTCTTCCTGGAGCTTTCATTAACTAAATAATGTTATCATTTAATATTGCCTTTTTGTAAATAGTAATGAAGCTTAGATAAAATCAGAATGACTGAATACACCAATATTTCCTTGTTTTTCACACCACTTTTTTGTTTACATCAAGTAAGAGCACACACTGAGTTACTAAAGATTTCCTTCACAAAATGCTCTGAACATTCAGAAATTAATTTTCATACCACCTGATGGAGCAAATTTTCAGAGTTGGCCACTTGCCATTTAAACTTTAAATAAAAAGTGCATGATTTCTCCCAAGCTTTCAAAATCTGTGATGGTAGGATACAAGAAAGTATTTCTGAAAACATTGTCCAAATTTTAGGCAGAATTCTGAAACTCAGATTTTTCCTACAATCAAATTCTTCTCCATTTGCCACGAAGGTCAGATTTATCCATGGGGCCTGGACTTCAAAATGTGTAGTTTATGTTTTAACAGAGATGAAGATGCAACACCTCCAGGAGAGAAAAAGCTGTAAATTATTTCTACTTCCTACACCAGGAGGTTTTGTGATTTAGGGGATCATTTTCCCTTATGCAGAAATGACAGCTGGGAACTTCTCCTTTCTAGGGTGTGATAGACTTTGTGTCCTCTCACATTCCACACTACCTTTGGAACAAGGAGCTCGGGAAGCTGATGAGGCGCTGCAATGGGGAGCTGTGTTCCAGCCAGCACAGTGCAGCACAAAGCCATCCCAGCTAAAGCTTCAGCATCTTCACTGGGGTAACTGGATTGCCCAAGAAGCCTTCTTTGATAATCCTTCAGATAAACAAAGAGGAGGGTGAGAATAGGTGCAAATGCTCTCTTGTGACCATAGAACTGCATACAGTAAGAATCCTTCTGCTTTATGTTGTTTATTAAATCTTCAGCTGTTTGTGAAACTTCGCAGAACTTCATCCGTCTCAATGCAGTGGTAACTAAGCCTATCTTCAGAAAAATCTTGGAATACAAATCTGTTCCTTATATATTGAAACTCCATCTATTCCTTGGCACAGTCACACTCCTGGGGCTCTATAAAATGTTAACAACTCTGAGAGCTTTCAGTGTGTCTGTCATTGCCACCTGAACGTCTCATCCCACTCCTGGAGAACCACTGCAGTGGGATATCCTGCATTATACCCTTAGGTTATATCCTTCCAGTACCTGAAGGGAGAGACAAGAAAGATGGAGAGAGACTATTTACAAGGGTCTGGAGGGACAGGACAACAGGGAATGGGTTCAAACTGACAGCAAGTAGGGTTGTATGGGATAATGGCAGGAATTGTTCCCTGGGAGGGTGGGCAGGCCCTGGCACAGGGTGCCCAGAGCAGCTGGGGCTGCCCCTGGATCCCTGGCAGTGTCCAAGGCCAGGCTGGACATTGGGGCTTGTTGGACATTGGGACAGTGGAAGGTGTCCTTCCAAGCCAACTATCCTATGATTCCATTATTATGATTTCCATATATAAAAAGCTGAAATGGAGACAGACTCATCAAAACACTGAAGTGTTTAACCTGGCCAGTCATTCATCCATTCATTATTTATTCATCCTGAATAATCCTGAAACTACTTTGATCCCTTTCATTTCCTGTGTTCTTCACTCTTCCACTTCCATGGTTTTGTCCATAAAACCAACCAAAGTGTTTAACATGTGGCTTTAACTATTAAGCTGTGAGATTCCTAATGTAGTTCTGACATGCAGAATAATTCCTCTGTCACTCATGTCACTCATGTAAGCAATTCCCAGTGTCAATTATCAGTAATTCCCCTTGGAAAATGGTTGGCAGTATTTGATCCTCTGACAGTCACTGGTACAACACTAACCCTGATCAGAAGGAGCTTAAGTTGCTTTAAACAGGCAAAATATATTAATTATCATTTCAACAGTAAAACTTGATTGCTAAATTATCAAAGCTAATTTTGAGAACTTGGTTCTTTTTGATTTTTCCTCTTGCCTTTTCTTATTACCTGCCATAATCTTCAATCTTCCATCTTTCTCCAATTTTCCAAATTTCTATTCAAATTTCCTAATGTTTCCATCACACTCTCCTGTTTTAAATTCTGTCTTCTTTTACACTTCTGAATGTCTCTTTCTTTTTGATGACAATTTTGTTTGATCAGTTTAATTTGAGAAATTAAGGCCCCACTACAACACTGTTGCTTTACATAATATACCTGCAGTTTTCTGCCATAACATACATTTCCTATAGAAAACCCTTCCGAGAAAAACCTAACACTTCTTCCTCATGGTGCAGTTTAATATGAAATATTTTTTTCTGAGATTAATTTTATGCATCATTTAGATGAGCTAAATCCCAAGCAAGACAGCCTTTAGCTTAATTATTCTAAATCATTCCATAACTTTTATGTAACATAATAAATGTGGACTTTATTTGCTTCTGGGGAAAAAGTGAAATTTTGCATGCATTCATAACTAACCTAAGTACAAAGTAATTAAAGCTTTTCAGTGCTTGCTGATAAGCATTACCATGACATAGCAATTAAGCCCTCAAAATATCACAAAGAAGATGCATGAAATTATAGTCTTTTAAAATCAGTATTAAAATAGGGAACCTGTGTGAGTTTTTGTAGTATACACATATGTGTGTGTCAGGAGATGCTTGGAAATGAAAGTATCCAAGTTCTGACAAAGGGAACTGCTCGAGTCTGGCTCTAAAGAAAGACTTTCACAAGTTTAAACACAATTTTCATCATTAGGAATAGATGGGAATCTCTCCCCTTGATGGCTTCCCACAAGAGCTGCCCATCCTAAATGCCCTCTTTATTGTCTTTACACACACAAGGGCTGCAGGTGCTGCTTGGAGAATGGATCAGGAATGTCTGGAACAGCCTGGAAGCTCAGGCTGGAGGGATGGGTGACATCTCACATGGCATCTGCCTTGATGGCAGCTCCAGGAATGCTGTAGGCACTGTCACTGCTGTATCCCACTACAGCTGAAGAAGAACAGGCTGTAAGGAGCAAATTTGTTCAATCCTTTAATTTCTCCTTGCTATATTCTATGGCTGGCAAAGATTGTTCCCATTATTTGAGTTTAGTCCTTAAAAAAAAAAAAAAATTGAATTGTTATGAATCATGTACAAAGTATTTGAAAATCACATCTAAAATGCTAAGCTTTTAGTTGGCAAAGACAATGACAAAAGAAATCCAGAAAATGAAAACCAGAATTCACAGCACACTGGTTCACCAGCATCCTTTCTTCCAGTGGCTGAGCACAGTAGCCAGTGTGCCACTAATTCCATCAAACCTGAGAGTATTCCCAGACCTTAGGAAAAAGTCAATTTATTGCTGAGTCAGACTTTGCTTATCTTTACCTTTCATATCAGTAGCTCCCTTGCTGCTGCACCACATGTGCCTGACAAATATTGTGTTAAGATTCTCACAATATGGGACACAGAATTTAAAATTCCTGATTCCATGTCTCTATTTGTGACACCTTCCACTGTCCCAGGCTGCTCCCAGCCCCAGTGTCCCACCTGGCCTTGGACACTGCCAGGGATCCAGGGGCAGCCCCAGCTGCTCTGGGCACCCTGTGCCAGGGCCTGCCCACCCTCCCAGGGAACAATTCCTTCCCAATATCCAAGCTAAATTTCCTCTGTCAGTGTGAAGCCGTTCCCTGTGTCCTGTCACTGCAGTCCCTGAGGAATTGTCCCTCTCTGGTTTCCCTGCAGACCCTGGGAGGTGCTGTGAGGTCTCCACACAACCTTCTCCTCTGCAGGCTGAGCAGCCCCAGCTCTCCCAGCCTGGCTCTATGGAATCATCACAGAATCCCAGAATGGTTTGGGTTGGAAGGGACCTTAAAGCTCGTCTCATTCCAGCCCCTGCCATAAGTAGGGACACCTTCCACTAGGGAAGGTGCTCCAGTCCCATAATCAACTCTGTGGCCTCTTCTGGACTTGCTCCAAGAGTTCCACATCCTTCTTATGTTGGGGGCACCAGAAGTGTCCGTGGTGCTCCAGGTGGGGTCTCATGATGGCGATACTCAATCATAAATATATGATTTTTTAATGCCAGTTTTATTGCATTTGCAGTAGACACTCTGTCACCATGCAGGGTTGCTGAGGGGATGGTTTAGCGAAGTGCACTCAGTTTGCCATTCTTCATGAAACTAAGACTCAAACTCTCCCTGCTCCTTTTCAAGACCATGCAGACAGTTTAATCCTCCTTTCATCCCTTTTCTGAAACGTTTTGGTTTTTTTTTTTTCCTCCATACACTTCCCACTCCTTTTAACACTGAAAAATTAAAACAAAAGAACAAGCACATCCCCCACCAGTCTGAGCTGAGGTTCCACATACCCAGTACCTTCAGAGTGCACAGCACAAGGAGGAGAAGCAGATTAAATGCAATGCTTTCCCAGGTTTAAGGCTAACAGACCTTTAGCATTTACAGAATGCTTCCAAGTCACTAACCCTGAAGAGATGGAAAATATCATCCTGCTGCTCTCAGTACTGCCCAGCTGAATAAGAGAAGTGCATTGAGGATGGTTCTCCATTCTCATTCAACATTAAAACAAAAAGTATTGTTAAATAAAAGTTATCCAGGCAGCAAAATGCACATGAATTCAAAAGAGGATTGGAGTCAAAAATCTCCCAGCTTAAGTGCCAGACATGTCTATAATATGCCTATG
This sequence comes from Corvus brachyrhynchos, assembly GCF_000691975.1. Classification (NCBI taxonomy): domain Eukaryota; kingdom Metazoa; phylum Chordata; class Aves; order Passeriformes; family Corvidae; genus Corvus; species Corvus brachyrhynchos. Next base: position 2,263,250 of record NW_008238440.1, on the reverse strand, counting down.
ATGCAGGAAGCTGGACCTTCTGAAAATGATGTATTACAGATGGTCTTATTTTTATCATCAATGGGAACGTTTTTGAAACAAAATGCTGTTCTGTGCATGCCCTTCATTTTAAAAGAACTGCAAAAATGTTCTGTATTGTCTGTTTTAAGCGAAGAGAGACTGTGTTAAGTGCACTGTGCTGTGCAAGTTTGATGTATCTTTTGGCCAATGGAAATACAAAACCTTGGAAAGGTCACCCATTTCA
>NW_008238440.1:2251307-2262951 GCF_000691975.1 Corvus brachyrhynchos | reverse complement strand
GGAAGATAAGTAAAATTTTCAGCAATGCATTTATGGAATATTGAAAAGGTCACAGTCTATAGTGTATTCCCCTAATTCTTTGAATTTATCAGGCTCTAAAATTCCAACTCTCACTGAACAGAGAGCAGAACAGAAACGTGAAGCTGTTATTTTGATGATTATTGTAATGACAATGTGAAACGTTATAAACTTAATGTACGCCAAGGGAATCTGTCACCTTATATACTGATATATATTTATAAAAGTAATAATAATCATCATACACGTCCATGGAGGCAATTAGATCCCATAGATTTTATATATAAAGATAGGGATTGCAGAAATGCTTTGCTTCAATTCTAACTTGTAAGATTAAATGCAACACAACAAGTAGTCTTAAAAAACCACAGAATTATTTCTTTCTTTCTATTCTCTGCCACCAGCAGGAAAAGCTTAGGCATTGTGAGCTTGGACAGAAGGAATTTTCCTGTGCCTTCAGATGAATAAATTATTTAGATGATGCTCAATTCTGCAGCAAATTTGAGAATTAGACAAATTTCATAATATTCACAGAAAATTAACTGACTGACAATAAACTGATTGCTTGGCCTCACCTGGGGCCAGGAGAAGACTTTTAATTTCATTTTAATGAAGACTTAACATTTCTATTACTATCAATAACAAAGTTAAAAAAAAAAAAAAAAGACTGTCATTTGAATTTAGTGGCTGGCTTCTAATTTTACAATTAGGCAGATATTGTAAGAATATTTTGTGGGGATTAGCTAACTAGAATTGATTGGGAAAACAATGTAACCAACAGGAGAGATTTGAGATCATTTAAGTACAGTGACCTTTTTTGTTCTGTTCATGCTCACACTGCTTTTATTTTCTGACAGGGAAACCCCCAAGCTAAAATCCTGTGAAACTTGGCTTCAAGTCCAAATTAAAAGCACAATTGAAAAGCCTTACCCAGGTCACCTTCCAGTTTTTGATTTGACACAACTCAAATCAATCATTCCATCACTTACGCTGTTTTCCATAAGTGTGAACGATAAAAAAATATAATCCTTAATTACCTTAAATGAAGGCAAACAAATCTATTTATTTTTCCTTACTATTCCCTGCTCTCTTATTGTAGCTATGCACAAGTGAATTAGTTTTAAAGGAAGTTTAGGTGACAAATTTCCCCCCACTTGCAGAATACAAGATTAGATCACAGTATTCTCTAATTTATTGTCTCTTAATCTGCCTTCTTTCTGCAGCAAATTTATGGTCCTTAAGCCAGTGTTATTTAAAGAGTCCTTTTTATTATTTCATTCCTGAAGTAATAAATGTGATCTAATTTGATGAAGCATTTGTTCATATTATATTTCTCTAAATCAATTAGAATCTTGTTTCTGCTGAGGATATCTAATTTTCTCCTCTGCTTGCTACAACTTAAAATTCATATTCCACTTCCATTCTCAGTTTTTATCTAAAATTGCTGTTCCTGCAAACATTCTTGGCTTGTGTCCTCACTTGCTCAGAAGTCTACATAAAACCAACACAAATGAATTTTTAAAGCCGCTGAATAAATTCTTTGGACATATTTTTTACATATCTGAATAGATATGTAAAAAAAAAAAAAAAAAGGCAATATTAATTATGTAATATTTGGAATAATTCTAAGATTATTCATTTGTTAAACATGTTGATTCACCATATAATAATTACTAGATGTAATCCTTTATTGAGATAAGGAACCATAGGCCATAGGCTTTGAAACAAGGATAAAATGTGGTGAAGGTTTCTGTCTCTCTTTCTGTGACAAATTTCTTCCTCAGTCATAAAGTAGAGCATTAATGGACATGTGCAAGGAAGCTTTTCCAATTTCTCCCTGCATTATAGATGTCTTCAGTGTCATTAGTTCTTCTCTTAGATGAATATTAAAATTTAAACCAAAGGACTTCCTCCTTCTTTTAACCTTGAAGTTCTGCATTTTCACTGTGCTGGAGGATGAACCTTTGGGGAAACACTGGGGATGAACTTTGGGGCTAAATGTAGAAGAGAAAACTGCTGCAGACCTTGTGTATTCCTGATTTCCTCAGTGGACAAGGAACGCCTCCTCCAAGTGCAAGCCAAGCCAAAGAAAAGGGAGGAGCATCAGAGCAGTGCCTTCCTCCCCAGGGCACAGAGTGTGGCCAAGAACAGCTCCTTTTACATCCCAACTGCTGCAAGTTTCTCTTTCCATCTAAGTCTAGACTAGAAGAATTAAGAGGGGTGTGAACAGCACAGTAAAGATCCCAAATTAAAAAAAAAAATACTGCTTTTGTTTTTTTCTTTTCTTGTCTTCTTTTTTTTTTTAAATAGAGACTTCTCAACTGCAAAGCCACAGTGAGGGGTTCCAGACATAAATACTCCCTGACATATTGAGTACTGGGGGGAAGCAGTTCATGTCAGAGTAGCCACACAATTAATATAGAAGGATGCAATAGGAAGGCCTCTATTTTTGGCTGCTTTCTAGCAGGGAATACACAGCCCACATTTGCTTTAAAATATTAACATTATGTGAATCAATTACATTAATCCTAATTTCCATGCAGTCTTGTCACTCCTAAAGGGGTTTTTTTTCCTCTGTTTTTTACTATCAGGGAGGGAACAATAGAAAATGAAGGTGTATCCTGCCAAAAAGTAGCAACTGTGTTGCATTCTGTCCTGATTTGCCAGTGTTTTAACAGATCTACTTCCACAGGATGTCTGAGAGTATTCCTGTAGCACAGGCAGAATTTGAAAGCCAAATAAAACAATTTTTCATAAGTGAAAGTGTTTCACAACGATTTGTCCTCCACCTTTATTCAAAAGCCTCGCAAAAATGCTTCCTGTTACCACTGATTTGTAAATACTGCCCATCCTTTAGATGAAAAACTTACAGGAAATAAGTAGAAATCATTTTACTGTACAGAATAGTGGATTTTTAAAGGTTTTTTGTTGTGAACTTTGTAAAGCTTCTCTAAAGGATCTACCTTTGACCACGGATGATGTCAGCAGGCAATGACCTCATGCTCAAGTGGCATCATCCAAGACAAAGCAGTTAAGATCCCTTTAATGCCATCAGTTCTATGAATTGACACATCATAAATGCCTCTCCACCCTCATCGTTATACTGGAATCAAACTTGAAACGTAAAAAGAAAATTTTGGAGATTTCCTTTAGATTAAAAAATAAAAATAATTAAAAATAAACATTTCAAACACCTACAATACATCTTCTTTTCTCTCCCCCCCCTGCCCCAGGCAATTTGAGATTCACATGGACTCTGTGGCTTCCAGAAACTGTCAAATATTATGAAGAGAAACCAAAAATCCCACACCCAACAACCAAACCAACATCACTGTTAGTTTTCTTCCCAGTCACTAAGGAAAGCTCCCACTTCAAGCAGGGGCTAAGAAGACCTGACCTGTCCTCCTGCCCCCCCACGATCTGTTTCAATCCTTTTGGCCAAGCCCCTCAGGGTGCCTTTGACACTAAAATAAGACACTGCTTAGTTATCCATTTGAAAACTCTTGCCAAACACTTTTCTCTTTTCCCAGAGGAAATAAAAAGCCCCAAGATATATTTAGAAATGCTTGATTTAGCTTTGCTTATTAAATATTTATTTTGATAGAGATCACAATAATGTAAGTTAAGTTTGATTCTAGTCACAAGTCCTGAACTTGGATATGGTTTGGCACTTTTTAAAAATTTATTTAATGCACTAAGCAAATGATCTTCTCTTGCAACTGTATTATTCTGCTTTTCTTGGAAAATCCGTGCTAAAATATGCAGACACAGCAAGAGAAAGATCATCTTCAGGTTGTGGAGACAGAAAACAAATATATTTTGTGCAATATCAACAGAAATGGTTACACCTCTGAACAGCAATGTAAGCGCTGCACATTGACTGGAGAAAGTCAGAATTTACTGGTGGTGTTTTTAGGCCATTTTGTCTGGTCTAATTTATAGATAGAACCTCCTTTTTTCTCACCCCAAGTTATTTAAGTTATATATAATTATACTAAATTAACTGCAAGGAATGACTGACATTTGAACACTGAACTGGAATAATTTACAGGTATCGTAGTAGAATATTAACAAGAAATGCAGGCTGTGACCAAAAAAAAGGAATATTACTCTCTTATTTTGGAATAACTCATGTGAGGATCCATTAGGCATTGCACCTACAGGTCTATTGGTTCCACATTTTAAGACTGTCAGTGTAAAAAAGAAAACAAACTACACAAAAAAGCATTACTGGGGTTGCCTGGAGTTCTATCATGGCAAAACACAGTAGCAATGACATAATAATAAGGGAACCTCAGAGGAAACTGAACAGAACATTACGAGCTGACATACGAGAATAAAATCCATCTATGGAGAGGTAAAATAAAGAATTTAAGGGAAGACTGAGATTCCCAATATCTTCAAAGTAAATAAATAAATCAGTGCTGACATTTCTGAGAAAAATGGGGAAAATATTAGGGATGCCCGAAGCTGCCAAACCACCACCAACACAGCACTGACTGAGGCAAAGACAGTTTTAAAGTCATAAGGAAGAGAAAAAGCAGTCCTGGATAAAAGCTCCTGTGGAGATTTCAAAAAGGTGAACAACGATAACAAAACTATCCTACAAATGAGCCTTAATAGTTCATTAGCTTGAATAAGCGGATGCACTCAAAAATAAGTGCAAGGCTTATTTGTTTTTCACTACCTGTCACTTTTTATAACCTGCACCATGATGGAAATAAATGTGAGATTTCCAGAGGGCATTTGAAAAAAATCTCATTTGCCACAGTCTCTTAAAACTCCCCAGCAAAATTACACTAATTAGATTTAACGGCATCGACCACGCTGGGATAGATGCAACTCATAATTTAGATGAGGAGATTTGCCATAAACTTGGTTGTGTGTCTGCTGAGAGAGAGAGGGATCAAACCAGCCCTCAGCAGCCTCTACACGCTAAGATCCCTTTTGAAATTGAAGCCCATGGAGTCACTGATGTTGCTCACTTAGAACCAGAGGAAAATTTGTGCTGTAAGAAGGCTCCAGAAATCATCCATTCCAATCTCCCACTCAAAGCAGAAGCAGCTTCAAAGCAGGATTGTGTTATCTGGGGGCCTTGTCCAGAAAAGTTTTGAAAAGCTCTGTGGGTGGAAATTTGCCTGAGCTATCTGGGTCCTGCTCCAAGCAGCTCTCATTGTGACAAGGTTTTTTTCTGTGTCCGGCTGGAATTTTCTTTGCTGTGGCTGCCCCACCCCTGGAAGTGCCCAAGGCCAGCCTGGATGGAGCTCTGAGCTGCCTGGGATAGTGGAAGGTGTCCCTGCCCATGGCAGGGGTTGGAACAAGATGAGCTTTAAGGTCTCTCCCAACCCAAACCATTCCATGATTCTATCCACACACAAGTTTGTCTTTGTTAAACCTCAGCTGGCCTTGAATTAAGGGGTTGTGGTGAAGGGGTCAAGCAAGATCTGTCCCAACAGTCCTGTCCTGATGTTTATCAACCAATAACCCGGATTTGGGAAACTTGACTGAAATGATTTATTTTTCTCCTGCCACAAATCCTTTACCATTCACTAAATTAGCTGTCTTTAAAGACTCAGAAAAGGTTTGTGCAAAATCCTCTAAATCTTTAGCCGTGGCAGTGGGAGAGATTAGACATCTATTCTGCACAGCTGAGTGATAAGCAGTTTAAAATACTTCACAGATATTCTGTTACCAGATTTGTTTGTTTGCTTCCAAATTACTTTCCTCTGGTTTATCATCTTTTCAAAGCCTAAATTACAGTTGCTCCCTTGGCTATTAACAGCCCTAACTTCTGTTTATCCAAACCACCAGGCATTGCTTTTAGCAGTACATAATAATTTCTGTCTCATTCTTCCTGTATTTGCTGAAAAAGCTGCCTTGTCCCACTGGGATTTGGCCAAACCACGTCTACAGCAGTAGAGTATTCCAGTTCTTTAACAATGTTTGATTCTCAAGGAAGAGCAGCCAGGAAAAGTGAGAGAAGGTGTTGCCTTTAGGAATCACTATTTATGGATTTTGCCAAAAATAATGGTATCAGGGATGAAATTCAGTTAAATACTGGTATTCTTTTCCTGAACTGCAAGAACCCAGTTGGAATTCTATGCTATAAATGTTTCTTTGGATTTCTAAAGAAACTGGATGTAAACACAGACTTCCTACATGACACCAGGCACATCACACATATTTTAGAGTACTGAGATCTCCTTTAGAGCCACATTTCCAGTGAGCTCTGAGCATGACACTAAATGTTTGAACATAAACTGCTGGCAAAAGTTCTGGTCATATACATTACTGACCCTTCATTCTTTTTTTTTTTTTTTTTAACTTGACAGCAGACAAGCCCTCCCTGCCCTATTGTCATTTAATCCTCATCCATGTTAGTTATTGCAAAATGGAAAAGACTGCAGCTGTTTCTTTTTTCCTTTTTGAGTTTCATCAGAACTCCTTATACCACCAACATTCTCCATTTCTTTGGTGTACCAGTTTCCTGGAATCTGCTACTCCACTTTGGAGTTTCATATGCTTATACAATACTATCACAATTTGCTGTGGAAGAAATCAATGGCCTTGTAAGGATTTTACATGAAACATCTAAATTTCTTTAGTGGAAAATTAGAAAGACAAATACTTTCATCAAGAATAGTAACAAAGGACATGACAAGAGTTATGGGACTCCTAGGGCTTTCAGTGAAGGGTAAACAGGAGCTAAATTGCGGAATTTAAGTCTTTGTGTTCACAGACCTTACATAATGTTATGATGATCCTATTCTGCTTTATTTGGGACTTCATGCATGGATTTGACTATGATTTCCCATCCCCCCATCACAGCAGAGCTTACCAATACCCAGGTTTAGCGGCTCATGCCTGCTTTGTTCAAGCTTTGTTGGGTGACAGTACGATAACAGTAAGATGCACTGTGGGTTGCCCATGGGCTTCCCAGGAAAGCCAGTTCCAAATACAGTGCCTTGAAGAAGTGTATAAAAACCAGCTTGATTCTCCCAATAAACATCTCAGTATCCCTGCTGGTCTGAGTCTGTGCCTCGGTCTTTACAAGTTCCTTGGACAGCTTTTCCTTGTGGAGTTATAAACACTCCCAGAACGCAGCCAAAGCAATGGCCAAAGTGTGCTTCATCCCCTCACCTGGGAAATCCTAATCTCAGTCTTGGGACAGCACGTTAAGAAGCGGATTTTAATTTGAACCTTCAGGAACAGCAGTGACGAGCACAGAGAGGCCAGAAGTCCCCCTGGATGATTCCCTAATTCCAGGCTGTTGTTCCTTGCTGTAACGCAGAGATTGTGTGCATGATCAATGGCATATTAGACACAGAAAAAGCAATTCATGTGTGTGACTGGTGAAACAACCTTGAGTCTGCAGCCACCATTAGTGGTGACAGGCACCACATGGAGGTGCTCAGGGCAGTCCCCACAAAGGTCACTCATAAAGCACATTCCAACTCATTGCTTTGCCTTTGAGCACAAATCCAATTGCTTCTGTTTTGCATGTCAGGATCTTCAGCAGCAGCACACAGCAGAGAGCAAAACATACTTAGGTGACACTCCCTTAACTGTAGGCAGATCTGATTAATGAGACAGGGCTGGAATTAACTTTTTTCTTCACGTCAAGAAGATTTCCTGAGTAGTGGAAAATTCCCCTTCTGATGTTGTTCATTCCCGTTTAACTACTGCCAAGCATGCTGAAAGCTAACACCTTTCTGAGGCTGCACCAGCCAGCCATCCATATCTTATTATCCCTGTAAATATAATGAGATATGATTTGATATTAACGGCTGCAGATTTATCTGTTTAGGTTGGAAATGCAACTCCTGCTGCAGTTCCAGCTAACTGGAAACATACCCAGTGCCTTCAGCTGATGGGAATCAGAGGAACATGATGTCTTAAAGACAACTTCATAACTTAAAACCACGACATTTAAAAACGTTTAGTGTTTAGATTAATGCTGGAAGCACTGCTTCTTCCTGCTAGCAACATTCCTCACACACACAGCCACAAAGAATTGAACCAGCTAACAGTATAAATAACTGGTTAGAAATTAAAAGTCTACTCAAAATTAGGCAGGGAAACTCTTTCCAAGTATATTTAAATTATTATCAGTGCTTGAAGATTCCAAGGCCATCCTGTGCATTTCCCTGCTCCATGGACAGTCCTGCCTATGCAGCATCCCATTACTGGACTAATGGAGCAGTCCCAGCATATATATATATATTTTTTTTTTTAATATTCATTTTCTAGTTACATATAGATATAAAATTCAAACCATAGGGAAAATCTTGCTGTTGAAAGAAGCCAGAGGGAATTCTAGCTCGGCATTGGAGCCCTCCATGGAGCTCCCAGGTCACCCAGCGTGCAGATTCTCTGTAAATCTCTCTGTACCAAGGCAGACAATTAAACCAATCAATCCACACACAGGAAAAACTTATGTTGTCCAACAAAACTTAACATTAAAAAGATTAAAAAGTTATTTGACCAAAAAAAGCAGAAAATGAAAAAGTAATTTAAAGGGAAAAGGAAAAAAGGTAAAAAAAAGAAAAAAATTCACTCTTCCCATCAGCTACAAAGTTTTCCTGCCTAACCCTATAATTACAAATACAGGATTTTTTTACATTATTTTCTTCATTTCTTTGTGTTACTCATTTACATAAATTTATGCATAATCAGAATTGTGAACGCCAATACTCCCAACCTGCTATAACATAATTAATTATGGTTTTTACTGACTTGGGTCCAAACTACTGGTTGTCTTCCCTATTTTCAAACAGTTTGAGCAAATGTGTCTTGCTGCACCCCCTTTCACCTATATTTAGATTTTTCCTCTTGACTGAGCCTCCCAGGCCTAGATATATTCAACTAATATATTCACACCTCAATCCTGATTTCCCCTCAAAGATATTAACATCCAATTCCAAATGATGCTCTCAGTTAGGAGCTCAGGTTGTCAGCAGTACCCAAGCCAAGGCATATTAAAAAACACAAAACTGTTAATGCAGCAATAACTGCTCCCAAAGTAATTTCATTATGTTAAAACTTGGTCAACCAGAGCACTCCAAGAACTGTGTCACCAAGGTATATTTCCCACACAATATTAAGGCTTGCATATTTAAAAAATATATACATTTCCCATAGGGAAAAACCCTGCTGGAGTTCAGGTGTCAACGGGGGAGTTCTGAAAGCACTTGTGGATTTCAACATTACTAGAAATAGTAAGACCAGAAAAAGAAACTCCTTTGTCTTTTTCTAGCTGGAAATTCTAATTTCCCATATGCAGCTTCAATGAGCCATTAGGAAAGGAAAGACAAAACTTGTCCTAAAAATTCTATTAAATATTTCTGGTTGTTATATGCTGAAATACATCGTTATAATCATGGACTTTTTCTTTGAGCCATATGGGAAAGTGAATTGAAGACCTATTCAAAGAATAATATTTTATTTATTAAGGTAATAAGTTGCATTTTTTCATCTAATTATTTAAAAGGCTGCTTACAAACCTTCCTCCAACGTACTGAAAATTATTTTTATAAGCTTAATATAGACTTACGTTAAAGTTTGCATTAGCAGAGCCAACAAATAATGTGTTTTCCCTTGGAAAATGTTGTTACAATAAGTGTGCTTTATCAATAATATATCACAAGAACTCTGCTGTGTCTTGATTTAAATTCTAAAACTCATTCATTATTGACCAGAACTGGGAGAAAAAACGAAATATTATATTTGAAGCTGCATATGGCTGCATTTAAACTCAGTTTGAGATCTCTACATATTCAAATTAAATTGTTCATAACAACGCGTTGTCCTACTCTGAAGAGCAGGTCAGAATTCTTGACTTCAGGAATTGAATGTCTCAAATATCAGGGAGCATAAATCAAACAAAAGCATAACCTGAACAATCTCTGATTTTTATAGTGCTATGAAAAACCTGCAATTATAACCAGATAAATTATTTATATAATAGAAATCTCATTTAATTTTAATTTTTTCTTTCTTGTGACATGAGGGGTGAAAAAATCTAATTTTTCTGTAGCACAAAACACATAAAAAGTAGTTGCTGGTTTTGCAGGTACAGTGTCTGATATGGCTATGACTTTTTTTAATGACTTTTTTTTTTTTTCCCTCCAGGATTTAACTCTCTCAATTCTTCAGAATTTTATTCACCTGCCAGGAAGCACGTGGATGTTACACTGGGATCAATTATGACTCAAATTTGGAAGACCCCTCATTGTTCTCCCTCCAACAGATCCCATCAGGGTGCTTGGGAGCAGTTTCCCTCAGTATTCTGAAGTTACTTAACTCAAAGATAAATGCATAAAATCAGTGACTTTCCAGAAGTTCACATTTTGCTATTTTGCCTCTTTAACTCCATGATTTATCTCTCATTATTTATAGTTTCCTTTTTTATAGCAAACTCTACCCATCCTATTTTGCTGCTGATATTCAGAAAGCATTACCTTTAGGCAAAATAGGGTTTTTTCCCTAACTAATCTTTTTTAAGTATAAAAAAGGATTTTTATTCAGATATTGCAAAAGCAGGAAGGAGAAGGATTGGATTCTGTGCCACACATGTAGCACCCTTTAAACAGACTGAATATTCAGTGATTTTACCAGCTTGATATGTCAGACCCAGGTCATTTATTTCATGGCCCTGTTTGAAGGGCCCCTGTTGGTTTGACTGTTTAAAAAGGCTGCCCATTGGATCAAGTCCATCTTTAATTTGTTCTGTGCTGTTCTGTCCCAAAGGAAATGAAAATGGTTCACAGAGAAGGGCTGCAGGTCCTGGATGAACTGATATGGCCTCGTTCTCTGTGAATATTCTGCAATATCAACTGGGTCATATTTGACTTTGGAGGTGAAGATCGATGTTAGTTGTAGAACTCACTTAGGAAGAGTTTTTAAACTTCACAGTTCTGGCTAAATCTTCCCCCTCTCCCACTCAGGTTCCTCCTGAGAAGCCACCTGCATTTTATTTGTTATTACTTCATGAATACAAATATCAGGACTGGATCCAATGATAAAGTAAATTCTGTTTATCTCAAGCTAAAATGCTGTGTTAGAACATCAGTGATTAAGAGCAATTAAGTAACAATCAATAGAAAGAACAACTAAAACATGCACAGAAAAAAGTTAAATAAATCCTCATAAAATTTCCTTCTATTACTGCTGATGCTGCTTTCTCCAAGTCCAGTAATTTTACAGGAAAAGGAAGTGCTAGGTAATGTGTAATTATATTTTGTGCATCTGTAACTGATGCACAAAACTGTGATACTTTGTTACATTACATCTTTAGGAGGTATGTAATACAATTCACTGCAGCAATTGAAATTAAAAATGTATATGCCAGGCTTAAGTACTCAAAGGAGAGCCCTAACTAAAACAAATCATGGTGCTGAAAATTTAAAGAGTTGCAATTACAGTGCCTTTGTGCTCCTCGGATAAGCCAGGTTTGTGCAGCTGAGCCTCTGCCATCGTTGTTAGACAGGGCTCAACACCTCAGTGAGTGTTCTGAGGGTGCAAATGGTAAATAACTGTTGTTATTTAGTCCTACTAAACATAAAGAAGTCCTGCTGCAAGTCCTTCTGCTGAATTAGCTGTGCCTCTTCCATCTGGAGATACCTGT
>NW_008238440.1:2243395-2251271 GCF_000691975.1 Corvus brachyrhynchos | reverse complement strand
AATTCTGCTGGGAGGATCAACACAGCCTCATTCTTGCTTGTTACTGCTGTGAAATTCCTTGTTTGCCCCACTTGTGCTCTTCCCCTGCTCGTGTTGCACCCAGATGGGATCTGCTGTTGCTCCTAACTGGAAGAACAACACATCTCCACTGTCCAAGGGATTTTAATCTTCCTGCAGACAACTTTCACAGACAGGTAAAACAAAAAAACTGATTTCTATCAACTCCCCAAACCAAACAGTTGGAATTTAACTGTTAGGATACACACATCCATGGCCCAGCTACTCTCCTCCACTGCTTTAAAGTCAGAGACTTTAGAGTTGGACTCTTTACAGAAGAGAAATGGGCCCCTTCCACATGATCCATGTCATCCTCAGTGAGTGTCTTATGGCCACACAAGTTATGCTACAAATTTCCTACTGTCCTACACAAGGGCAGCCTCAAGGACTATTCCAATGACACCCATCCCTCAGGTGACATCTAATTTATGAACAGCTCCAGTTACATGGGATCACTCCTATTCCACAAAATCAAAATCTTCTGGTGATCCAGATCAATAATTTCCAGCTTCCAGAGAAAGGCACTAGGCTGATAACAGTGTGAAGACTGAAGCCCTTTATGTATCAGAAAGGGCTACAGGGAAGATGGAGAGGGACAATTCCTCAGGAACTGCAGTGCCAAGACAGGAGGGAATGGATTCACACTGACAGAGGGGAAATTCACATTAGATATTGGGCAGGAATTGTTCCCTGGGAGGGTGGGCAGGCCCTGGCACAGGGTGCCCAGAGCAGCTGGGGCTGTCCCTGGATCCCTGGCAGTGTCCAAGGCCACGCTGGACACTGGGGCTTGGAGCAGCCTGGGACAGTGGAAGGTGTCCCTGCCTAAGGCAGGTGCTGGAATAAGATGAGCTTTAAGGTCCCTTCCCACCCAAACCATTCTGGGATTCTGTATCAGCTGTACAAAAGCAGATCTGTAGCTATGCCTATTCCTTAATCTGTCTTTTGATTACAGCTATAAATACATTCCAGTATTTGAGCTCTTTTCTCCTGCTTGATGCACCAATTAGTACTGTCAGCATAAGAAATAACAATAATAAAATCAGAAAGATATTTCTTTACCAGAAAAATACCTCACGCAAAACCAAACAGGATCCTCCAGATGCTGGTAGTGTTTGAACACCCAGGAGCAGAGCACAGCATCACTGATATTTTCAGTGCCTGGTACTTTCTTTGTGCACAGGACATGGTTACAAACAGTCAGGATGCAGCAGCTGAAAGAAGCCTTTGTCAAGGAGCATTCCAGGCTGCTTAAATCTGATCTACCATCATTATTCTTTTGAAGCTGTCTCATAAGCAGCTCAGTGAGACACGTGTGAGAGAAGTTATGGCACAGGAAAGTTTGCTTTTTTACAGCACTGTCATCAAAATTTACTGGTGTATTAAAGGTCCTAATTTGAAAATAAGTTTTCTGCCTTTTTTATGATATGTGATATTTTATAGAGATTACATTCATGGAGGAATCTGGAAACACAGTAATTAACAACTTAAAGATCTTCTAAATGCCAAAGCTATTCCATGGGCTGACCGAGAACATTAAAAAGTCATGAATGATGTCAGAGAACATATTCACCAAGATTAAATTATTCCTGAAGGAAAGATTAAAGCAGTTTATGGGCTTATATCTAGGACCCAAAATAGTCATGAAAGAAACCACAACACAAGTAACCAGGATAAAAAAAAAATGTACTGTGACACAGGCAGAAAATAGCTTTTAATATATTCCACCTTTGTTGGCTGATATGTAAATTTATAATAAGTGGTAGTACAAGAGTTGGTTTTTCAACGTGTGAAAAAAGAAGCCAGTGTTGTACATCTCTTGCTGTCTCCTCAGACCACACACACTAGATCTTTACGTGAAAGAAAAGAAAGGAAGGGAAAAGAAGAAGGGGGAAAGAAGAAGAAAAATAGAAGCTCCATGATTCCTGTTTTCCCTTGGGGCCCTCCTGGAACAAACTCCAGGTTCCCTGGCCAAATCCAGCAGCAGCCCAATACAACTGGTGGGTTCCAAGATCATTGGCAAAAGTGATCTGGCGATTAGAGGGGCAATAACTCATCCAGCAAACACACAAAGCCTTCAATAAAAGAAAGAAACACAGATGCAAGACTATGTGAGGGACCAAAATTATCTCATATTTGTTTTCTCCACAAATCTAATTATTGTCTTCTTCCAGGTGTTCCTTTTGCTGACTTGACTTTAACAAATCACTTCGCTCTGTTGGTGGATGCTCACATGAATAAAAATCTCTGCTTTACTCCAGCAGAATCTTATTTGGGCAACGATAAATATTTACTGATACAGAATGCTCTGCAGTCCTTACAAGCAAACGTGGATTTATTTCAAATTTGAGGGCCATTTTCTGTGATCTCCCGTTAGCTGAGAAACCAAGAAAATCATGTCAGAAGTGAAATGCTCTCATGAAAATGAAAGGTTGTCTGATCCTTCTTGAATAAATAAAAGAGTGAAGTAGGAATTAATAGTATTATGAACAATGAAAGTCTTAAAAGGAAAAAATATAAAAATATGTAGAAAACACTACATTTTACCTAAGACTTGACAGGAATAAGTTACACTGATTGGAGAGGGGAGGGAAGGGGGTTTGCCAATGAAGTGATTCACCGCAAAGAAAACAAGAGCTCAATTCACACCTCCCTTCCTCATTTGCACAGGTGATTTTATCTCGGTCTGCATCTCCTTTGTGTGGAATACTCAAGGCACCCCTGGGAAATACCCCGTGAATCTCTCCTGTACAATAAAGTACCTTAACAACTGTAGTCACGGCCCTGGGGGAACAGCTCATCTTAGAGGAACCTCCCTCCTGTCCCTGCACCTCCAAAACACATGAGAGGGTTTGAATTATCGCTCACCTGAAAGCAAAGAGAGCCCCTATTTCCTCAAACTGAAAATACTGAAACTTGGAAAATAGATGACTGCTTATTTCTCCTCAGCAGCCTTTCACACCCATTCCATTTCCTCACCTGTCTCCTACTTCGGAATGAGGATTTTAAGAAGTCTTCCATCCCCTCTAGTGTAACCCCCTCAAATTTAAACGGGAATTTTAAGACTCCTTCATTTGATATAAGAGAGGAAAATCTCTGCTGGTTCAAGAGCTGCTTCATGAAATAATCTCACCCAGCTGAGGGGGGAACTGATCATTCATCAGGAGAGCAAGGCAGACATCTGGGCTGGGAGCAATTGCAGCCATCCAATGCCAGCCTGTTCTGGTATCCAATTTTAATCTGCATTTGTCCAGTCCCTTGGAGGAACACAGCATGGCCACCGATGAGTTTGGGTGATTACTGAGCCATTCTCTCTCTTAACAAGGAAAAGGTAGAGGGGGGAACAACTACTAGAGAACATTTTGCACTCCTGTATTTTTGCTGCACGTTATAAATATTTCAAGGGTTGGCTGTGTTAGAAAGGATTCTCCATCTTTCAAAAACAAATTTACATGACAATATTTGGTGTTTCTGAACCCCTTTACTTCCATTCAAAGTGCCGCTTCTGTGCCCATTTGGAATAAGCTTTCTGAAAATCTTCCCTCCCCTCTGGTTTAAATACCCAAATTAAAACGGGAATTGCAGGACTCCTTTCCAATCTTTTAATATAAAAAAGGTAAAATCTTGGAGACTACTTTGAAACACATCTTCCTTGATTGTCATAGGGCAGTAGTAGGTGGGCTACATTTTTTTTTTTTTGGCTCCAGGAAGTGCAGAAGCTGAGATTTTATTTAAATACTGCAGAGGATGTAAGATGAGAATTATTTATCTGCTTCTACCTCTTTTGTAGAGTTGGATGTGATTTTGCCTGTTTTTCCCCTACAGTTTCTATAAGAGGCAAATACTGTGAAATCCCAGCCAGGACATCTCTTACTTGGGTCACTGCTCCTCTCTGGGGATGGTCAAAACTTTGTTCTCCCATCAATCAGTCTTTATTTCCTCTCTGCCAGCTTTCCTGTCCTAATATAATATAATAACACAAAATGTCAGCTTCGAATGTACTGAAGAGAAGGAAAATCATCATTCATGGGGTTTATCTGTGCTGAGGTCCATTTCCACACTGTGTCTTCCAAGCCCTGAGGAAAGCATGCTATGAGAACCATATTATTTCTCCTCAGTGAGGAGATGTTATAGCCATGATCATTGCATTAGGCAACAAAACTGTGCAGAAAACAATGTATTGGCACTGTGCTGGTAATGGTGACAATCACAAGAATAAGTGCCTTAATCTCCCCATTGTCAGGAGCACACACAGTTTCTAAGAACTGCGTGCATACATTCTGAGAAACACTGCCAGCTCCCAAGACAAAACTTTGCTTATGCTCTACAAATTCATTTCTTCAGCTACTTCTGAGGCACATGTGCGTGTGCTCTGTTCCTGACTCCCTTCCTCCCCAGTGCACTGCTACAATTATTAGATATATGCCTACAAACGATCAAAATGCAGTAACTTCTTCTGGATTAATGAATGTAATAAACGGCGTTGATGCTGAGGTGATCATCTTAAAGATCACAGTGGTTTAGCTGGAAAACAACCAAGGAGGAATGTACAGAGCCCTGAAATCCTAACGAGAGGCATGGGGAGATCAGCACTGCACAACAGAACACACACACACACACACTGCTGATTTAGGCAGTGGAACCACAGCCTGGAGCGAGTCGGTTTGGATCTCTCACAAAAGCGATTCAAGCACCATCTCAGCAGGTAAATCAGCTAACGAGGTGTGTTGGAGAGGAGGGAGAGGAAAGCAAAGCACTCAGTCTGGCTCTCTTGGCTACTACAGTGCCTGCTGATATAGGGAGTTCCCTGGGGATTGCTTTCCCTGATCCCTGAATGAAGGATTTTCCTCCGGAGAGGTGAAAGGTGCAAACGTCCCACAGTTGTTACCTGTGCTGAGCCCACCCTGCGAGCCGGGATCTGTGTGAGCTCAGCATCACAAACGGGGCCACTTTGGGTAAAGAAATAGGGATCTGTGGGGCCTGGTCCAGCCCTGCAAGGCCCAGGGGTTCCAGCTGTGAGAAGCACCCATGGGCATCCTCAGCCCAGGGATGTGGTCCAGCCCTGCAAGGCCCAGGGGTTCCAGCTGTGAGAGGCACTCACGGACATCCTCAGCCCAGGGATGTGGTCCAGCCCTGCAGGGATGAGGTGTTCCAGCTGTGAGAGGCACCCATGGGCATCCTCAGCACACAGAGTGGGAGCCTGGGAGTCTCCTGGGCTTAAACATCATCAATAAGATCTATTCCAGCATTTACCAAGCTGCATGGCAGAGGTGCAAGAGCACAGATACTGTAATATTCCACAACTTAGAGTGTGCTAATTTAGCCTCCCTTCTCTGAGAGTCACCTCTATTTCGTATACCCTGTATCACACAATTTTCAAAAATAAGTGCAAGAAAGCTGCTTTGAACAATCAAAATAAGGTATTGTCCTTGCTGTTTATATTTTATTTACAGGCTCTTTTTGTTCATTGCTCATGGTATGTGTTTTCCCTATTGTCTCAAATATTTGTCTTTAAGTAGAGCAGTTAATTCATTTTGATTATACTCAAATCTCCACTTCTCACCACACATATCTGATCTAATTAACATAAAGCGATTAATGTTACTGCCATTAAATATAATGAGCAAACCCCTTAACAATTGAATAGCCCTACTTGATAAATATGATATTAAAAAAAAAAAAAATAGTCCCAGTTCTTCTTTTCCACTGTAAACTCTTTAAGAGTTCATATTCTATTGATGCCAGGTTATCCAGATGCTGAATCAGAATTTAACCACCAATGTGAAATCATTTGTTTAAGTCCTGCTAAAACCTCAGACCCCTCATGGGTTGCACTGGGATCTAGTGACAAAATGAAAGATCAGCAAAAGATGTGTTCTGTGCAGAAAGGCGAGATTAGGAAAAATATTTTTTATGCAGTGAATTTAAGGATGATATTTTTGAGGTATCATATCTACCCTAAGGATAAAGCTGTCCTGAAATACTCCTTGAAGGACCCGAATATTTGTTATGTTAAAAGGATTTATGGTCTGTCATTAATGAAATCCCCAAACACCTTCTAGTGTTCCAGAAATCCCAAAAATGTTGTGGTTCCAGGCTGCCTGGAGCAGGAGGCAGTTTGTGTGTGTGTCAACAAACATCACCAACATCATCAGTCCATTGGTAACAACTCAAATTGAGCTTGTTGACCTTGAGCAGCTACCAAGCATCCACCCAGCCACTCATTCAGCCTCCTCAACAAGATGGGGGGAGAAACTAAGATGAAAAGGCTCATGAATCACAATAAAGACATGGACATCATCAGAATTTGGCACGACAAACAAGCTGGTATGAGGTAAAAAGCACATTAGGATCTAATTTTCCTAAATTAAGAAAGGTAGTTTTCTGTTTAGGTCTATTTAAAATCAAGACAAGAGAAATAATTAAAATATTAAAAGGAAAAATAAGATGTTCTTACCTCCTACAAGTGAGAAAACAAATGTTCATATTCATTTGCATATGGAAAAAGCTTTGTTTGCTACATTATGAAAATTCTATTGTTAAGATATGAACATCCTAAGATCATAGGAAAGGTTAAGTCTCTTACCTGCTTCCAGCAGAAATTGTTTAAAAGAATGAATTTAGTGTATTTAATACCAAGGAATGGCAGATTAGATGACAATGACACTCTTAGAATGTGGAAGATCACTGTGTGCATGAATCCCACTAATTGATTTTACATATGAGCACTTTATGCAGCAAAACAAAGTTGTATTCTAGATTCAGAGGAAACACAGAAAACCCACACCACTTCCAGTGGGCTGAACCACATGCCTAAAGATTTTTGGGTAGAAGAGGGACTGCTCATACTTGCTTTGCTGAGTAAGGAGTTTTGGACACAATTTGGACACACTCTCCTCAAGGTGACTCAAGTTTCCCTGAGATGAGACTTCCCCTCTACAGGATAAACACTTAAAGTTTCATTTTAAGGTTGATGAAAGGGACCCAGACCTTATAAATCAAGTGTTTACTATGTGTGCTGAAAATCAAATGTTAAAGTCTGAAAAGCAAACCTGATTCAAGGAGTACCAGAGAGTAGAAGTGGCTATAAGGCCAGATAAGCATCTAGCCTAGATAAGAACTCACAAAGAGACCTCTCAAAAAGCGATAGCAAGTTCAGCAGTGAAGAAGCAAAAACTGGCTTCAAAAACCTAGAATTTTAAAAATATTATCATCCCTGTGCTGTTAAAGCTGGAGTTCTTTAATATCGTGTGCTCAAAACGCGTTCAATTTAGGAAGTTTTAGAAACTCTGGTGACCAACTACATTGGGATTAAAGACTGGAATGTCATGGAGAGCTAGAAGGTTTCCCGTGTAAACAGATGTTCCCAAAGTTCAGAGGATGTCAGAAGACAGTCTAACACTTGCTGCACGTTTTTTCCTCAAACTTTCTGGAACAGTGAACTGGAAAATCTTGGAGATGTCCGAGGCCACTGGAATTTTGCATCCCCGAAAACGCGCCGGTGTTATGAGCCTGTTATGCCTTGTCCATCTTCCCTCAGGGAATGTGCTGTGGTTTAATAAGGCTGGAACGCACAGGGTGGATCCTGGCGTGTCCCGTTCCCGCGGCACCCCTCGCTGTCCCCTCGCTGTCCCCTCGGTGACGCCCGCTCAATCCTTTCGGGGGCAGCGGGCACAAGGCAGGGGCAGCCCCGTGGCACCGGCAGAGCTGCGGGCCCCGAGCGGCCCCCCAGGAGATCTCCTGGCCCTGAATCTCAGATCCCAGCCCTGCCCGACCCGCCGGGAAGCGCTGGGGATGAGCTGGGGCTGGGCTGGGGCTGGGC
>NW_008238440.1:2232491-2242832 GCF_000691975.1 Corvus brachyrhynchos | reverse complement strand
CTGTCCCTGTGCACACCATCGCACCCCCGCTGCGGGGCCAGAGGCTGTGCCAGGGCCAGAATCACAGAATATCCTGAGTTGGAAGGGACACGCAAGGATCATATTCACTCCCATTGCATTGATTCCACTTATTTCAGTTAGATGAATTATCACAGAATCATGGAATGCTTTGAGTTGGAAGGGACATGGCCATTCCCTGTGTCCTGTCCCTGCAGCCCTTGGCAATTGTCTCTCTCCAGCTTTCCTGCAGCTCCTTCAGGCCCTGCAAGGCCACACTGAGCTCACCCCAAAGCTTCTCCTCTGCAGGCTGAACAATGCCAGCTCTGGCAGCCTTTCCTCCCAGCAGAGCTGCTCCATCCCTCTGCTCATGCTGCTGCCTCCTCTGGGCTCTGTGCAGCAGCTCCAGGTCCTTCCTGTGCTGGCCCCAGGGCTGGGGCAGCTCTGCAGGTGGGGTCTCAGCTGAGGGGCAGAGGGGCAGAATCCCCCCTCCCCTGCTGCCCACGCTGGGGCTCAGCCCAGGGCAGGGGGGGTTGGGCTCCCAGCGCACACGGCCGGGGCAGGGCCAGCTCTGCCCCACAGCTCCCCCAGGGCCTCTCCCAGGGCTGCTCCCTCTGCTCAGCCCCAGCCTGGACTGATCCCGGGGGCTGCCCTCACCCAGGGACAGCCCCAGCACTGGGCCTTGTTAAACCTCAGGAGATTCCCAGGGGCCACTTCTGGTGCTTGTCCAGGTCCCTCTGGATCACATCCCAAACAGGTATGAGATAAACAAAGCATATTTTGTGCCTCCAATTCCCTTCTGAGTCAAGAAAGATGGATCTGTCTGGGGGGGAATCAGTCTGCCTGAGAGCAATGTCCAAAAGAGATGCATGTGGAAAATATTTCTGGATTTGGTTTCAAAAGACCCTTAAAATTATGAATAGTATTATAACAAAATCTACATAGCACTGAAAGTGTTTCTTGATGAAAATGGTGGAATGTTAAGCAGTGCCATAAAATCGGACAGTATTTGTTCTCTATGTGAATGAAATTAGCACTAAAGAATTCAAACTGTACCTATTTATCAAACTCACCACTTTTATCTAAGCATTATTATGTATTTGCAAGGATATGAAACCAAGCTTTATAGTATTAAAATTAGCTATATAAAATTAGTTCGTTGGGATCTATGATCATTGTATTTTTTCATGCACTTCAGCTGCAAGAGCTGTAAATCACAAGTTTATTTCTGAAGTTTTCCTATGTTTCCTAAATGAGGGCACAGATTAAAAATTAAAAAAAAAAAAAAAGGAAACCAACAAAAACCAACCCACAAACAAACAAAAAACCCAAACACAACGACCCTCGCCAAGTCTATAGAGAATATATAATAAGGTTTAAGATCCCTCATCATATGCCAGACTCAAATGTTGTTACACACACATTTGAACTGACCCGGAACAAGACTCCCAGTTCTGTTCTGCACAGCTGGTGCAATGTAATATTCTTTTACTGCCAAGAAATATGTGTGAGCACAAAGAGAACTGGATGACTTATTAATATTGTTCCTCTAACATTTAGGCTTTTATGAGGACATCCAGAAATTTCAATAAAGTATAATAAAAAGTTTTATTTTTGGCATATCACTGAATAGTAAATGTAACAGGCTAAGCTTAAGCAAAGATAAAGGATGCAGATATTCTCACAGCTCAGATTTCCTACTGCTGTTACTCACAGGTATTTACTCCAGGTGAGGATGCAACCTAAAAAATGTCTAATTCTTCCACAGTGAGTTTTTATTCTGATTCTTTTTTTCTAAACCCAAAGCTAATGAAAATTTAGAATTATCTTCTGTCCACCCCACGCCCCACTCCTAAAATACAAAAATAGAGTTAAAGGGAATGTAGGACATAACAAAAGGTTTGATTTTTACCAATTCTAACCAGTCTAACTCCAATCCAGGAAAGGAAAATTAAATATGGCAAGTACAGCACCCTGTGCACTATATTCAGGGTGTTTTAGAGTTGCTTTACAAGGCTGAGACCAAGATTTAGGAAACCTCTGAATAAGAGGGGTTAAGCCAAACATTTCTCTTATAATTATTTACAGTTTCGAAACTGTAAATTTTCGAAATGCCTCGTCCACTGGAAATATCACAGAATCATGGATTATCTTGGGTGGGAAGGGACCCACCAGGATCATCAAGTCCAACTCCTGGCCCTGCACAGGACACCCCAAAATCCCATCATGTGCCTGAGATCCAACAGGTTTGTTTTGGGTTTTTTTTAAATGAATTTTGACTTAAGATTTACTATCAGGGTGATTTTTCATGGTTAATCATGGGATCCAGAATGGTTTGTGTTGGAAGGGACCGTAAAGATCACTTAATTACACCACAAGGACAACTCTCACCATTCCCAGGCTGCTCCAAGCCCCAATGTCCAACCTGGCCTTGGGCACTGCCAGGGATCCAGGGGCAGCCCCAGCTGCTCTGGGCACCCTGTGCCAGGGCCTGCCCACCCTCCCAGGGAAGGATGTTTTCCCAAC
Source organism: Corvus brachyrhynchos (assembly GCF_000691975.1). Taxonomy (NCBI): domain Eukaryota; kingdom Metazoa; phylum Chordata; class Aves; order Passeriformes; family Corvidae; genus Corvus; species Corvus brachyrhynchos. The sequence goes on along the minus strand of NW_008238440.1, from coordinate 2,240,309 downwards.
ATCCAATCTAAACCTCCTCTCTCTCAGTGTGAAGCCATTCCCCCTTCTCCTGTCACTACCTGGTCTTGTAACAGTTAAGTGACACATCCATTGCAGGAATTCAGCATTTTTCAAGAAAAAAGAAGAAAAAAACAAACCTTTGTGGTCACCTCAGCAACTAAGACTCCTTAATTTACCAGTCTGCCACCACTGGCCATGAGGTATAAGCTGGAGTCTGTGCTCAGGGAGATGACAAACTCTTGTCTGATTTGTTGAGTGCTACACATCTTAAAATTAGGGCTGGGGCCAAGCCCTGCTTAAGTTAATGAGTTCTTTTAGAATTATCTACTGGAATACCTACATTGACCATACATGTTATGCTTTTTGTTAAGCACAAAAGCATTAAAAAAAAAAAAAAAGCCAGGGAAAAAACCCTCTGAATTATATCTGAGAGAGAACATAAGGTTGTGTAAAAAAACCCAGACAGCTTTTGGATTATGTTGTTACTTTAAATCAGGAAAACCAAGGAATGAAATAAAAAAAAACTCCATAAACACCTCTAATTGTTCAAGTATGTAACCACCGAAATGTTGTAAAAATAAACAGATAACAACTTCTATTTTCCCAGTTTTGTCTATTGGAGAGATTTACTTTTTGTATGAGATGTCTAGAACAACAGATTTATGACTCTGGCTCCCAGTCTGGACAGATCCTGCTGAGTCACAAAATGGATTGGTCTGAAATGTAAAAGTGATGCTCATAATTCTGTGGATGTGGACACGTCACACGCAGAAAGGCAGGTTCTCCCTGCAATGCCATCAGGAAATAAGCAAAAACCTGTTGGAAAATTTCACCTATAAATATTTTTGAGGTTTTTTTTCCCAGTTATCCATCCCAGACTTGGCAATCCCTTCCCAGGACAGGTGGGTCCTGCAGAGCTGTTACTGATTTCTGCAGGGCTCCACACATGCTAAGGAATTATGGATGTGCATCCTGCTCCTGGATCTTGGCCAGAGCAGCACCAAGTGCAAATCTTTCACTTTACTCTGCATTCAACAGCTGAAAGTGCAGGGGGAGAAATTTTGCATTTGTATCTCCAGCGTGGTGGTGGAACCCCTCAGAAAAATTGTTTTCTTGCATGTATCTCTGTGAAGTCTGCATATGTGCTGGGAGTCAGGTTTTGTGCATGAAAAATCAAAATATCTCTACAAAATCTAAAGCAATAATAGAAGTATTTACATTAAACTTTAGTTAATGATTTAAATAAGTTAAGAGCCTAAAATAAAACTGTTAAATCTTTCTAAGAGGTGCTTGTCTTCAGAGCTGTAAATGTCTGTGCACCTTGGATAAAAAAGCAGGGAACATGAGGAAGTAACATAAAAATTGAGAAGGCTGTTGGATCTTTGTTAGGAGCCTTATGCTGTATATTGTAAATTATGCCATCTAACAGGAGATTTAAACTCCATTTTCCTCTGACTTCAGTGATGTTCTTTTCACTGTTCTGCTGGAGAGTGCCTGAGACACTCACATGGTAAAATGAAGGTGTTGCAAGCTCACCTTTCTCACCTTGGGAAGTAGGTGAACAAAAGTTATTCATGATTCTCTGTAACATCTATAGTGTGTCACTGAAAATAACACTCCAAAAAGAAAGGATTTCAAATGAGAATAGTTTAAAAAAAGAAAAAAAGAGAGAGAAAGAAGGAAAAAGAATCCCAAATGGTGAAGGGCATGGAATCCTGTTGAGGTCCTTGCAGGAGGAATTTGTTCCAGGATTATTTATGCCTGAAAACCTCGCAAAAACCAGTGTTTTACTAAAGAATACATTTGATAGGCATTAAATTCCAGTAGTTGCCACTAAATAATATTGACCCCATTGACTGCCTGTGAATGTCAATGAAAAAATTCCCAATGATTCCTGTGGGAAATCCCTCAGCACTATCCAAGCATAAAGGATGGCACATCTAAATAAAGGAGCCATCAGCCTTGAGAGCTGCCAGACATTGTCACTGTGCACTTAATACACGATCTAATCTCTACACATTAACTCTAAAATTGCTTCAGAACCTTTTACACACACTTCTGCCACACTGGGGTTTCTTAATCTGTTTGTTTTTTAATTTGGAATATCCAACATAGTCAAAAATTCATATGTCTGTTATTGCTCCCACTAATTGGCCCATGAGTCCAGTGGGGACTGGTGATGAAAGGAAGGAAAGAATTAACAGCAGGAGGTTGTGGTTCAGGGCACAGCTCCAGATCCTTACACGGCTGAGACTGCAAATATTACCAATTTTTCATTTTGTCACTATCATGTTATTCTCATAATCACAACATGGGTCAGGGTTTAACCTCAATATTCTTTTTTAATCAGTTCGATTCTATGACAATGCAATATTATACTTAGTTTAACTGTCCATGATGCTTTTGAGCGGGCCATGGGAACAGAATAATCATAAATAAGGTTATTTCAAATACAATTTTTTCCAAGTCTTCTCCACTTCCTGCCCCAAAGGACAGTTGCTGTCATCCAACTCAATGAGCTGCAAAGATCCACTGGAAAATGTTAGTTAACATCTATTCCTTTGGGGATCCTTTTCTAGCAGCTGATGGCTCTGCCTTGTATTTACTAAACTGCATTTCCAGACACCAGCTTCTGCTTTGAGACCTGGGAGCTGATGGATGGAGCCATTTGTCTTGATAATAGAGGCTCTCCAAGCAGAGAAAACCAGGAAAGAGTCACCAGCCTTAATTCAATTTAGACTCATGTGTTGTTAAACAATTATAGTGTTCAACAGAGATTTTAATTAACATAATCACATGCTAAAAACATATGATAAGAAGGATAATAACAAAAAATCATTGAACTAAAGAGCCCTTTTTTTTGTTTGTTTGATCTCCTGATTTTTATTTCACAGAATCAACTGGGTTAGAAAAGACCTCTGGGATCATCAAGTCCAACCTATTTGTTAATAAGGATGGGCAAGAAATGATCATAATCAAGACAAAACTGGTTTCACGGCCCTGGCATCAGGCAGAGACGGGAAAGCTGCTGCTCACAGGTGGAAACTGATGATTCCAGAACTGTGTAATGTGCTATGAAAATTAAACTTTTCCAGACTAATGAGGTAACATTTAAATTCTTAAAATTGGTGGCCATGGAGAGGAAAGTAACCATATTCACCAAGAACCACCAGACCCAGCTATGTTTAGTGCCTTCAGTGCTGCTTTCACTCTGTTCCTCAGCCATCAGTCTCTCAGAAGTCTGCTTCAATAACCCTCAGTGACACTCTCCTGTGTCAGCTGTGGGAGTAATTCTATTTAATTCCTGTCTTTATGTTGTTGTTGAGAAACAGAGAAAAATGCTTCATCATGACAAATCTGATATTCTAAAATTTTCAGACAGAGACAGTGCTCAGAAGTTCATTTGATATTGATTAAATTCAGCTGACAGGTGAATGAATGCTGCTACATTTACTGTTATAAATATTTGTGAGCCTGGGTGGAATAGAAATGCAGCACAGGTTCCCAGCACCCTGCATACCAGAGAACCAGTTTGTTTATGTAATAAAATGTAGATGAACTATGAAAATATACATTTCTTGGATTTCTTTGTTGACATGTAGCTAGATCTATTGAAATATCAGATCTAAACTTTATTATTCTCACACTGCTACTGTTGCTGGAAATAATCACAGAAATAATTCTACTTGCTAGTCATGGTTAAATCACTCTCCTCAGGGTTTAGTGAGTTCTGGACAGAGCAAGGGCTCTCACATGCTTAGGTCATTAATGTTTTGGATGAAGCCCTGTTTTCAGTATTGATCTTACCTCTGTGGACTCTTGCAGTTATTTACAGCCTTTTCCTTTATTTATTTACTTCTTTCCCTGGATTAAAAAACACTGCTCCCTCCAACTTCAGCAGTTCTGTGTCATTCCATCCTGCATTCCTTCCCATCAGGATCCCTCTCAAGTTTTATACAATTTAAGAAATTAAGCCTTTATGGGATTGTTGTCTTTACACGCTGCTGTGGGTTTGGCTGGCTGCTCATCCCCCCAGTTTACAGTGCTGGATGCAGGTACCAGTGACTGACATCAGCCTGGCTTGCAGCGGGGCTGGCACAGTAATAAGCTGATTTCCACCCAAATGAGCTCATTACCTCCCTCCCACCCCGCAGCTCTAGGACAGTGACTCATGTAGGGGTTCGGGTACTCTGTGGTTGATTCTGATCAGCCTTTGAAGCTTTAAATGTACAGCATTGCCCTTCGTCACCAAAAAGGGACATTGGTCATGCCTCTGACCAGGGGGGAGTCTGCCAGCTAGGCAATCATGGTATTCCAGAATGGTTTGGGTTGGAAGGGACCTTAAAGACCATTTAATTCCCCCCCTGCCATGGGCAGGGACACCTTCCACTATCCCAGGATGCTCCAGACTCCATTCCCACCTGGTCTTGGACACTTCCTCAACTTTTGCACAATATCTGGTGTAGAGAAGTGACTCAGTCTCTCACTTCACCCAGCATAATGATGTCATCAATAACTAAACGTGGCATTTTATCAGCTTTCACTATCTAGGGACAGTAAATTGATTTTGGACTGCAAGATATCAAAGCTCAAAAGACAATGGAGTTTAGAGCTTCCTCAGGTGTGTGAGGGGTTGATTGGTGATCCCAGGGCAGGGGACAAGAGCTGGACAAGGGCCAAATATGTTCTCAAAAACTTCATCACTACAAACACATCCATCAGATTGGGAACACCATTAACTGGAGAAAGGAAGGATTTAGGAGCAGAGTTAAAAGAATGTGGAAAGGTTTCTGAGCTGGCCAACATCTCCAAGTATCAGCAAGATATTAACGCCTCATTATTTAGTAATTATTACTGCTGCATATTCACACAACATATTCCAACCATGAGTCTTTCCAATGTATCTGCAGCCTCTCCCTTTCACCCACTTGCTTGATTCAAGAAATGGCAATTTGTCAAATAGAGCAAATACATTCAATTAGAAAGCAGAGGAACAGTCTCATTTTCTTTGATATGAATAACAAACTAATTAGCTGCTGCAGCGTGTTTATTTCCTGTTTAATAAAAAGCTGACACGCTGGTCATTAGTATCTTAGGATGTACTCAGCTTAATATGCAAAGCATACCAAAATTAACATAATAATTATGTTAGAACAAACAGGATACAGAACGTTTAGATGAATTTAACTCTTTAAATGATTCCATCTTTACACTAATGCACTAACCCAGGCAGCTGAAGTATTGCCCATCGTGTGCCACCCTCTGATAAATTAAATGCACCTTGGATACCTGTTATTTATTCTCACAGTCTCCATCCATGGCTGTGATGATCAGCTCTAGGAATAAAATAGCCCTCAAAAAAATAGATTTTTTTTTTATGCTTTACAGTATGTCCATGCACACACAAACACAGCTGGGCTACCAAACGGGAAGGGTTAACCTGCTTTCCTGAGGAGAGGTGTTCTGCCCTTACAGTTCTTGTAAGTTTATTTGGTTTAATTATAAACCAACATTAGCTTGTTCCCATCTGCTCATTTATGGGTTTTAGGCATCTTATTTTGCTCCAAAAATAAATTAAAACACATGGAAGTTATATTAAGGTTTCCCAGGTAAAATCACAAAGTTTAACTCCTAACCATTACTTTTTGGGTGCACACATCTCTCTCTTTACTAAACACAAAGAAAAACCCACATTTATGTCCACTGCCAATTTAATGCTGAAATCCCACTGCAGGTTTCTCATTTATTTTGTTTGGATTTTTTTTCTGAGTAAGAAGGAAGGACTAGGCAGGTGGAAGCTCCTGTGGAAATTCATGACTCTCTGTCTTTGCTGCAGCTGTGTGTAAGAGTTTTGGTCTTTTCTGGGACAGGTGTTTCCATCCTGCACCAAGAACAGCCTTCACAAGAGGCATTTCTGCTCTCCCCAGACTGCACAAGAAAAGAAAATGCAATAATTTTACAAATGAAAGTCATCATTCACCCCGAGAACTTTGAACTGACACACACTTACAACTCTTTTCCCTCAATGTTGACATCTTTAAACTCAATCCCTCCATCCCAGAACTATGAAAATAATGGGAGACCAAAAGGAGAAGCAGCTGCTTGGAAGAAAAAGTGCAATCAACCAGAGGAACACTGGAATTATTTTCACTTTCTTCAACTTCACATATAGACCACATGCACTAATTAATATTCTGATCTGTTCCTTCTTTTGGTGAAAAAAAAAAAAAACACCTTGGTTTTCCTCCTAACTTCCCAGATATCATTTTTACAGAAGGAACTTCCTTTGTGGCCATAGCCCAGCCTGACTTTTTATACACTGGTGACCATGACCCCAGGCTGGGCAGAGCTCTGTGGTCTACCGTGATCTTCAAGCATTACTACAATAAAAAAGACTCCAATTTCAGAGTCTTCAGCTTCAGAAATCAATCCTTTGGCTTTTTATTATAATAAAAACGTGACAGCAAGCAGAGGTGCCAAAAGGAATAACAGGGCTTTGTATACCAGTCTCCTCTGTCCACTGTGAGCCTGAATGTCTTTCCTTTTCAGGGTTCATTTTGTTCCACTCTAAGACCAGGAACAAAAGCAAAGCCTGTGAATTCTCCTCTGGTCCTCAGGACAACCCTTCACCTCCTATATGGCATCCCAATTTCTCACACAACTCCCAAATCCACAATGGGATCTTTACCCCTTTGCTACAATAAACCTGTTCAGGAGCTTCTGGACGGAAGGAACAACCTCCTCCCGCTCATATCTCATTTTTCCAAAAGAAAAGTAGTGTAATCCCAAAAGAAAAAAAAAAAGAAGCAACAAACAAAGCACCCAAAAAAAAGCTATTCTTCCAAAAAAACCCAACCAAACTCAAACCACAAATCCTCCAGAGAAAATGTTCAGCAGAGTGACACTTGTAGAACAGCTTCCTCTAACTTTGAAATAGTAACAAGCCACGACACTTTCAAATATTCTGTTTTTTATGAAGCAGCTCGTAGAGAATTCTATTTGATATATTCCAATATGGATATGTTCTAATAAAAAATTAATGCAGTTTTAAATCTGGTCTGCTGATCCTGGATCAAAAGATCTCTTTCTATTGGCCTCGGTGTCAAGATGTTCCTAAGAGCTGTATATTTTATGACTTTTAACCAGAACCGTGTTCTTTGGGATGCCACCCTGCGTGGCTGGCAGCACTGTCTGCACTTTGTGTGCAGGAGACATTCCCCAGAGGGCAGGGATCCAGCAGGGAGCAGGGTGTGCACAGCCAGGACTGCCTTCCACCTGAGCCATGGGACGTGCTGTGTTGTGCCTGCCCAGGAAGCCAAACCCTTCAGGTATGCACACCCACAGCACAGCAAATCAACTGTATTTGCATCAAAATCTATCTACAATTCTGCAGACCTCTTTTTCCAGGTAAACAACAAGAAAAAATTAATCCTGGGACTTAACTATTTTCAGACAGTAGATAGTACCACTTTCATACTTTTTGAGGCCCAGATAGGTGAGTCAGGCTGTTATTTATATCTTAGCTGAGAAAATTCTGTTCAACAATTAAATCTACTTTGACTTTGAGGGGCACCAGGTTGCTGAGGGGACTGGAGAACCTGCCTTGTGGAGCCAGGCTGGGAGAGCTGGGGCTGCTCAGCCTGGAGAGGAGAAGGTTGTGTGGAGACCTCACAGCACCTCCCAGGGGCTTCAGGGGCTGCAGGGAAACCAGAGAGGGACAATTCCTCAGGGACTGCAGGGACAGGACACAGGGAATGGCTGCCCAGTGCCAGAGGGCAGGGCTGGATGGGAGATTGGGCAGGAATTGTTCCCTGGGAG
>NW_008238440.1:2219040-2232303 GCF_000691975.1 Corvus brachyrhynchos | reverse complement strand
GGAAGGTGTCCCTGCCCATGGCAGGGGCTGGAAAAAGATGAGCTTTAAGGTCCCTTCTCACCCAACCCATTCCACTATTCCATGATTCTATGACATCCCACGCATGGCACTACCCAAAAGAAGAAAAAACAAAACAACAACCAAAACAATGTGGTTTCTGCCCAAAACAAATATCTTAATTCCCTTATTAATTTGTTTAGCTGGAAAGTGTGGTCCTGGTCAGTCTTCTTTCTGCCTCATTAATTTTAAAATACCTCATGTGTCTTGGGGGAAACTAATTATTGCAATTATTTAAGAACTTTTTCATTAACCAACTCTTTGAGAATAAGCTGGTACAGTGAGGAACCCCTCTGGATGCCTATTAAATGTACCTCCATATGGATACATCTTCCATGCCTGGCTCCCTTTGTGTCCTCCTTGTTGGGAGTGTTTCTGATGTGCAGCATGTTGCTGCCTATTTTAGCTGCTGACATTTCTGGGAGCAGTTGGGTTGATATACTTGTACTAACAAACTGAGTTGGGGAAAGATTAATATTTTCCTGGCAAAGGTCAGCCGTGTGATAATGGCTTTTTGCTTCCTCAACACAACTTTTTAAGGAAGGTTACAGTAAATTAACCCAGCTCCTGTCTGTCAATCCATACTCAGCCACATGACATGTTTGCTCTTTGATAAACTGCTACAGTTCAGTGTGTATTGTACTCAGCTAGGAAAGAGCTGGAAGGAAAAAGCTTCTCACACGGACAGATTTAGATTCTTTGGTAATTTAGCCAAGGAATGATAAGCTTTATTTAGAAGAAGAGTCCCAAATGTGCAGGTCAAGGTGGGTGTTTGTAGCTTATGATTATCTCAGTGTAGAACATGAGGATAAAAGGCTTGATATTAATACATTCAAGATAGAGGTTGCTGAAAACCCTTTTCTTTTTATTTATTTATTTATTTTTGAAATTTAAAAAATATTTTGGGTTTTTCATGTTTGCCAAATTCTCACATAATTTTACTCTTTTTTTTCTCAGCGAGGGCCCTGATTCAACAAAACTCTCAAGCATGTTCTTCACAAAAAAGGCACTGGTGACCCTAAAAATAAACCTACCTGGTTATTCCATCAGTCCTTCCTTTCCCAAACAGTGGCTGGGCAGAGGCACTCAGGAAAAGGCTGCAAGAACACTGAACCCATAGAAAGATGCACCCTGGCACGCACTAGTCACTTCTCTCCACCTACAGACTGTGGAAGGTTTTGCTTGACCAACAGCTATTCTGTCCACCTTGCCCCCCACGCTTTTCAGGAAGGGACAAAAAGGTGGAAAAATGCTCTATCCCTCCAGGCAGTCCTTGAGGAAGGCAGCAGCAGCAGGGAAGGTGACCCTTCCCTCGCATCAGGAGGAGCTGATGCATCAGGAAGCTGCTGAGAGCAGCAAACCATCCCCATCCAGCCCAGGGATGTTGCTGTGGCCGCCACTCAGCCGGGAAATTGGCAGAGCTCAAAGGCACCTGCCAGCACCGAGGCCTTTGAGTGTGGCCCTGCAGCAGCAAAAGCTGAGGATGCAACCCCAGCCCCCCCTGTTTCACACTTGGGTAGGAGCTCACAGAACGCGGGTGTTCAAAAGGACGTTAACATTCAAAAATCACAGATGTGTGCTCCCCTCGCCCTTCTCTCCCTGCCTGCTCCCTGGCCTTTCCCTAAACCAGGAGGCTCTATAGAATTCTGTGGATTTCAAGATGTCAGAAGCAAAAAGGAAATAAAATAGGCCTGAGTGTATGTTAGACAAAGAAAACGCATTTCTCACATCAATGTCTAAAAATCGTCATAGTCTGTGGGATGGGAAACCAGGAGCTGAATTAGCAAAAACTCAACATTTCAATTTTTCTAATCATGTTCACATTTCAAAATTTTGTCTCACCCAGAAATAAAAACACATATCTTTAGGAAACTTCTGACACAAAAACATTTAAAAAAGAGAAGAATTTATGGTGTCTATTGTCTAAATTTAGACAAAAATTCAGTTTGAAAACTCCCAGACCACTGTCCTTTCACTGAGATTTATTTATCATTTCCATTTTTGCCACTCTTACCTGGATGAGGAAGCCAACACAAAAGATGCACCGGAGCAGTTAGAAAAGCACAACACACAGATCATCCCTGCAGCCCCAGAGCAAAGGCTGCTCTTTGCTGACACAACCCTGACTGGGACCTCATCAATCCAGCTGGAAAATCAAAGGGTGCTAAAGCCAGACAGTCTCCTCATTAGTACAGAGTGCTAATCCCTTCCTCTGGAGTGTTAAAACTGCCTCAGTGGTAGAAAATCTGATCTAGGAAGTAAGATGGAAGTAAAATCTTTACAAGGACACTTGTGATTAATGAATTAAAAATACAAAACAAAATTAATATTGATATTGTTTCTAATCATGTGATGTGCAGTATATTAAAACATCAGGAAATAGCTACATTTTATATATGTATAAATATCAAGAAATCACTTTGTAAGGGAAAATATTATGATTGCTATCTGCTATATTAATTTTATTGCATTTTAAACTCAATTTCCATGAGAAAATAGTTTTTCTCTTCCTCCTTATACTTTGAATTATTTTTAAATTGAATACAAGACTTTCTGTAATCTTTTCTCATCTTCTATTAATATCAGAGGAATTTAGACTATCAGGTAGCACTATGAATTGGAAAACTAATCAATTGGAAGTTTGTGTGTAACCAGATTCAGTTAGTTTTAGTATAAATGCTTCAGAGTATTAATGAAAAATTCACACCCCTGAAGAACAAAATCACTTCTTCCCTGTCCATAGCCCTGGTGATCTCCAGAAAACCTCCCAGGCTCTGTTGTAATCCTTTCTTGTGGTGAAAGCTGAGAGCTCAGGATTTAATCAGCTCTGATTTCAGAGTGACCATGAACAATATTATCTGTGTATGTATCGCCTTTGCATTTCTGTTCAGGTTTTTACTGGATAATGAGAGCCGACATGGAACGAGAACAGAATCCTGCTCCTCTATGATCATGCAATTCTTGGCATTTCAATTTCTGCACGTTCTAACTTACAGCAAGAACTTGGAGGGAGTACTGAGCTGCCAAAAAAATGACACGTATTTTCTTATCAGAATTTGAATCCTTCCAAGATCTCATCTGCTGGACACAGGTCTTGTCTGTCCACCGCAAAAGTGCCAACTCCACTAATTATTAAAGAACAAACATATTTTATCAACACATTCTTGTACAACTTGTGGAAGGGCTACGAAGCACAGAAAAGAAGAGAACAGTGAAAGATGATAGTGGAGATTTCCTCAGCTCCTGATCGTGCCTAACAAACCCTGCAAAGGACACTCACGTGCCTTTTGCACAGCTAAAAGCTTTGTTATGTTTTGTGTTTGGTTCCATTACAAACATCACACTGTGAACGATTCATGATGAAGGATCTAATTTAGTGGAAAAATAGTAATAAAACTCTCAGACACATATTTGCGCAGCAAAACCCTGCAGGTGAAAACCCAAAGGGTGTTTTGGCAATCTGGACAGCTTTGGGTTTTTTTAATGAAGTGGACATTCCTTGGTCTCCTATGAGTCATGCAATTATCCAGTGTTCATAACACTTGGATTACTTCCCAGCAGTTTATTATTCTACCCTTTTGCTACACCAGGGAGAGAAGCACTTGTAACAGGTGAGACATTTCCATCCCAACTGCTCCAACTGAGATCTAGGATATGAGAGAAGCAGCATCTGAGCAGCTTTTTCTCCTGGGAGAGAGAATTTCTGGGCGAAAGCCTTTGCTAGCAAAGAAATTTGAAAGGCATGACAGGAGCATATTAGGTTGGGTTAAGAACAGAGGGCTGCACGTCATGTTAAAGATATCTGCTGAGCAACTGGGCGAGGAGAAAAGCAGCAAAGTAGGACAAGAGAATATGGATGTATCAGAGAGATGGGTAGATGTTTCCTGGTCCTGTTTCTATTCAGTGCCTCGCCCTGAGTGCTGTGATGATCAGACGTGTAGGCTTCTGCCTCTGTTCTTACAGTGTCTCATTTGCCTTTTACTGGGTTTTCCAGAATTCTTTGTGCACTATGTGCACATTGTGCTGCAGATTAACCTCTCTCCTTTGGGGAGATAACCACAGCTCCTTCCTGTTAAAAGGATATACAAATCCTCTCCTAAGAAAAGCTAAATGCAATCTGAATCCAAGTCAAGGCAACATGGGACACTTTAAAGTAAAATCAGGCTGCAGACTTAAGGATGAAAATCCTTCAGAGAGCTTCAATCCAGCAGTTACTGAGCTTCTGCAAAAACAATGCCACATCATAGTGCTTCTTACATAACTTTGGTATACTTATTAGGAATAAAGTATAAGCAAGTTATGGAAAAAGAGGAGGGAAATTTCTAGTGAAGTCCTCCAGCATTCTTACAAAATTACTTATTTTGTGCTCCTGAGAGTGTGTAAAATGAAGTTTCAAAAACTTTTGTTCTGTCTTTTAGGAACTAAGCTATGAGGGGCATCTTAAAAAGCAATGTTACTTGTAAGTAAGTCCGTCTGTTCTGCTGAAATATAACCAACAGAAGCAGCAGGAGGTAATTAGAGAAGGATCTAATCAGTGGCATTGCTTTGGTGGGGGTCATTAAAACATTGACCTGGCATGCAATGTTTCCAGGCTGCCTTTATTGAGACTTCTTGGTAGCACAGTTTAAATGCCGCTGCAGTAGTGGCAGAGGGGACAGTAGGGTTAATTACTGACTCCAGCTGTGCCATACAAACACTCCCTGATGCCACACAACCCCTCCACCTTCAGATACCCAAATACAAGTACAGGAATTTAATGGTAGTGGCTGATCTAAAATGACTTTTAATTTGCTAGTTCTAGTGTAAGTTAAAAACAAATAATACTATGAATAAGCAGAAATTATTAAAAATTGTCATTACAGGACAAGGTGGAATGGGTGCCCAGTGCCAGAGGGCAGGGCTGGATGGGATCGTGGGCAGTAATTGTTCCCTGGGAGGGTGGGCAGGCCCTGGCACAGGGTGCCCAGAGCAGCTGGGGCTGCCCCTGGATCCCTGGCAGTGTGCAAGGCCAGGCTGGACACTGGGGCTTGGAGCAGCCTGGGACAGTGGAAGGTGTCCCTGCCCATAGCAGGGGTGGAGAAAAATGAGCTTTGAGATCCCTTCCTACCCAGGCCATTCTGTGATTCCACTATTCCACGATTAAGGACAACACAGCAGAAAGTTATTTTTGGAGGTACTCACACAATCTCACACTTTCAGTACAAACTGCAACAAAAAAGCTCCTCTCTTCCAAACAACATTGCTGAAATGTGGTGATTATTGGAAAGGGGAGCCAGTGACTAACTGGATAACAAATTCCAGAGTGCTGAGGAGAAAAAAATCAAGCCACAGAAATAAAACTCAACTCCTACAGAAAGATTATGTTACTTCCAGTAATTAAACAGAGCAGAGAGGATTTGATTGTTCAAAGTTTCTGCTAAAACCACTTTGCAACAGACTCTGTGAACTCTACAGAATGGAATTTATGAATCTCAGAAGGATAAATGTCTGCTATGGATGAGGCAGGATTGAACACACATTTTCAGGGAGCCCAGATATTCCAAACTGGATATCTCAGATAGTAAGAGATAAGGAGTAATCAAAAGAAATTTCAGGTAGTCTAAATATGACTACATGGCAGAAACCTGTGCTGAGAGAAAGCAAAGGAAAATCACAGGAAAATTGACCAGAGGGAGAAATGTAAACAGAAAAAAAAAGGTTATTAATGATTGGGAATTCAGGGATATTTGGATGACAAAAATAATCAATGCTTCTCTTAAAAAGAAGTAACTTTGGCCACTGATCTAATGAAGTAAAGGCAAAAGCAAGAAAGGAAGGCAAAATAATAAAAATAATATAAAATATATTCTTTTTAATATCAATAATAATGGGAATAATGCTGATAGAAGACAATAAACCTAAAGAACAATCAAATCCTAAATAAAAACATGAACCCAGATTATAGGAAAAACACTGTATCAGAGTAAAGGACTCCGAAGCCAAATGCCATACCCTTCCTTCAGTAAACCTGCAAGTGCTTCCTCTGCAAATTGAGACCAGGAAAGAGATTTATGATGACTCCACGTATGCATCTAAGAGCTATTCTAAAAGAGAGCATCTTCTTAATTTACTTCGTAACTTCCTAGCTATGGTTGAGGAAAATAAAGTGTAGCATAAAGCAGGGAGAAAGGCTGTGCCTCTCTCCTGTGGCCTGAGGGATGGGGATGTATCTTCAAAAGGAGGGTGATGAGCTTGGGAATCTCAAGGAACCTCAAGACACCAAGAAAACCTTTTGGAGCCTGCAGAATTCAGCAAGCCCTTCTCCCAGCCCAAGCTGCCAGGCTGCTCAGCCGGACAGGAACAAATGCCAGGCTCCTTTGGACAAGGTGGAGATTTATTTTTTTAATCTTCCCAAAATTTCCCAAGGTACTTTAAGTTAATCTAGAAACACTAAGCAGGACCAATTTTAAGTACTGGGCTTTTGGCAAGTTCATTTTACAGAAGAGAAGTAAAGCAGCAATTGCTATCAGAGCTCTGCTTGGTGAAGCCTTCTACCTCAAACATCTCAAACATAAAAGGAATATTTTAGGGATCGGAATGTCTTAGCATGAAATGTTGAGGAATGACTAACCACTTTCCTCAGCAATAAATAGCAGCAGTAATCTACAGAATAATAAGTAACATTTACCAGGTCTAATTAACTTATATTAAAAGTCTCAGCCCTAAAGGTACAACCTTTGTCAATCATATTTTTATCAGCAGCACCGTGTGACAAATGCTGCAATGTGAAAGTGTAAAACAACAGAATTAAGGTGCTGGGCTTCTTTACCACAGTATCTCACCAGGTCATAGCTACAGAAAATGGCCTGGCTATGATTGGAATATTTGGGGAACAGGTAAAATTAAGAATATTAAAACTACATATATTAAAAACAAAATCACATCTAAACCAGTTTTCCACTCACCAGGGGTGGCCTGAACTTTTTCCATACCTTAAATACTCTAAAATACTACCAAAACACACTATATATATTTTAGTTGTACTTTTTAGTGATTCATTGCTTTGTAGGTATCCTCTGGCAGTTGTAGCACATTTCAGTTTTATGGGATCACTGACTGATATGCCTGGAATTTTGCTCTGCAGAAGAATTTATGCACAGCTTCAGTGACAACTGATAAAATACTATTATTCCTTCAGATAATATTTTGATGCCAGTGTCACTTCCACCTGAGAATGCCAGGTAAATTACTCAGCAGGAGAAGCATTTACCCAGGGACTGGTAATAAAGCATCTTGCAACCAGAAGATTATAATTAATTGGCCATTGAAACAACTCTGTGAAGCAGGGCTGGTACAAGCTGCACTGTGCAGGTGATGAATGACAGCTGCCAATCACCCAGGGAGTCCATCCCAGGGTCGGGGAAGAAAGGAAGAAATTCCATTTACAACAGATTGCATTGCCAATGTCAGCTCTTTAAAAACAAATCAGATGGAGGGAGCATTAATTATTCATTGGGATGAAGGTTTGTGAACTACCACAAAGAGCCCCACTGGGCTTGGAGGAGGAGGAATGACAAATGCTGGAAAGACATAAGAGGACAGAGCACACTATAATTGTGTGACTATAATACAGAAATATTAATTAATAATTCAGATATGGTTTATGTTTAATAAGTTATAAAGCCATTTGGGGTTAATAAACTGACTGACCTTCAACTTTGCAGTGCAGTAGGCACAAGATGTATTGCTCCTTAAAGAGGGAATGCTCCACCACTGCCTTGGAAAATGAACATGTTATTTGGTGACAGTGATTCAGTTTATTGCACATTATCCTCCACGTGGAAAAGTGGATAATTAAATAACTATTAAAGCCTGCGTATGCAAGCCACTGTAAAATAAGTCAATATTTGTCTTTCCCTGAGTTCAGGAAATGATCACCTCAGAGAAATTGGGTTTTTCCTGAGCAGGTCTCCCAGTAGTAGCGGGTGTAGCATTTTAGTCTTAAAATCTGCTGTCAGAACTGTTGGGGGAACCATGGCACTCACAACATTATACCAAGAGTGTGTGGAGACCCATCTGCATGCAAAACTCACTGAAGGTCAGAAATTCTAAGTCCTTAAAGGGAAAGGTCTGCAAATCCTACGTCTGAACAAGCAAATCCCCCCAGTGAGGGGGTTTTGGCAGTGATGCTGCAAAGCCTGTGCTGAAGTCCTTTGAATCCACGGGCCCTTTGCAAAGTTGCTGGATGTAAATCTCAAATCTGGGCACTACACCCTTCTTCTTCTGTTGTTCTGATGTGTAATAAAGCCAAAATTAGCCCCAGCAGCTGTGAAGTCAGAGGTTTGGTTGGTAGATTTATGGTCTGGTTAAAAATTATTCCCCAAGGAAAGCATCAAGAATTTTCCATTTCCTCTGGAAATGTGGGAGCCTGAAAATCCAGAGTCAGGAGCACTGAGAGCAGCCCCAGCTCCGAGAGGCCATTCCCAGAGTGAAGGGGCTGTCCCTTGTCAACAGGTCCCTGCCTTCAGTAGTGACCCAGTTTGTATAAAAACCCATCTGGGGACATCACTTTTTGCTTAAAGGAAGCATAATAATACCAAATATTATTATTTAACCTTTTAAGAAACATTGTATGATTAAAAGCACAGTTATTTACCCTGCACACCCTCGTGCACTCTGCCTTTGTCGTTGGATTTCTGCTAAACCCATTTCTGTGCTCATTTAAAATGCTAATTTATGGGTGTCCCTTTGCACTGCAAAAACGTATCTCAGAAAAACATTTTACCCCTTTGTGAAGATTGGTATTTTTAGCTCAATATATGGACTCCCTAAATTGTAAAATGCTCACCAGACCACATAAACACTGCCGACATCATATTCTCTTTATTCTATATGTGCTGTACTGTCTCAGTGGGCTCTGCAGTATCTTGATGCATAATAATCTATTTAAAACCACATTGACTTATTTCTCTTATCCTATAAACACACACTCTTGAGTCTATTACTTTAAATTATGTACTAGTTTAATGTGTAGATTTCCTACTTTTCTACAGTTGAATTTATTTCAATAAAGACTGTGAAGCTCAATGAGACATAAGACATTAATCCACATTAAATAAACATGCAAGAAATTAAAGATTTATTACTAACCAACTAGATTTACAGTTAAGGAATCACCACAGTCTTGTTATCTGTAGACTGTGCTTCCCTGAAATACTAAATTAACTGGTTAATTAAAAAAGCAAGCAAAAAGAATTAATGCTCCAGCACAATTTCTAACATGCTGTTCAGAACAAAGTTAATCTATGGAGATATATTGCTGAATTCTATTTTTTTAACAAAGATTTTGCATATTTGCAAAATACAAGGGTAGGTTTATGATGAAACACTTCTAGTTTCCTGCTCCAAGAGCTAGAAATAAAATTGAGCCCTTGCCCAGAGAAGTGGTGCTACTGAATTTAAAGAGAAGAAATGAATCCATTTGTCTTCTCTGCATATTAATTGAAACAAGTGAGGTACAAAAAAATGATGATGAGGTACAAAGGAATTTGTCATCCCAGGAGCAAACCAGGTGTATTTCTGCAGAGATACAAGTGGGTAAAGCATATGGTCTTGTAACCAAATACATGGAGCTCCAGCAATCAATGAAAATACTCATATATCATGCAAATCCAGTGTGTGCAGGGTGGAGTGAATAGGAATATTTCTCCCCAGGGTCTGTGGAATCAGTCCCATTTGCTGTTAGCCTTGTCAGAGAGCACTGCCAGAATGTGCATGAAGAATATCTTGCAATAAAAATTATTTTTTTCTCTATTGCTTTTCGTTAAAAAATAGAGGAGGTTAATAGGAGCTGCTTCCTTGGTTTGAATGCACAGGTTGTGTTTCAGCAAAAATGTTCATTGATTTATCATCAGAGATAAAATATGTAGGAGAGACACTGTGTCTTGGCTAGGCCTAGATAATTTCCAGCTGTTAATCATGCAGTTTTATTTACACAGGAAGGTTTTATATCTCTCTCTGTAGATATGGATACATAGGTATAGATATTTACACAATAAATATGATATTAAAATGTTAAGCAGGAACAACACACGATACAAATGTATATTCATAACAGAACAGAGGTTGTGTCCACTGAACATGCAGTTCCCATGATCCACAAAAAGGGATACCTAAGTCCTTGGATTTATTGAGGGACTGTGTGCCAGACTCAAAATTAGGATGTCAGACCTGAAGCCATCCATTCCCTGTCACAAGGTCCATCACCCTGCACTTCTACAGCTCCTTCTGGAGGATGCAGCTTGGGGAGAGACTCAAGGTGTTAGTTAAGGTCAAGGCCAAATATAAATTGTCAGCCAAAGCCCAAAATTGGGAAAAGGGCAGGAATATGGAAAGATGACAATGAAAATCCTACAGAGGCTTTCAGAGTGGGTTCTGCAGAGATGCTCCACATCCCTTTGGTCACCCTTAGCCATCCAGCAAATTTCCTTCACTACACAGCTTCTGTTTCACTGCTGTTATGAAGGCAGCTAAGACTGATTTAGACTTTTTTCATCAAAGGGAACGTTTTTTTAAGTTCTGCTACAACCAATGACAAGTCAAAAAAAAAAAAAATCTGAAATTTTATTTTATTGGCTCATATGAAGACCAGTGGGTTTGCTGCTTTTATTCAGATTTTCCTTGAAATGATAGCAACTACCAAAAGTGACTCCTGGACTATGGGTTCTTTGTTCAGGCCCACAACTCAACTCACCCTTGGTTCATGCAGAAGAGGCTACCA
This sequence comes from Corvus brachyrhynchos, assembly GCF_000691975.1. Classification (NCBI taxonomy): domain Eukaryota; kingdom Metazoa; phylum Chordata; class Aves; order Passeriformes; family Corvidae; genus Corvus; species Corvus brachyrhynchos. The sequence goes on along the minus strand of NW_008238440.1, from coordinate 2,221,487 downwards.
GAGTAAAAAGAGTGTTTTAAAGAGTTTAACTCACAATTGCCCGCAGGAATGGGCCAAGCAGGTTGGAGCAGCAACTGGGCTGTCATCATCACATGTCCAGGTTCACATCAAGGTGTCAGAGACACTTTAGATCTCAGAGCTTTCATCCTGCAGTGTTTCAGCATTATCACGCCCACACTCAGTATTTTTAGAGATCCTTTAGCCCAGTCCTGTCCCTGACTGGGTGAGTTATGGGCACATGTTCAGGAAGGAGCAGCCATCCCTTTAAGCTGTTTGCCTCCCTTATTTATTTGATAAATTAGACTTTGTTTTTAGCCTGCCTAACTCTTGATGCCATCTCAAGGATTTCTGGCCTTTAAGTGCATTTTTGGGAGAAACGTTCTTTCCACAGGACAATTCTTTTTCCACTGGGACAACCTTTCTTTGCTTCAGTCCCAGTTTGAAAAATCCACACCAGCTGTCCCGTAAGACCATTTGTCCAGCTTATACAAGAACATTTGTGAAGCAATGTGCGTTTGCTTGATTGAAAAGAACCAAAAAGTATAAATACAAAGTATTTAGCTATTTCATGAGCAAATCCAATTTTCATGGTCATATATGCATGGGAATACACAAAGAAAAGCTGAGTGGTTCTGAAATCTGTAATGCAAAGCACAATCCATAGCTCCAAAAGTGTGTCCTAGCAGCATTTATAAATATATTCCCTCCTTGTTTTCTCCCCTTTGGAGTTAATGCTTGCACAGTTTGCTTGTTTATTATTCACAAATTCAGCTACTGGCTAGCTCAGCATTTTGGGGAGTGGCAAAGCCCTCTAGAACTTTCTTTGTGCTCTTATTCAGCAGCTTCATCAATACTATTACTTTTGTTTTGTATGAAAACCTGTGTGAGGGCGGGGGAAGCAGTGCAGTTATCCAACAATTGATGTTAAAGCAGAGACTATTCCTGGCTTACGCACACATGGAAGGTACAGAGAGCTCCTGCTTCCCATCCTCATCCTCTCCTCTCCCTGCTTCCCATCCTCTCCTCTCCTGTGTCCCAGCACATCCTTGGTCAGATGGTGAAATTACCTCCTCAGAAAGTGAGAGGTGGCAGGAGATCAAATGCCAGCTCAGAGATCCCTTATGAATCAGTCTGAAAGTAGAGAAAGAGGCTATGCCCAGGATCCACCCAAGGGTGTAAGGACCATAATCCTGGTAATGTCTGAGCAAAGCTGCAGAGCAGAGCCTCGCCCAGAGATTCCCCTGGGATGGACGCAGTGCAGAGTAGAGCCTTAAAAGTGCTCTTAAGGTCACATATGAGCTTCCCAAAAGCTCAGTGAGCAGCAGGAACATTAACCAGCCCCCACCACAGCTCTCAAAGGTTACAAAAGCACTGCCTGAGACGTGGTTAAGACATAATGATTTCTAACATGTCAATCCCTGGTGGAGTCTCAATACCTTCCTCAGACAGTTCCTCCCAGAAAAGTTTCTTCTAAGATAGTTAGACTGAGATTGGGAATCAATTTTACACCTAAAAAATCTCTAAGAGATGCTATCAATAAAACATATTGGTCTGGTAAACGTCGATTTGACCTTTGGAGGTTTGTAGAGTTCTCTGTGTCCTTGGCTTTAGTTACAGTTTTATTCAACCCTTTTCTCCTGCAAATATTGTTTTACATGTGCTTAGCAAGCACTGTTTGACTCCCTTTTTTCTAAATTTTAATGGGAATTATGCTAGGTTTGTACATCATCATATCAGTTTTAAACTCATTAGGTGACCAAACCACATTTATGTCCTCCAGCACCTGCCTTCCACCTTGCTTCTGAGTAAGAGTTTGGAGTAAGATTGTTTACAAACACAAATGTTTCAGACGTCAAACAAAAACATAACAAAATCCAGGATGGTATTTCTGTCAATTTTGAACATAATCTTGCAAGCATTGTATACCAAAATTTACTCACATGAGTATTCAGGTGCAATTGCCAGAACTCTGCACCTGAATATGTTCGTGTGCAGGTAGAGGCTTGTAAAAAAGAGCCTGACTTGCTACTTGGTGATATTTTAGCATTAATTCCTTGCTATCACACTAAAAATGGCATAATCAGATAGTTTTCAGAAGTCCCCAGCATTTAATCTGCCTTTGAAAGCCTAACCAAGAGTATTGTGACATTTCCATTAATTAAGACACATAGTCCAATTTTGAAGCCCATTGATGTCAACTCTCATTCAACAGGTATTTTATCATGGCCAGAGCCAGCATCCAGTCCTGCTCACTGAATTTGCTATTTTTTTCCATTCCCTCAAATCACTCTGTTAAGAATTGTGCAGTTGTTTGGAATAAAACTTGCAGGCTTCTAAATGAGCTCCTGGGAGTTGCTGCTATTTTCCTGTGTCAAGCAGATGACACGAAATGCTGCATTAACACAGCACTGGCCAGAGGGGTTGTTGTCCACAGGAGAGATTCACAA
>NW_008238440.1:2196470-2218828 GCF_000691975.1 Corvus brachyrhynchos | reverse complement strand
GGGCTGCAGGGACAGGGCACAGGGAATGGCTTCCCAGTGCCAGAGGGCAGGGCTGGATGGGATATTGGGCAGGAATTGTTCCCTGGGAGGGTGGGCAGGCCCTGGCACAGGGTGCCCAGAGCAGCTGGGGCTGCCCCTGGATCCCTGGCAGGGCCCAAGGCCAGGGCTGGACATTGGGTCTTGGAGCAGCCTGGGACAGTGGGAGGTGTCCCTGGGTATGGCAAGAGGGTAGGACTGGATGGGCTTAAGGTTCTCAATCAACCTGTTCAGGTACATTTTACAGCAGTTTAAATGTTGCTTTTTACCTGATGAAATACTGGGCTGATTTTCTCCATCTGGCATTATTTATGTTGTGTCTTTTTGTTTTTTTTTTTTTCTGTTCTTCCTTTCTGTATTAGAAGATTCCTGAAATTTCACCTTATAACCAGACATAGAAATGGAGCTCCAAGAAAACATTTTCTTCAGCTCATCCTGTAGATCCAATGAGTACTTCTGTCTTTTCTTATGATTTTCTAGAATGTTTGAAATGTGTTTGCTCTTTGTGGGGACACAGAATTCTGCAAAGTTAAGACACATCTCCAGAATGTCTAAACTTCTCCATATTTTCAACTAAAGCATCTACCTTTATAAATGGATGGCAATAATTCATATATTTCACCATCTTCATGAAAATTTTACATTAAAAAATGAAAAAAATTGAATTGAGGGCATATTAATAAAATATTTTTTGTATCTTAAGAAGTAACTAAAACTTCAAATACAAATACACTTCAAATACAAAGGAATTTTTAAAGATTATTCTGCTTCTTAGCAAATAACTGTAAAGATTATTTCCAACAATGAAAAATTACCTACTGTGAAATATTAATGAAGAATTTAATACTGTAGCCCATTAAAATACATGACAAAGTTCCCACTGACTTCATTTGAGATTGGATTTTGTCCTTTGCTAACAAAGCTCTAGGAGAATGTTGTTACATCAGATAGAAATTATTGATTTTATCTTATCAATTCTATCACTTTGTATTTCTCAAATGAAGACAAAATTCTAACTCTGGTCAAGGGAAATGGAAAGCTGATGGGGTCAGCTGTTAAATCCCACCCTGCCTGTGCAGTATCATACAATGAAAACAGAGAGTCAAACTTTAATTTTCCCAGCAGGTTTATATACAGAAACCTATAGAGGGAGGGCAGTCAGACCTTCACAAAAGATTCTTCTAACACAACACTTAAATGACTCTTCTGATATTTGCAATTTGTAAACTGCTAAATGCCAATTTGCGTTTTGCAGATGCAGAATCTTGCACTGGAAAAATGATTGATTTAAAAACCACTGTACCACTGTATTTTTGTGCTGTAGAGTTTGTTCTCAAATAATTGCTTTGAGACTTGAAATCTTGGGCTGGTTTAATCTCTACTGGGCTTATGTGCACTACCACAGACCCTGAGCCATTCCAGACTTACACCAGTACCTCTGAATGTTAAAAGTTAATATATTTGGGTTCTACTAACACTAGCAGGGCTCACAGTGTAAGAAATGATTCCATTAAGAGCGAGCCCAGGCTCTCAGCCATGTGTAACCAGGCTAAATCCAGCAGTGTGCTGCTGTCACCATCTATTGGTTGGCTCTGGGGGTGTCAAAACCAAACCATTTCCAGAACAGAGCTAAAGCTAATTAGCAAAACTAACAAACACAGCAGAAGAATTAATAAGAAACATTGAGTTAAGAATCTCAAATTCAAGTCATGAATTGAGAGTGATTTAAAAGTCCATTTAAGTGTATGCACAGGAATGAGCAAGAAATGTGTCCAGCTCTTTGTGCTTATCAGGAGGAGGATTATTGCACGGGAGCTGAGACATCTGAGAAAGAAATGGATCCTTAATCTGGTAACATAAATAAACTCATTTCTGACAATCCATTTCAAGGACTTAATCTAAATTGCCAAGGTAATTAGCCTTGTTTACTGAGGCTTGCCCTATTAACTTTATCTGGCATTCTAAGAAGGCAAAATATTTCCAGTATCAGGAAATGCATAATCACAGTAAATAAATTTACCCCCCTACTCTGAGCTGCTGTGTGATGCTGAAGCTATAATAGAGAAAAGAATTAGGTGTGTGTCAAGATGAAAACATTGGCAGGGAAGATCAAGAAGTCCATGGTCCTGTTCAAGCAAGCAGCATTTTGTAGGGATCAGCAGCACCCAGCATGGCCAGGACACTGGGACGACCTGGACAGGATTTGCCCATGCAGGATGGATGGATGTGCAATGCTGTGTGCACTGTCTGCACCCTGCAGCCTGGCAAACACTGAGCAGCCAGTTCTGAAGGAGTGCAGGCTACTCTTTATATATGTGACAGCAAATACTGCACTTGGCAAGGAATTCAGTAGGGCGCTTTCCAAGCTTAAAAGGGCTTTCTGGGACTGTTTCTGACCCCATTCAATTCAATTCTTTGTAGCATGGCTGCCTTCCAGGAGTTTCAACATGCCATTCATTCAGGGAAATGCACTTTAAGTCAATGGTAGGTTTGCTTGCATAAGAAGTATGAGCTCTGTCTCTACCACCCATTAATCTTGGGAAGTCAGCTTGTGTGCAATCTATTTTAAAACTACTTTCCAATAGTCTGCTTGCATAGTGCACACATGGGAGGGGTGATATTTTGTGAGCACTCTGAGACTGGGTTCCCATTGAGAGGGTTGCTTTGCATTTTGTTGGGGTTTTTTCCCCCTTATAAAATTCAGAATTATATTGACAGGAAATTGTACAGTTATCATCCAATCTTTTTAAATGAATTTCCTCAAAAAATATTTATATAAACGCTGTTAAATTGTATTTTTAAATTAGTCAGATACAGGCAAGAATTAATGGTCTTGACTTTATTATTGATGTATAAAGAATAGAATATTTCCTGGTTGTTGGAGTTTGCTTTGATTTGGAATTTATAAAGGGCTTTCTGTCTCTGAAGGACATTATACCAGAGAACACCTGAGTGAGCAGGAAAGCAGCACAGGAGAGGAAAGTGAGATTTCATGAGAACACAATACATGTGCCCATCATTCCCAACACAGTTTATGGGGCTTCTTTCCATTCATCCCGGAATCTCTTGCTGTCAGGGTCTGGCTGCACACAAAACACCGGGATAACAAAGGGCAGGAAACTCTGTCACACTCACTTGCTCCTGAAAACCCAAGGAATGGAAATCATTCCAAATAAAGAGCCAGACCAGGATGAGCTTAGTGAGCTGAAACAACTGGGATCATTTATGGGAGAAGCAGATTCTTTGTGTGAGAACTTGTCAGACCCTGGCCCAGCACCTCCCATTCCCACCGAGCTCCTGGAAACACCACTGCCCCAGGAGCAGGGCTCCAGCCACGGGAGGGGTCTGCAATCCCACCCAAACCATGAACCAAAGTCTGCCTGCTTGCAGATCATTCCTGAGCAGCAAACAGGGCTGGGTTTGTGGCGTAGGAGCATTCACTCGGAACCATTCACTCCCTTGGAACAAACCTTCTCTTTGTGTAATTGTGCTGCTCCCTAATTACTTATGACTGACCAATTATTTAAGTGTTAATACTATATACAGTCAATCTGCCTGCCTTTGGTGTCACACAAGGATTCTCATTTTATGTCCTGCACTTCTCCATTTCCCTTAAATGATGCCAAGTAAATTAACATCAAGGTTTCTGCCTGCTTTTTTTTTTGCTCAGACGTGTCTTCTTAGATATCTTTTAAACCAGTTCTGACGTTTTAATGGGATATAATTATTGTAACGAGAAACCCATTATAGAGATGAGATTGAGGTCATATTAGGAAAACATTTCCCCCGTTGGTTATTGTACACACTGAAGTCCATTGTTTGAAAGAGACAAAGATTTCTACAAACCAAAATAAATATAAAATATTTGTGCAAGTAAAGCTAAATAAATCTAGTGTGGAAGCATTTCTGTTTATATAGATCTGAGGCAAAACACTTTGTATGTATATTCACAGTGACTTTGAGACACTCCTAATGCAGTTCTGCAGGTATTTAGTCCTGAGAGGAAAAATGGAGGAGCTCTCAATTCCCCTTTTAATCTATCCTGGGTTCTATTTTGTACATCTGTCAAACCATATAACATTTCTTATGTAATGCAGGCCTACAGAAAAGAGTTTTTATTTCCAGCTGGCACATTTCTGCACTCAAACACTCAGCCATAATTTAGTTATTTCTTCCCTACATGTGGATTGTTTATTTACTTTACAAACTTGCACAGAAAATGCAACTGTACACTAAACCATTAGTATTCTGTTGGGAAGATTTGTGTTTTGTGTTGGAGGCAGTTCACATTAAACTCAAGGTCTTAATACTCCTTTGAGGCTTCTGAAGCCCCATGGCAACTCTTGAAAAGACTTTTATTTCTTCAGCATATGTAAATTGGATAGGGTGAAGTCAATGTGATTTAAAGCTAACATCTCTTCAAGAACTCAGATGAGACAAAGGTTTTATTAAATGAAATAACAGAGGAAATTGAAGTTCCACATTTCAATGTAATATCATCATGAAGATGGAAAATAATATTTAGCAAAATTAAAAGTGCAGGCTTGAAATTTACATCACTCTTAATCTATATCTGTGCTTTTCATTTAATTTATTTGACATGCCCCACTCCTTCCAGGGGAATTACAGCATGAGATCTATTGGATATAGGGATATTGGCAAGACTGCATTAGGGTCACGCACTGATTTAGGCAGCAACCTTTTCACTGTATTAATTAGGCAGAGGTAATAGCAAATTAAAAAAGAAGAGTTCAAGTTTGTATCTCACGCAGATCCTTGCCTATGCTTATAATTAAGTGCAGTATTTATATTCACAAACCCTATACTGTTATTTGAGAAGGGTCAGAAGGGAAAAAATACAGTTTTCAAGAAGTTTTAATCTGAAAAATAGACTTGGCTTCAAATTATTTCTGTTTCAAAAGTGAGTCCACTTAACATTTACTGTGATATCTAATTTAAATGGTGCTACATTAGGGCTTTACAAGGTATTCTTGTTTGTCAAGAGCTGATCTATGACTTGTGCCAGGTTATGTGTGTCAGAATATTCTTTCACCTTGTACGTTCATAATTAATTGTTTGGAGTTCAAAATACTGCACTACATGATAAAGTGTTTTATTTTTCCATTTTGAAAAATCAAAGGAAGAGGGGGGAAAAGTAATGCAAAACTTGTTTTCAGCCATTTCAGCATTAATTAATAATTTTCAAGGGAGGCAGGAACATGGAGAGTGCAACCACTATGAAAGTCAGAAAAGGAGCTTTCACTCTTGTAGTCTTTTAGACTGTAAGAGGTACTAACACAAAGCACTCGATCAGAGGGTTAAGAACACCAGTTTGTGCCTTTTTAACCCTCCCAGGCCATTTTTACATCTCCATTCTATCAGCAGACATGGAAAATTTCAGTGGATTGGAGAAAATTGCCATTAAAACTCCTCCTTACAGACTCTCCCGCATCCAGGAAGATATCAAACTATGGATCTCAGCACCACATCTGTCAATACAAACCTGCAATTCTGGAGCAGCTTTAAAAAATACAGCCTTCAGTATTTAATTTATAAGAACAGCGTTTATATTTACTTTTAGGTGAGCTTTTATTTAAGAAGTACAAAGTGGAACCAGGTGCAGAATACTGATACAAAACCCTCCCAGGATGAACTAGAACTTGCTCACTAAGAGGGACTCTGCTTCAAGCATAATGCCATTTTTTTGATGCACATGAACTACCCTTGTCCACGTATGATCATATAAATAATGGAAAACAGGGCTTAGCCTAACTTAAATCTATCCTTCCTTTTCAAGAATCCCATCAGACCACTTGGATTCTTTGGATCATCCCATTGCCTTCTGGGGACACCCAATGGCAGGGCTTGCATTCCGAGAATGCTTTGGTGTGTGATATTAAATTCACATTTCCATTTACCCCATTGTTTTCTTCCTTTCTATTGGACAAAACAGGTACCAGTTGTTCAGATTTATCTTCTTTGCATCAGTTACTGACAAATCACAGTGGGAATTTATCATAGAAGTTAAATTTATCCTTCCAAAATGGCAACAACTTTTCCCCTCTGTTGAGATTGAAGAAAATAACTCTTGTGATTTTTTTTTTTTTCATTTTATTGTTGCTTTTTATTCCCTGCATAGAATTGAATTAGCTAGAATGAAACAAGTTCTTTCTGTCTCTTAACTTTCTTTTTTCCCATGGACAAAGGAACAACTCCAGATTATTTGCACCAGGTCACATTTCAAAACAATGTTTGTGCCTCATACTTGAATGGCACGGGAGGACAGAGTGCTTGGAACAGTGGGAGAAATCAAATCAATTGGTTAATTGTTCCTAATATAGCAAGGGATAGACTTGGCTCAGCTCTTCACAACTGGTTCTGAAAATGAATGGAATCAAGCCCAAGAGTGCTGCTGCTTATAAAGTGTGATAAAAATGTCACAGAATCACTGAATGGGTTGGGTTGGAAGGGACCTTAAAGCCCATCCAGTGCCACCCCTGCCATGCCCAGGGACACCTTCCACTGTCCCAGGCTGCTCCAAGCCCCAATGTCCAACCTGGCCTTGGGCGCTGCCAGGGATCCAGGGGCAGCCACAGCTGCTCTGGGCAAATAGAGAAAATGTATAAACTATATAAAATAGTTTTGTAAAACAGTCACAGTGTAAATGATGATCCTGAGCCTTCACACAGGTAAGAAGAAATGGAAAAATCCAGCACTCTGACATCACCAGGCCTTAAAAGCACAACAAATTCCTCTACAAAGCTATACTGTATTATGGAGAGTGCAATTATTTTTTTTTAGGTTATGATGATTTGTAAAATCTTTTTTAAAGCTTACAGGTCAGTTCCTATTTAAAATGGAAATGGATATCTTTTAATTAAGCACTCCTTAAATTATGGAGCATGAAGCCTCCCATAGAGCATACAAAATTTCCTTTTTTTTTTGGTTGGTTGGTTGGTTTTGAATATTAAACAATTGTGGGTTCATTTAAGCATTGTATACAGTTGCCAAAAGGCACAATTTTTGCAATAAAATGATTTCCAGTTTTCAAAACAGCAGAAAGTTGCAACTTTCTGTTCCTATCAAAATCCTCTTATTCCATTTTTCTGCAGTTTATTTTGTGGGTTTGGCAAACCATTCCCAGGTGTGCTGGCTGTAATCACTTTGCCTGATATCTACACTATTTCCCCATAAAATTTAATGCAGAATGGTTGAGGACAAGCGTGAAGAGTACAAACAGCACAGAGAAATAGCAACACATATTTGAAGACAGTTAAAGAGATTATTTCCTTATCATGACAGGGAAATAGCTTTATGCATTGTACATTCATTATCATTCTGCAAGTTCAGAATGCCATTTTTCCCCTCTCCAGAGCACATATATTTTACATTGATTCCTGGTTCCCATGTCCCAACACACTGAATTTCAACACTGAAAAAAAATCAACACTATGCTTGTGAGATGGTGTGATTTTCTATGAACTGCTGAGTATGACGTGTGTATGGCTGAGGTAAATCTGACTGGTCACCTACAGAGATGAGGGTGCTTTGGATAAAACAATGTTCTTCAAAGTGCAGTGTCCTTACATAATGAATTTTTTACCATTGTTTATATTGATTCCTTGGCCATTTTATTGTCTGACTACAAATACTTCTTTCCCAGAGCCACAACTCTTAAATATTTGATAGAACAAAAAGAGTTGTCCTGTTAAGTAGGTTCAGCCAGGTACTGACAGAATTCTGCTCTGCTGTGCAGATCAAAGGGAAAACAAGAGCAAATCCCAGAATCCCAGGATCACTGAGGTTGGAAAAGCCCTCCAAGGCCACGGAGTCCAAGCTGTGCCCCATCCCCACCTTGTCCCCAGCCCAGAGCTCTGAGTGCCACCTCCAGCCCTTCCTTGGACACCTCCAGGGATGGCAACTCCAAACCTCCCTGGGCAGCCCCTGCCAATGCCTGACCACCCTTTCCAAGGAGAAATTCCTCCCAGTGTCCCACCTGACCCTCCCGTGGCACAGCTTGAGGCCGTTTCCTCTGATCCTGTCCCTGTTCCCTGGGAGCAGGGTGTTGTGGAGAGGGAGAACTCCTGGGGCTCCAGCCCCTTCCCAGCTCCCTTCCCTGCCCTGGACACGCTCCAGCCCCTCCAGGGCTCTCCTGCAGGAGCCAGAACTGGGCACAGCCCTCGAGGGGCCTCTCAGTGCCCAGCACAGAGGGACAATCCCTGCCCTGCTCCTGCTGGACACACAATTCCTGACCCAGCCCAGGTGCCATTGGCCTCTTGCCCACCTGGGCACCCCTGGGCTCGTGTCCAGCCCCTGTCCCAGCACCCCCAGGCCTTTCCCACCAGCAGCTTTCCAGCCCCTCTGCCCCAGCCCGGAGCATTCATGGGGTTGGTGTGACCCCAGGGCAGGACCTGGCACTTGTCCCTGTTGTCCCTCACACCACTGTCCTCAGCCCATGGATCCAGCCTGTCCAGATCCCTCTGCAGAGCCTTCCTGCCCTCCAGCAGATCCATGCTCCTGCCCAAATACTTCAGGAATACTTCAGAATGCCATGCCAAGGCTGTCTTTTCAGCTTCCCTTTTGCAACTTCACTTCCTTGCCATCACCCATATCTGGGAACAGCAGGCTGATATCCCACACCTGCCATCCGGACAGGAATGAGTAGGACATGAAGGATTACCATGAAATTCTCACCATAAAGTCAATAGTCTAAGCCTTGAGGAAGGCCAGAGTTGAAGTGTTTCTTGTAGATTTATGCCTTCATCCAGCTGAAATAATAGTTTTCTGAGGCTGAGAGAAATTAGGGAACTTCATTAAAGCTGCCATCATGGACAAATTTTGCCACGAAGGCTGCGCACTTGATGGATGACGCTGTGTGCTTAAGTGCACTGTCTGATTTAGAGTTCAAACCTTTTGTAGTACATTCCATGAAGATAAAATATTTTGTGCCACTGTGTTTTGGGCTCTATATATTTGACAATATGTTTCATGCCTCATTTGCCACCAAAGTAATGAGATTTTAGTCAATGTTCAAAGACTGACTTCCCATTTTTCATGGCAAAAACCCAAATGGGTTATTTTTCTACAGTAGTGTACTTCTAGTTCATTGAAGCCCTGAGGTATATGTGGACCTTGAGACAGCCAAAGTGTAAAACACTGACTTCACAACACAAAGACAAGAAGCAAAAACTCTGATCAATGATTGGAGCTGCCCATTGGTTCCAAGGATATCATTTTCCATTTATACTTTTTCCAAAATATCAGGGTGCACTGATACAATAGAAATCTTGACAGAAAACAACTTCTTGCATATCCAGATATAAAAATATAGATCATAGACCATTTGTTAAGTTTTAAATTATTTTTCTCTCCCAAATCTAGTTCTGCTTTCCCTAAGACACCCAGGAATATATGGATTGTGAAACAACCGAGAAAGCATTGCATGAAACATTCAGGATAATTTCCCTCCTTTTTCATAGAATAAATTATGCCTCAAACAATTCTTCTGCTGAGTATTGAAATAAATGCAGTGTGTACCCATATGTTCTGTCAAAAGACAGAACAGCCTTTTTTATTTGCAGAAATGAAAGATAGAGGGGGGATTTTCTGACATGTTTACACCTCTTGCCATGCAGACTCTAGCATGATCTTTTACATTGCACATGTATAGTCCTACAACTGAATTCTGAATATAAAGATAAGAGGAAAGCAAACACAGTGGGAAAAAAGACCACAGAAGACTAGAATGGCCTTTAATCCATCAGGCTTGCCTTTGCGTGGTTAACAAGGAGTTTGCCCACACTGTGATCAACAGTACCAACAGTCTAAATTGTTAGTTTGAACAGGTATGGAGTGAAATGCTAACTGGAGTACAAACAGTAAAGAACAAGGTAAAAATCCCGCTTTGTGCTGTAAGCTAGGCTGGCCATTACTGAATAATCTCACTTAAAGCTGCACTTTAACCACTTTATGCTGTACAAAGCCAGGAGAAACACTAGAGATGCAAGAGATTTATGAGATGCTTTTAAAAAAATATGTTAAAATAATAATGGATTGCATGAGCTGCCTTTTGTACACTACGGACTATAAAGCAATATTAGAAAAAAGGAACTGTCTGGTTTCAAAAGGAAAGTGTGAGCACTGTGGAGGTCTCTGACACTTCAAGAAAAGGCTAACAATCACTAATTATGATCATGACATCACTAATCATGAAAGGCTAAATACTGCAAGCTCAAATAAATTAGCAGCCATCAATTGCAAAAAGAGTGTTTTTAAATGTAAGGAAAGTTTTAATGGCAGTTCCAGTGCTTCTACTTCTTCAACTCACATTTCCATGGCCAAACCTCAAGCACAGATATTGATCATATGCCACAACCTTACTATTAGAGGGGTTTTTGCAGCATGCAACACACGAAAGATGACTTTTGCATCCCAATTTCACCCCATTCCAGAACTGGGTATGATAAACCCCCTGTATAAGAAGGACTCTACATCTACAAAGAGTAAAATCACAACCTGATCTGAGGAAATCACACCATGGTGACATTGATTTTGGAGGCTAAAAGATTTTTCTTGAGCACTTCCCTTCTGCACAGCTGTGCAGAAACAACATGGTATGGCTTTCTCCTGACTATTCAGGATGTAAGGGTGTGCAGGACTCCAGGACAAAACAAGAGGGAAAACTAGAATTAACAACCGAACTGGCACCTGAGCTGCAGCTGAACATTGTGGAATTATATCTGTAGCCTGTTCCCCATTCTCTCCTCACACAATCATAGGCAACATTTCCCCATATCCCACTGCAGCAGTGCACTGTAAGCTGGATATAGGGATAGGACCCTAGAGTGGCTGAGGATAACACAGAATAACACTATGGAGCTGTCTAGCCTCTCCCAGCCATTCTGGCATAACTCATGCCCATCTGTTCCCTTTCATGCTGCAGTCCAGAGGGAAGCAGATGGGACCTACTCTGCTCTCTTCTTCTGAAACTCATATTCATTATAACCTAATTTTTAAAATGACAGTCTTGCTGTCAGCAATGCTGCTCAACCAATTTTTTCCCTCTCAACAGAAGTAAAAATAAACTTTACAATAATAGGCTTTGCCCATAAGGGTCAGAACGTTAAAGAGACACTAACAAGCGAACCATCTTCTCATCCCTGGAAGCAATCTTGTTTCCATTCCAAGCCTGAGACTGGAAGTGGGCATGACTCCCTAACATGTGGTGTGGCTGATGCTCCTCTGATATTTTTCAGCAAAAACAGTGGAGTGAATGTTTTTCTCCTGTGTCAGGAACTGCTGCTTGTTGCATTGGCTGCCAGATTGCCAGTTCTGCTCCTTCCCAACATTCTGCTCTCAGGGAAGCACTGTCTCAAGCACTTGGCTATTTCACCAGGACTTGCATTTAATAAATCTTTAACAAGTATTGCTTTTCCAACATCATTAAAAGATTCTATAGAAAAATCATTGGATGGAGAAATAGGGATGTTTTCTGCTTGTAGGTGTGAGTCTAGGCCTGTACTTTAAATGAATTTCATTCCATTTCATGATAACTTTCTGCATGATCTCAATGTATAATGCCCCCCTCCTCTTTGTCCCTGAACTAAGCATACAGAAATTCTCTCCTGCCAGTTTAATTAGCAGTTTTCCACCCTATTTTTCAGGTTATTTCTTCTTTTGTTGGGCTAGAAAGAAGATAATACCATCACCTATTCTTTTCCTCCTGTGCTTTTACTCAAGGAAATAATTTAATATTAAAAATTTTGCAAACAGAAAATACTCAAATCTGATGACTGCCACTATTTATTGGAACACAGCTGAACATAAGTGTCTGTGAAATGTTTGACTTCTAGTATTTCCTTCCCTTATGCTATGGGAATGTGCTGATTCAGGCATAGGTAATTGCCCATTAAAATGGATTTGGTGGTCCTGTGTCAGATCAGTTCAGGTTCTACCACTGTCCTGTGGCACTTACATCTCAAGGAGCCAACACCACCTTCTCATTGATCATTCCTATGCAGGTCAACACGAAATAAATGAAAACAAATCATGATGGAAGAGACACATGACAGACAAGTGCTCACCCTTCTCCTGTTACCTTGAGGGCGTAACAGCAAATATGTGGCTGTGAATGGATAGAATTTTCCTTCTGTGCTCATCCCTGTGTGACTGGGGAGCTGTGGGACAGGAGAACAGGGCATAAATAGGTAACAAGGATAAACAGGGAGAAATGCTAGCAGACAGTCAGAAGAGCAGCTCATTAGCAAAGCTCCCACGACTTCCCTGTGCATCGCCCCAATCCAACCTACAGCCACGACACATTTTTCACACTGCTGCCTCTTAAACATCAGCCCTGCTGATTAATTCCTTTGTGTTGTCCTAACATATTTTCCTAGCCTGGTATTTTTTAAGTGGGTGGAAACACCAAAACATTGAAGAAGTCCAGAGTGACACAAACCCAGAATCCCGCCCTTCATCTCCTCGCAGTGGAATACAAAAGGACTTAGCAAATTACAGGTCTTCTCTTTGTGCTTTTTATTCCCCATGAATTTGACCCCAGGTTCAGAACATGTCTTTATGCCTTCTGGTAACCTTGACTATTATCTGGGAGTATGCAGAATCTTAAACATTCCTCATTCCCCCAAGTAAGCTGGCAAACGTTGCAGTCTGTTCCATATACATGAGGCACTGTGTGTAGTGCTGATGAATCAGGCACGCACAGCCCCGCTCTTGCCAACAGGCAGCAGTGGTTATCACTTCCCTTTCACACTGCTTAAGTAAATTATTTATTACGAGTTCAACTGAATTTTAAAATGCAAAAAATTATATTAGTTGCCTTAACTGGAGACTCTAATTTAATTGGGTTTTCTCCCTCTAAATGTTTAAGATATTTAAATGTAAGGATTTGAAAAGAACATTGAGGAAGTATTTAAAACTAAAGCAGTGATACAGCACACGGTTTATTGCTGGAGTGGAAAGATCCTAATTTACAACATGTGATCATGCAGCACATGCAATTAGAGCATATCTAATACATATCCATATTTTGTTTTATATAATATATTTAGCTTCTCAAATAAATGAGAAGAGTGTTCAGAGCTCCTGTAGAATTATCCTGCCCAACTGCACTATCAATTCTCTCATCCTCTCTGTTTCTCTTCAGGGTTATAAATCTTTGTTCCTCTTTGAAGAAGTTGCATTAATATTTAATTGGAAAACTTCATAAAATGTTAGAAAAATATTACACCAAACACAGAGTAATGCCCAAGAGAGTAAACAGCAGGATTTGTGTTATGTAGTTTAGCTGTGCATTTGCATTTCCTTCTAATATCACTGACCTACTAAAAAAATCGCTCTCATTTTCACTGTGTACAGGAAATGTGGTTTTGTCTAAAGAAATTAAACCCATGGAAAAGATCCATCTAAGTTCCCATTTACCTTGGTCATTTTTGGGTGGGTTCTTACGAGCTATGGGCTTGTTTTCAAGACATTAAAGAAAAGCATAATTAACTCTTAGCAATTTGGGATATATTTCGTTGTGCACAACCCTTCCTTTTGATTTAATATCTCTTATTTTCAACACCAGTGCACTATAACTCTGACATTAAAGCTATTCAAGTACTGAAGACTAAGACCTAGATTAACCTGAAATGATTTGATTTATCTATGGCAGAGAAGTATCACTGAGATGAACAAATAACTGAAAAGATTCACTTTGAGATGAGCAAATTTAAGGTCTATTCATGTGTGGCTTTTGATGTGTGCAATTCATGAATTGAACACATTTATTTTATATAGAGGCAGAGAAAATATGTTGCATTTATTAATGTATTAACTTTAATAATTGATAAATCCAGTATTCAGACTTTTGTTTTTATTTTAAAAACACATGATGTCGAGCATTACATTTTCAAATAATTGGGCCAAAAAATCTGCTTATGTATCCAACTGCTTGAATTTTAATGCCCACATTAACAATTTCATAAAATCAAAACAAACATCTGCGCACAGAATTTGCTTCTCAATGAAAATGTAGAACCCCATGTCAAAGCAGTGACAGTTTTGTGTAACAAGTGAAGAGTCAGTCTTTAATACCAAGCAGTCACTTCCCCAGCCAACACCGTTTTTCCCTGATTTTGCAATCACTCAGATGTGACTCCAGAATTAACATCTGTGTCTGTGTAGTTTGAGCTTTTTCAAACACAGACCTTGCGCTGATGTCTCCAGTGAGATCCTGCTCCATATCCCAAGTCCCACATGAGTACTTGTTCCAGTTTTGAAAGTCCAAACTGTATCTTTCCTTCTAAAAGAACTCTGTATTTGGGACAAGTACAGAATATGTAATAGAGGCTCTGTACAGATCCACTCTGGCTTAGAAGGAACATTTTATCTTTTATCTTAACATCACCTATTCTCTGCAGAGTAAATGAACGTGAAGTTTCACTTTTGCATGTACAAATTTCTCTC
This sequence comes from Corvus brachyrhynchos, assembly GCF_000691975.1. Lineage (NCBI taxonomy): Eukaryota > Metazoa > Chordata > Aves > Passeriformes > Corvidae > Corvus > Corvus brachyrhynchos. The sequence continues at coordinate 2,204,326 of NW_008238440.1, read as the reverse complement.
TCAGACCAGAGCAGAGTGAGAGAATAAATTCATCCCCTGCAATTCCCTTTGTCCAGCTTTTCTGCAATACTGTCCAATATAAATTGCCTTGTAAAATACTTTTGTCATTTTTTGTTTTAGAGTGCATTTCACCCTTGAACTGAGGAAAGCCTTTAGATTTACTGAACAACAGCCACTATTTTGAAACTCAGTAACAATGGATCTACTTCACTAGGAACTGAATTCAGGTATCTAAAATCCTCCTGAAAATCAACATTCTTTCAAGTTGGAACACCATGGTCAAGGCACTAAAAAATATAATCACTACATTTCAAAGACTATGGCTGCACTTTTTTTTTTCTTTTTCCTCCAACTGCAATACCATGGTTTGCAAAATACCTTAGAATTTAAGGTATTTTTAAAGAATAAAAAGTCCAGCCATTAAAGGGGTGGTCAAAGCATTATTATTTTATAATAGTATAATTTCTTGCTGAGCCTTTACTTTCTCCTTTTTTTCAGTGTCTCTTTCCCATAGTTGTTTTTCCTATTCCTTAATTCATTTTTCTATTTTCTTCCCTCAGCAGCCATCAAAGATGTTGTGAAATTGTGCTTTTGCAAACTAACTGTAACTGGTATGAAAGAAGAAAGAGATTTTCTGTGTTTAAAGAGCAGCAATTGGTAGAAGACTGTCAGAAAGCAGAAAAAATCTGCTTTGTCCAGTTCCTGTTTTTGAACTGCTCTAAATTTTGCTCCTTTGTCATGTAAGTTACATTAATGTACAAGTTGCTTCTGGATTTGGACTGTCATTTTTTCCCATGATATTTGTTTAAAGGTTCAAATAAATCAGAAAGTGCACTTGTCCTCCTACAGTTCCCAAGCTTTTGATCCTGTAATTCAAGTTGCCTCACTGGCACACTCCAGAATTTTGTTCCTGCTGTTACTGCAGTTCGTTGCTGTGATTCATTATTAGCAGACTTCCTTGATGCTGATTTTTTTTTTTTTTCCCAAATATTAGCATCCAGCATGTTATGCTCATCAGATCAAAGATCTCTGACCACAATATCCGTGTGCCCAGTGAATTCCATTGCCTCCTGGGGAAAGAGCAGGGAAGATTCAGGTCTGCTACAAATTTTGCCTCCATAGTTACAGATAAAGAGGCAAGGGCACTTCATTCAGGTCTTCACAGAACCCCAGAATCATAAAAGATCATTTAATTCCAGCCACTGCCATGGGCAGGGACACCTTCCACTGTCCCAGGCTGCTCCAAGCCCCAATGTCCAGCCTGGCCTTGGACACTGCCAGGGATCCAGGGGCAGCCCCAGCTGCTCTGGGCACCCTGTGCCAGGGCCTGCCCACCCTCCCAGGGAACAATTCCTGCCCAATCTCCCATCCAGCCCTGCCCTCTGGCACTGGGCAGCCATTCCCTGTGTCCTGTCCCTGCAGTCCCTGAGGAATTGTCCCTCTCTGGTTTCCCTGCAGCCCCTGCAGACCCTGGGAGGTGCTGTGAGGTCTCCACACAACCTTCTCCTCTGCAGGCTGAGCAGCCCCAGCTCTCCCAGCCTGGCTCCACAGGGGAGGGGCTCCAGTCCCCTCAGCACCTCCGTGGCCTCCTCTCTCCAACAGTTCCATGTCCTTCTTATGTTGGGACACCAGAACTGCTCACAGCATTCCAGGTGGGAACTCAGGAGAGCAGAGCAGATGGGGAGAATCCTCTCCCTCACCTGCTGGCCATTCCAAGCCTTCCCCAATCAGATATTTGGAAGTCTGACCCTTCCCTCACACAATTGAAGGTACTTCACCTTTGTTGTCAATGACTTTATTGCATCTGAGCCACCAGAGTATGTGCAAAATATCATTTATGAACCTCCTCTTCTTATACACATTTGCCTTATCCTCATTTATGCTTTCAGGATTAGGGAGATTATTTTATCTTTTTCAAAGGACGTACTGTACAAAATTGTATCTCTAGACATGAAAAGATTGATGACAAAAGCTCCAAAGAAAAGGCATTTTTATTTCATGAGGCTTTTTCTTTGCTGGCCTGTAGGTATAAAAAATCACTCCTAATTAAGATGATCTTCTCTATACTGCAAAAATGAAACTCAACATTACTTAGTTTTGGAAACAATGAAAAAGAAAAGTGTTTTTATTGAGAAGATGCTCCTGGGATTTTCTGGTGGCTGTTAGCTGAAATTAAAGAGAATTCTCAGTAGTTTCCTGACTTTTCCCAAAGCCACTAACATTGCTGAACAACCAGACAGCTGTCTGAGACCTCCCTGACAAGCACAATTCCAGTACTCTGCTGTTCTGCTTGTCAGAAATCAACCCATGTGCTCAAAAGAATCAGCATTTTGAGATGAAAAAACTGTTCTCCTGGAAAATCTCCAACCAGTCCTACTGATAACAGTTTTAAGAGCAGAACACGATTTCCCTGTACAGCTGTCAGAAAACAGGTTTTACTATAATGGTTCAACAGGCAATTGTCTTTTTCCGAGAGCCCACCTGACAAAAATGTGGAATGGAGTTCATGTTTTGTGTGAGAAACCATGCTGCACACAGATAGAAAATTCTGTAAGTGCTGATCAGATGTTACCATGTTACCCCAAACATGAATATTATGTTGAAATTTCAGAGTCATAAAAATGAGCTCATGTTCCCAGATTCCCCTGAAAATCCAATTTCTGCCTGAAGCTGAGCTCGTTTGGCTTGGTTAGGGCAGCTGGGTGTCCCAGATCATATCCATAAGAAGGATAAACTAAGATGCACAGTGTATGAACACATTGTGTTTTAAAAAAACCCAAACTTTTCTTATCTTAGAATTCTAGCTGAATGCACTAAACATCAGAGGAATCTGGGAAAGCTCTGGAGAAAAAGCATCTCTGTCCACTCATCTGAAGTGACAATGCTGTTGCAGCATTGCTGTAACTTCTCACAGTTGGAAGCAATTTTAGTTTTGCAAGTATGAACCAATTTTATGCAAATACCTATCACAATATAACAAATTATAGCCAAGACACTGCTAACACCAGATCAAGTAATTATCTGAATTGCAACTAATGGGAATCGCTATTCAGTGTTTATTTATGCCTTTTACCATCAGTAAATTTTAGTAACTCATTTGAAAGGTTTAAAAGCCTGTTCTCTTCACCATTTCCTTCACAATACTTATTTACTGTTCGCTAACTCTTAATGTAATTTCTCAAACATTTAAAACATGAAGATAAAAACCAGAAATACAAACAGAAATTCAGATCAAAACAACCAAAATTCTGAAAAAGAAAGAAGTTAAGGACTCTAGGACAGAGCAGTACTGCACGGAGAAGAGCAAGTAAAAGAGGAGAGGGAATGAAGAGGAAAATAGGAATGAAATGTTCAGTGCTACTGGCCTGGAGATGACACAGGAGTTGTTGTAAGATCACAGGGCTCCATCCTGTCAGTATGAATCACTTACTCTGATCCATATGTTACACCAAATAAAAGCTGAGTTGAATTACAGAATGCTCCTTCCATTTGGAGGGTCTGAGTAGTGTTTAAGACACTCAACTTTGCTGACTGGTTTATGAAATCACCAAATCCCTTTACTGGCATTACAGACTCATAGCTCACAGCTGCCTGCTATTTATTCTGAGTATAATCTCCCTATTTTCAGGAACTTATAAAGTGCATATGAAAGGTTCCCCAAGGGACAAAACTCAGTATAAAACAAACCTCAAGCCTTGAGTGATTTATTTCACAAAATGATTTATAAAATAAGAAAGCCACTGCTGCTAGTCTTGGCCTTGTTCAAACTGTAACAGAGACAAATCATGAATAGCTAATAGCAGTTCTCTGACTATTTGGGCTCCTGGAAATGGAACAAGAGTAAATACCCCATACATGTATGGTCATCCCAAAAGGATCCAAAAGTCCTTTAAGAAATTTATGGTCTAAATTCCTCAGTGAGAAACATATCCGTAATGGAAACACGTGCTTGCAACCTTTTAGAAATAATGACATAAAGATCATTATTTCTAATGGGAGTCTCTTTAGTCTGTGAGATAATAAATTTATAACTAATTACTTTTCTTTTTAAAAATCTTTTTTTTACAACTCACAAAATGCAAAGCAGACTATAACTCATGTGCTCTATATTTGCTTTATAGCAGTTTTTGACTAGTATCTGCAGGGAGGGCTCCGAGCAGGGCCCGGGCTCTGCTCCGGGGCCCAGCAATGGCCCCAGAGCCACGGGCAGGGCCTGAGCCCAGGGAGCTCCCCCTGCACAGGAGGCAGAACTTCTGCCCTGGGCAGGGCCCAGCCCTGAGCAGATTGGCCAGAGAGGCTGTGCAGTCTCCTCCCTGGGGATATTGCAGAGCCCCATGGACACACTGCGCTGTGCGCTGCGCTCTGGGATGCCCCTGCTGGAGCAGGGAGGTGGCACCAGAGGAGCCCCTGGGGGCCCCTCCTGCCTCACCCATCCTGGGGTTCTTCACAACAGATAATGAAATAAGTAAACTCAGAATTATCCTTCCCCACAGATCATTAGAAATTCAGTGCACTGCCCAGCAGGGGCTCTTGGGAAGAGCAACTGTGCACTTTCCTACCAACTTCCCCAAATAAAGGGCTCCTGGAAATAAGAACCACAATAAGAACCATGCTGGTAAATGAACTCTCTGTGCTTGAACCCAACCAACAAATGGGCTCAACTGCTAACTGTACTGAAAAGGAAATGAGAAAAGTAAGGCATTGTCCTGGGTTGCAGTGTATTCTATTACCACCCTCATGAGCTGTTGAAATCAGGTGGGGCAGTGTTTCCTTGCCTCCTCCCCCCAGACCATCTTTCTGTTCATGGCCCATCATTGTCCTGCCCCATGACTCAGAGATAACTCCCTCCGGACCATCTTCTGTTAATGAGCCTCATCAACACTTGGCCTCATGACTCATTACCCCATTGTGAGATGCTCCACCCGGAGGGAGGAACCAAGCATCCCATCGTGGATATAATCTGGGACTCTGACCACCAGAGACAACCCTTCCCACTGGATTTCCAGAGGACAGGAGCTGCACAGCCACCACTGGACTTTCTGAGGAAGAGCAGACTGTTTTTTTCTACAGGATCACCACTTCAGAGGACTGCAGCCACCATTCTACCAGACTGCTACCACCACCCTGACTAACAGGGACTCAGGTTGTATCTTGACTCTGTCAGTTTGAACCAGTGTTTTCTTTTAGTTGTTTTTTCCTTTTCTTTAATTTCCCCATTAAATTGTTATTCTGACTTAGTGCCTCCCACTGGTTTGTTTTCAAACTAGTACAGATGTTTAGTTCTCAAAGGGAGGAGCTAAAAGTTTATAAATCACAAACCTAGAGAGACAGAATCTGATTCTGTATGAATAGACTGAGTTTATTCTATCAGCCTTGCCTTCTTTAGTGGGAATTCTCTTTGGGTAAAGAAGGTTGCTTGCATTAGGCTGACTTTTCAAAGGAGCCTAAGTAAAGCAGGTAAGATTCACATATAAATTAATGTTCCTTTCTACTCAGGGACAGTCTGCAGTCATTTAGAGTAAATACGAACAAAATCCTTCAGCTTTCAGTGGGAGAAAAAATAACTCAGGTTCCTTTGAAAATCCAAGCTTAAGCTCTCAAGAGGAGAACACAGCATAAATAATACCAAGTTTCTTTATCAGAGTTCTTTCATCCATCAAACACCTGGAATCCTACACCATGCAGAGGTACCAAACAAGAGGGTTTGTACTTTAGGGTTAGAATAATGTGGGCACATTTTGTATGGCCAGCCAGAAATCCCATTAATAACTTTTTAACAACAATGGATGTGTCTGTGTTTCATACTCAGGAAAATGTGCTCAATTCATCTGGCTATTGCAGACCTCCACTATACATTTATATAATTACACACGGGGATTTGCAGCTTGATGCATACATTTGCTGAATACTCAGCAAAGATTCATTTATTCACCAGTTCTTTTAAAATTTATTTTAAAATATAGATTGAAAGAGTAACTGACCTGGTAAGAAACATTTTACATAGTGAAATATAAAGATTTTCTTAAGTATTCTTAATTTTTTTTTAACAAAATAGCTCTGAAAATCCATTGACTTTTTTTTTTTTTTCCCATAAAGTACTATAATTATGGCTATGACTCACATAGCTCTGAAAATCCATTGACTTTTTTTTTTTTCCCCATAAAGTACTATAATTATGGCTATGACTCATACAAATCAACCTTTCAGACACCTTGTCATAAAATAAAGGTCAAGTCACAGAAAATATTAAAAGAATTTCTTTAAGAGTTAAATGGTAACTTCTATTAGTTTTACTTTTGAAACACTTAGAGCTTATTGTTAAAGTTAATTTCTTGTGACTGCTTTTGGAACTACAACCTTAAAGGAGCTGTAGCACGTGGCTCCTGCTCCACACAGAAGGTCTTTATGACACACTCTAAAATGTTATGGCACTGCTGGAATTTCATCAGTGTTATCAATCAGTGGTGTAAGAAAAAGGGCTGCAGTGTTCACCACCCTTTCACAACGCTGCCTCCTCCTATTTGCAATGACTCTGATCTTAATCAAAATGGAAGAGAATGCAGAAAAAAAGTGTCATGCAACCCAACTGTAATAATCTGTTCATCACCAATTAGCCTCGAGAATAAATTACTCTCCTAACCAAGAAATTACCATACAAAGCTGCACAGTCTCTGGCACTAGAAATCTTTATCATATAATTATGAGGAAATATTGTGTTTAATTAGCCTCAGTTTAGATGGTTGTTGCCAGAGTTCAAATGAAAAAAGGCAAAGGGATGTTGATAAGTCCATCTGCTACCACAGCTTTTTGAGTCTTCCAGGTTTTGCTTCATATTTCTGTTCAAAAGGAGTGGGATAGTATATGAGGAGCTCTTGGATGAACTGGTGAATAAACCCAAATAACTCAGTCTAAAAACTAATCAATGAATGAGGTTTGACACAAAGGCCTAAACAGAGGCAATAAATGTATCACTGTCACCTCTATATTCCCATCAGATTACTGTGACGATAGAATTTTATTACCTTTATTTTAGGGACTATAATTTAAATGAGTGCCTGAAACCAAATCAACCCTTATTTACCTCCTGCAATTTCCTCATAGATTTTTAACACATATATGAACATATATCAAAGTGTCAAGCAAAATTTTTGAATCGGGTACTTGAAAATATAATTTAAGTAAAATGGTTGCATTTTGGAGGGTAGCTCTTATTAAAAGATATCTAGCACAAGAAAGGTGTGGAGATAAACCCAGAGGCAGATGAAAGGCATCATTTCCCCTCCCTCAGTGCTAAAGGACTCATTTTTTCAGTCTAGATGAAGTGATCTCAACTATACCTTAGCATGCTTGGACTTGATGATCCTTAGTGTGTTTTCTGAACTCATGAGTCCATGATTCTGTCATTCTAAGGCTGTACAGTTAAATTTGGAGGGTTGAAAGGGATGGGAGTGTGGACACAGACACCTGGATCGAGAATCATGTACACATTTTTAATTGTTCTTGGCAAGAGTTTCCTGCAGATCACAGAAATCAGCACCCACACTGCCCCTCAGCTGAGACCCCACCTGCAGAGCTGCCCCAGCCCTGGGGCCAGCACAGGAAGGACCTGGAGCTGCTGCACAGAGCCCAGAGGAGGCAGCAGCATGAGCAGAGGGATGGAGCAGCTCTGCTGGGAGGAAAGGCTGCCAGAGCTGGCATTGTTCAGCCTGCAGAGGAGAAGCTTTGGGGTGAGCTCAGTGTGGCCTTGCAGGGCCTGAAGGAGCTGCAGGAAAGCTGGAGAGAGACAATTGCCAAGGGCTGCAGGGACAGGACACAGGGAATGGCTGCCCAGTGCCAGAGGGCAGGGCTGGATGGGA
>NW_008238440.1:2179763-2196456 GCF_000691975.1 Corvus brachyrhynchos | reverse complement strand
GGGAGGGTGGGCAGGCCCTGGCACAGGGTGCCCAGAGCAGCTGGGGCTGCCCCTGGATCCCTGGCAGTGCCCAAGGCCAGGTTGGCCATTGGGGCTTGGAGCAGCCTGGGACAGTGGGAGGTGTCCCTGCCCATGGCAGGGGCTGGAGAGGGACTTGATGAGCTTTAAGGTTCCTCCCAACCCAAACCATTCAGTGATTCTATGGTTCCTACCCTGGGAAGATTCACATATAAATTAACCCTGGGAGAGGTGAAGGAGCTCAAAATCAGAGTCATTTTCAAGAGGAAGAGACAAAGTCCCAGGAGAACCCTAGCAGGGGGATTATGTTTGTGTTTCTTACACAGAGACTGAGTACATAACTCAGTTTCATATTTTGCCTCCACTGAATACCCAGCATGGTCAGAATTTGCTCAATTATGGGATGTATGTGTCTTCACTATAATAACTGCTGAATTAAGTTCCTAATAACGGCACATGCAACACATCCCAAGCCTGCGAGAATCCATTTCAAGCAGCCCCATCCTGCCCTCCCAGAGCAGGAAGGGCAGAATTCCCACCCCTGGCTGAGGCACTGCTGCATTCCTGGTGCTCTCCCCTGCATGGCCAGAGCTGGTGGTCTCCCAGTAAAGTCCAATTTGTCACTTCAATTATATTTAATTTCTTTCCACAGATGCCCTGCTTTTTACACCACTGAATTGTTCCACCTGTTAAAGAGCCATCAATCTGTGGAACACTGGAGCCCAGGTGTGCAGAATAATTCACCACTTGGGATTTCCTTCAAAATCCACCTTCCTGATAGGTGCTAAGACTACAATTATTCAAAGTGGATTTCATCAGAGATCGCCCCCATTTTATAAATCAGCTGTAAATGTCATCTCTACCTTTTTAATTTCATTTTACAAGCTAGTGCAGAGGATAACAGCTTAAAGACTGTACAAATTAAGCCTATACATAGTTTTATTTCAGAGTAATTACTAACGAATTCTATAACCAGTGCAACACAAAAAGTGAGAGAAATGAAAACATTATTAGTGCCATGACTATTATTGCACAAGCTTTAGTGAGACTGATACTGGAGGGCATGTTCAGCTCTTTTATAGTGGGAAGTAGTGCCAGCAACATTTCTGAGAAGGGATCTATGTTTCAGTAATTTGTAGCACTGCAACTCTTCCTTTTTTTCCTAAATCTGCTCTGTGCAATTCAAGAGTGTCCTTTTGGAAACATTGCTTCCACTTTAAATCATTCAGAGCCAGCAGCCAGAAGAAATACATGGCAACAGGGAAGATTCCTTATCTCATGGGAGTCAGACTCTGGAGATGGAATCTTCAGCACACACTTCTCTCTGAGATTCCTGGTTAAGCAACTACATGAGCAATGCCACTGTTGTTGTCTCATTCGCAATTTAATTTAAATTCCCAAAATTAAAAAAGATTCGTTTTCCAAGATACTTCCCAGTCAGCAGGATGAAAGGTCAGTCAGCAAGAAGTTTAAACGGGATAACTGAGGGATATGAGCCGTATACTTAATTTTCAGCACCTTGGTCTTTCAAAAGTAGGTCTTGTTTAGGAATTGTGAGCATCAGGTTGAAACTTGCTTTCAAAAAAAATGCAATATGTGATCTCTCTCTTGAGGAGACATGGGGTATTTTGGGTTGGATTCATTACTGCAGTGGCTAAAAAGACAGGAATGGCAATGCCATCTTCTTCTTGACCTGCTTTCATACCTACTTTCACAGAATCAAATAATTTAGGTTGGAAAATGCTCTTAAGGTCATTGAGTCCATCCATTCCCAGCACTGCCAAGCCAAGCACTAAGCCTTGGCCCCCAGTGCCCCACCCACAGGGATTTTCAACCCCTCCAGGAGGGGGACTCCACCCCTGCCCTGGGCAGCTGTGGCAGGGCTTGTCCCTCAGTGATTTTGTTTTCCCTAATATACAATCCAATCCTCCTCTGGCACAAATCTTTGCACTGAGAGAGCTTGGGATGTCTTCAGACACTTGGCTAGATCTGCTAAAAGTCTATGCAAATGAGCACAGTGATATCCCTGATAATACCAGTTTTTAATCTTCATTAAAAACTTGCTCCAAGGAGCTTTGAATTAATTCCAGTGAGGGCCAGGATTTCACCCCTGACTGAAAGGTTCATTTCAGTTCACTCTTGTATCCAGCTTGGATGTTCTGTCACCAGAAATGGCCACAATTTCAGCTTTTCAGCCAAAAGGAGGAATCAATTATGCAATCTCCTTTTTTCCTGCACTCTTTTCAGTACTATATGTAATAAACTTTGTTCATCAGTAGTGATGAACATTTCTAGCCCTTTCATACCAACAATTAAGATCATATATATGAAGAAAAACTGCAAGGAATTCTGAAATCAGTAACATATGTGTAATAAACCCCCAGAAGAAAGGGCCTCTCAAGGTCAGTTTTTCTCTAGGAAGACAGAATGAGCCAAGGTGTGGACTAAAACAGCTTAAAGGATAAATAACATTGAATTTCTGGTTTTGTGCCTTTCTAACCAATGAAAATATAGGAAATGTCACAAGTAAGCCAAAGGAAATGCATTTATAACTGTGTGGGAAAAGAATTATTAGCGATAATCCATGGTAAAGGAAAAGGGAAAAAATATTTCCTTTAAACTAGAAATGGATATGTTTATGTATAGATCAATACTTAGGTATTGGGAGAAATCAGTGTGCCAATAGATGCTTCTATAAACAATTCTGAACATTGATTTTCTAAGTTAAGCTATATAGAGCTTGAATTGAATTGTGATTTCTACATATTATTGAAAATTGGAATACATATACATACCATAATTTATTTACAGTCTGCTATTGAGAGACTAGAGGGTAATTTTCCTGTCTGAATGTTGACTGAAAAATTAAGTTTTTTTAAAATATAGCACAAAGGCCTGACAACGTTAAACAATTGTAGAACAACTAAAGCAAACTTTCATTCTCATGGTTTAACATTTTATCCTGATGTTTTCATTTCTTTTGCTGTCAAGATAACCAGGTCACACGGCATCCCATTGAAGGAACTTAGCACAGGAAAGAGAAGGCTCAGGTGTAAAAAAAAAAAAAAGTTATCAAGATGTAAAAATATCCAGTGAGGCTGGGATGGAGCCAAACTATATCTGGTGATGCCCAGTGACAGGAGAGCAGGCCATGGACACACATGGAAACGAAGGAAATTCCACGTAAATGAGGAAAACCAACTTTATTGCGGGGATGGTCAAACCTTGGAACAGGCTTCCCAGAGAAGCTGTGAAATCTCCATCATTAAAGATCCTAAAGATGCATTCAGTCCTGAACAACGCTCTGCCCCCGATGTAAGCATGGAGGGGTTGGATCCAACAATTTCCAGAGCTCCCTTCCAACTTGAATTACTCTGGAATTTTTACTTCAACTGCATTTTCACCTTCAGTGAAACAGAAGCATTCTTTGCCTACCCAGAATATTTATCAGAGTTATCACAGAGGGGTTTGAGCAGGAAGGGACCTTAAAGCCCATCCAGTGCCACCCCTGCCATGGGCAGGGACACCTTCCACTGTCCCAGGCTGCTCCAAGCCCCAATGTCCAGCCTGGCCTTGGACACTGCCAGGGATCCAGGGGCAGCCCCAGCTGCTCTGGGCACCCTGTGCCAGGGCCTGCCCACCCTCCCAGGGAACAATTCCTGCCCAATCTCCCATCCAGCCCTGCCCTCTGGCACTGGGAAGCCATTCCCTGTGTCCTGTCCCTGCAGCCCTTGGCAATTGTCTCTCTCCAGCTTTCCTGCAGCTCCTTCAGGCCCTGCAAGGCCACACTGAGCTCACCCCAAAGCTTCTCCTCTGCAGGCTGAACAATGCCAGCTCTGGCAGCCTTTCCTCCCAGCAGAGCTGCTCCATCCCTCTGCTCATGCTGCCGCCTCCTCTGGGCTCTGTGCAGCAGCTCCAGGTCCTTCCTGTGCTGGCCCCAGGGCTGGGGCAGCTCTGCAGGTGGGATATATTTCTAAATAGAAATAAACTCATAAATAGAAAGTTGAACAATTATGTTGAAGGGTTTGAAATCTTTTATTCTTCTGCAGTGAAATGTGGTCTTTAATGGGGAAGGCCCATTTTGGCTTTGCAACATTCTGGGTTTTTTCCACAAGCAATAAAATTTCCAAAGAAAAGTCAGCAGCTGAAGTTTCTGATGTCAAGCAGACAAAGCTGTAGCTGCATGTAAAAATGTGGGCACACAGTTGGAGTGTAAATTGATTATATAAAGAGAATGTTCTTTAAATGTCTGGCATTTCTTTACTTGTTCTGTCCTTTCACTTGTGTGAAATATTGGTGGGACTTTATGTTCCATGAAAATATAAATACATAGCAAGTGTCCTCAGAAAAAGAGGCCTTAAAATACATGCAAATGTAATTATGTCCCCTTCCAGCTACCGTGTGCAATGTGAAGAGCTTTTAGCAGGGGCAGGAATCAGTTCTACTGGCTTGTCTGGCTTGGGTAACTTAGATACCTACATGGATTCTTTATATAAATCCCTGAAACTCATGCTGTGCTGCAGCGTCGTGCTCTCCACAACATGGACTTTTATTAAAATTGCATGTAACACAGATCTGGCATTACCAGTTTTATTTCATTAAATCCTCAATTTCCAGCTCATCTAGCTATTGCAAGGGCTCTTTGCTTTCTCTTTTTCATTTCCAGATAAGATTACACTTGAAAATTGAAAACTTGTTTAAAGGCCTCCAGATCCATTCTCTAGTGCCTAGAAAGATTTTTTTTTTATCTTTCTGCTACTATAGGCTCTGTCCTCTGATTTGTTAAAGACCTCTGTACTTGAAAGAAATGGTCAAACAAATACTTGTGACAAATAAATGGCTGTCATTGCATTTATGCCTGTTTATGTACAATGTCTTCACTGTTTGTTTCAGTGTTTGTAACAACAGAACTAAAACAAACGAGTAAATGAATATTAATGTAACAGCTGAGGTGTTTCTGGCCCTGCATTGCATATCCCAATCATTTCAGATATTGGTAGAATTGAACAAAACAGGATATAAAATACATGGAAAGGGTTAGACTGTCAGCAGTCCCAAGCATGAGGCAGACAGAGCCCAGCAGAATTCCTGGATTACAGGAGACAGAACAGTGCAATCCCAACTAAATCTTCTCTCATTTGAAGAGCCAAAGGCAGAATCCAGATGTATTCAATAGAATCCCAGACTAGGTTGGGCTGGAAGGGACCTTAAAGATCATTTAATTCCAGCTCCTGCCATGGGCAGGGACACCTTCCACTGTCCCAGGCTGCTCCAAGCCCCAATGTCCAGCCTGGCCTTGGACACTGCCAGGGATCCAGGGGCAGCCCCAGCTGCTCTGGGCACCCTGTGCCAGGGCCTGCCCACCCTCCCAGGGAGGAAATCTTTCCTGATATTTGCCAGGAGGTACTAAATGCTCTGATGCATGGAGAACATCTCGTAAACAACAAGAACTCCAAACCACCAGAACCAATCAACAACCTGTTCAGTTTGGGTATAAAACTGGGGATGCAAACATCAGGGAATATTTCTCAACAGGAGCAGAATGATGACACTAACGTGCATCTCTTCACAGTTCATTTAATCAGCAGTTCTCCAAGCACTCCAAAGAATACAAATACCATAATCACAATTTTATTACTGGTGAGGCTGAGTCAGAGAGAAGCAGTGATTTTCATCAAAGACTTGAGAAATCTGGGGCACAAATGGAAACAAAACTCAGCTCTTAAGGGTCCTGGCTCACTGCTTCCCTTCTCATAGGTGAGGCTGTTCTTTAAAACCAGCATGCCCCAAAGAGCACAAAGGGTATATTTACTGAATAAGAAACCAGCCTGGCTTAATCATGTATGTTTTAGCCCACTGTAATGTTTCAGCCAAAATACTAGAGAAAGCGAAAATAAAGAAAGAAAAAATGCAGCTGGTAATAAATGTAAACACTTAGGCAGGTCTACTGAGGACAGGAGAACTGTTATTATGTCTGTGACTTGAACAATTTCCTAAATTTATTCTATCATTTTCTTTGTCCCCACCCCTGGAGGTGTCCAAGGAAGGTCTGGATGTGGCACTCAGTGCTCTGGGCTGGTGACAATGTGGGCATCAGGCACAGGGCTTTGGAGGGCTCTTCCAACCTTAATGATTCTGTGATTCTTTAGATTATTTACATATGGGTAAATGATATTATTTCAAATATGTAGTAAATACTGAATGCCTTGATATGAGGGTTTCACCTGGAATTCCAAATGCAGAAGGAGAGCTGGCTAATCCATAGGGGTGTGCTCATGCAAGGTTTGCTCAGCGCTGACGGACCTCAGGCAGACGCTTCAGTGTCTTTAGATGCTGGTATTTCTGTCAGACAGTGTGTGCAAAGCCCTTCCCAGTCTTCTGAGGTGAACCTGCTCAGCACCAGGGATTTGTAAAGGAAGCCTCAAACCACTTAAATCACACCTGATTTTAGATCTCATTTTATAACCCAAATCAGAAGTGAAGTTCTTGAACCCTCTACTGAACACTGGCTTCACATGAAACTTTTTTCCCTACCATAAAGTGGAGGGAAAGTTTAATTTGAAATTGATTCTGCTATGTAAAAGTATGCATTGTACAAACCTAGTATTGTTAAATCCCTATTTCTACAGGAAGCTTGCCTTGATAGAATTTAAAACCGTGGGATAATTCAATCTGAAGGAAACCACTTGCAAATCTTACATGTCACTGCATACTAAATTAATTATAAACCTTCAGAGAAAATAACATGAATATTTTGAATGATTATTCCCTGAGAAAAGAAATATTTAAATTATTTAAACCCCAATATTCAAGTCATATTCAGGTGTTATTATTTCCTATTCAGAAAAGATGCATCAAGATCATTACAGTTACCAGAACACTGTATTATATTATATTATATTAATATACATGTACATGTATATACCTGAAAGAATATAACTACATATTTTTAGGCTGTTAGGACTTTCCCATCAGAGGTGACATGAAAGTTTCAACTCTTTAGCTTGCATAAAACAGAATCAGATGCAGTTCTAAGCATATTTTAAAGAAGTTATTCAGAATATAACTGCTGTTTCCATCTAATCTGCTTTTTCTTATGTTTGTATCTCTATTATTTTTACAATCATGTGGAATACCAATATTCTTAGTCATAAAGGCCTTGTGCTCTTTAAACCACTATGATTTCAAAGCAATGAATTGTAGATTCAGGTCAAAATGGAGTAATTTTACATGTTATAAAGTATTTTTAAATTTTACGAGGTTCAAGTTTTGCAGCATATCAGAGTAGCATTATTCTATTAGAGAATATAAACAGAGTTAGAAAAATACTCACAAACTCCTACTGACTGACCTATTCTTCAGTCTTAGGCTGCCTGCACATGGGTTATAATGGAATATTTCCAGTAGAGAAACCATTTATCATGGAATAATGAAAATATTTGGGGTTACACACTGTGGTGCTGCCTGTTTTATTTATCAGATTCAATGTGACAATTTTTATGCTGAGTCAATAAGAGTTTTACCAAGAGCCACCCCAAATCTACAAAATCTCTACAATTAGCTGGCTTTCCAACCAGTGTTTGGATTAGTTATATGGACTGAGCTGAGATTTCAGCAAAACTCTGCAAGGCTCCAAAGAACCAAATAAGGGAGAGAAAATCCCTGGGATTTTTTTATAAAGTAGGAGAGTTCACAATCCCACCTGAGGTTCCAAGCAGGAGGGGTCTCAGTAATCTCACCTGAGCAGGTCATCAGGACTGAAAACTCCTCATTTCTACCTCCACCTCCTCAGGCAATGAATATTGATGAACTTGGTCCCAAGAGGGGTGGATAGTGCAAGTGATAACATGAAAAGAGCCTGTAGCACCTGACTCTGGAGTCAGAGCTATTCATGGAATCAATCAGTAGATCAAGGCACAAGCTCAGCTCATAATTCCCTCATTTTTTTAGCTGGCAGTGGCTTCTCCCTCTTGCTTTCACTGTTTAATTTTTTTGATCGTTATTATTATTTACAAATAAACACCTCTCAGCTAAGTGTGAAGCAGGAAAAAAAAAAACAAAATCACATGATGCTGTTAAAAATCCCAAACAAGGAGCTCCCAACTGGGCTTGGAGCTGTTGGTCTGGGATGCCTGGAGGAGAAAGGGAGAGGGGTCGGGTGGCACAGCAGGAGGGTAGCACTGGCTTTTCGAGTCATTAATGGGTGTGAGATGAGGTGATCCTGCACACACAGAACTCAGGGAAGGATGTGAGTGAGCTGGAAAAAAAACCCAAAAAACAAAAAAGCTTGAAAGCCACTCAGGTATTTTGGGAATGCTCAATTCAGGCTGAGAGGCCAGAGGCAAAGCAATCATATATTAACTATTTATTGCAGACTGAGAGAAATTTCTGAGTGAATTGGGCTGCAGACATCTGTCCTGTTCTGGCTACAAACATGCTGCTGAGGAGAATATTGTCCCCAGCTCCTTATTATCCTTACTGGAATTTATTGCCTCCACATTACTGGCAGCAAACTCCCTGTTAATCCCTCCTTGACACATCAACCCGTTCTGATAAAACTGATAAAAATGGGTGAGTGCCCACAGAGCAGCCCAGACAGCCTCTTTGGGACCCCAGATAACACTGAAAACAGGAGGACCATGTGGCAGATGGACGTCAGGACCACACTTATGATGGGTCTGAGATTATTAGATCTTGGTTTATCCTTACTACTTACCCTGTAGATATTAAATCTCTAACAGATGAAGATACATGTTTTAGTATATACTCAAAATATTTAAAAAAACATTTCGAAACATCTGTATTCCAAATATCCTTATTTTAAAAAGCAGAAAAAAATCCTTAAGTACTGGGAGATAAGAAAATTATTTTGTTTTTTGCTTTCCCTGAGGATGGTGAAAGGAAAACAAAACAGTTTTGTTAGCAGTAGGGCAGTTTTTAATTTTATCTTGAGCAGTACCGAGTGATTGACCTTACATTACCTTAATTTTATTCTGGTCTTTTGAGAATTGAAGCTTGCAACTTAAAAATAGTTTGTTTTCTTTCTGAATTCCCTCACTTTTAATTCTTCAGCTCTGTATTTGTTTTCATATTGATTCACAAAGGTACATGCTAGGCCTGAAAAATATTACATAATATACTGATGTACTTAGGAAGAATTTACTGATTTTCTTCTTAAATTCCTGATATCTCTGGGAAACTCATTGACATAAACTCTAACACTGTTTTCTTCTGCCCATAACTTGCTTTGGGCATCATAAGTGATAAATGTTGTATTCTTTACAGAGTTTAGGGTACAAAAAACGTACTGTAGCTCTGGTACTCCTCACCTTACATTCTTCACATTTTTTTTGCTGTTACTTGGTTTCCCATTTTTACATTGTGCCTGACAGGTTTTGTCCCATGTCTACTCTGTATAAGGTGAAAACTTTGAGAATTCTAAAGAAATCATTCCTCTCTGTGGTAAGCTATAACTTCCACTAAATAGCAGACTATTATGCTATTGATTGCTTTGCAATCAATTTAATCAAAATCCTCTCCTCTATACATTTTCTGGCTGCAGAAGTTGCTCTGCTTTATTTAGAATTACCATCTCAAGGGCCCTTTCCATTGAATTCCAGTGGTTTACTTTTATGAACAGCTTGGTCCTAATAGGTAGAAAATCACACCAAGCTGATGTCTGAAGAGAATTATCAGAAAATCTTCATGGAAGTTCAGAAATGACCTGGCAAGGAGGAGTGAGCTGACAGAATTTTCAGGTGATGGGGTCACAATAAACAATATAAACAATGAACAATATAAAAAAAGAATTGCAAAGAATCGTGAGGAAAGGATGTACAAAGTAGACACATTCAATGGAAGGAAAAATTAAACTCCAAGGGGAATAATATAAATTCCCTTCCCCTTCAGAGCTGCAGAACTCTACACTACAAAATGTAGATTATATTTATGCAACCTGAAAAAAGGATATGCTTGAACTAGAAATGACCCAAAAAAGGACAACAAGAATCATCAGAGCTATAGTGTGGCTTTCATCCAAGGAGAGATGGGTTGTGTGAAGCCTATTCCACTTGGAAAATAAATGACTGAAAGAGGGTAAGAAAATGGCCTATAAGGAATTAATGGCACATAAAAATCTGAAGATTATTTAGAATTTCTTACACTATACGAGCTGTAAATCAACCAATAAAATGAGGCAGTGTAAATTCAAAAGAACTTAAAGTTTTCTTTTTTTCTCCCCAACTCTGGGGCATCATGTCACAAGAAGCCATAGATACTGATATGAAGGGATGGAAAAAGGTGTTCAGTAAAATATACATGCACTGATGTCTCCCACGCCATGTCCCTTAGCTAAGTCTCTTCATCACCAATTTTTAAAATCTGTTTTAAGAGAAATGATAATTTTATACTTGTTCCGTGTGTTTTATTCTTTCACTCATAAATTGTTGCTCTCCTCTGTTGGCACAGACCATCTTCAGCTCTCAGGAGATTCAATTTGCCCCTCTGTGGATTTCTTTTTATGGAGCTCATGGCCTCTTGTCTGCACGCTAAAAACACACTCCTGGTGTTTCTATATACAGCAACTCCTGAAATGTCAAAGATTTGAATTCTAATTTTGCAGGCAGAGATACCTGTCTTTTTTAAATGAACACACAGCAGCAGGAGCAGTCAGAAGTTACCTTGTCTGTGATAAAAAAGACTCAGCTCCAGGAACAGCAGAGCCAGAGCACTAAGTGCAGCTGTGCTACAACTTGTGAGGAGTCAGATCAAACATTGCCATCAGGGAAAGAAATTTAGAGAATTTGTACTTTGCTTCAATCCAAGATCCAGAATTAAAAAAAAAAAAAAAAAAAATAGAGAAATTGTTTGATGTTTCCGCAGTGACACAGCCAGAAAAAGCAGAGCCATGCAAGCAGCTCCAATGGCAGTGGCAAGCCCAACCTTGATACCTGTTTGTGTAAGAGTCTGGAAGGAGCACTGATGCTAATGTGAGCATATAGGCATCGCTCATTAAAGCCCATCCATGTGTCTCACCTCCTGCGTCTGTCACCCTTAGCTCACCACTTTACAAGGCTCCATATCAGTAAGGTCACTGAAGCAGATGAACAGAGAAAGTGAGCAAGAAAATGCAGGGATATATCTCTACGTAATGGAAAGCCTAAGTACCAGCCTACGTCTGGAGGAAAATATGTACTGCAATTTCCTACCAGCTGGAGGTGAAAAAAAAAAACCACTCAGCTTGTCACAGCTAACTAGAGCTGTTAATTTTATTATCATCATTATTGCTTTTATATTGCAGCAGCACCTAGATGATCAGGCTGGGAGCTGAGGGCCCCACTGTGGCACGAATTGAACACATAGAACACAAATACAGCCCCTGCCCCAAATCACTCACCTGCAGGTGTCTACAGAGAATTGAAGTGCAGCTTGGTTTTAAGGTAGATTTTAGTGTAGAATTTGGTGGAAAATTTGGTGTGATATTCTAAAAGAAACACCCATGCACAATATATGTTTGTATCCAACTTTCTTGCTCTGCACAGAGCAGTCTTTGTCTTTTCTGGGCAGCTCCAGTGACTAAATAAACCCAGGTCCCCAGCCCAATGTGAGAACAAACAAACTCTCTGTTTTGTTGATGTGCAATGCCTTGTTAGACACTGTGTCAGGAAAAATGCCTGCCTTTGATAAATAGCAGGTGTCACTACTGTTCAATGAAATAAGTGGCATTAGCAACCTCTCTCTCTTCCAGTAACCTCTCACCAGATTCCAGCAGCAAGGCTGTTTGGCTGAAATTTTGTTCACCTTGATGGCATTCACTGTCATTATGAAGAATATTTTACCTTTAAGAAAGATTCCAAACACCCAGCTGTCATTTCTAGAAACACCAGTGAACACAAGAGCCACAGAAGCACAGAATTTGGAAAAGTTCTCCAAGCTCATCAAGTTCACCCTTTGATCCATCACCCCCATGCCCACTAAACCATATCATGAAATTTCACATCTGCTCATTTTTTGAGCATTTCCAGGGATGGTGACTCCACCACTTCCCCAGGGAGCCCATTCCAATGCTTAACCACCCCTTCAGCAAAGAAAGTCCCAGCACTTGTTAACAGGGATTGCCCCTATGAAGATACATTCCCTTGCAGAATTAATGGAACAGTTTCTTTAATTCGAGAAAAACTCACAGTAAAATTACAGTTTTGGTTGCAGGATCTATCTCAATTCTCCAGTACAAACCAGGGAAAAGCTGATCCCAGTTCATCAATTGCTCACCTGGTGCTGGGCAAGCAGAGCCCTCACGCCACCTCTTACCTCGACAGACAGCTTGGAGGTGCCTTGACTGATTCCTAGGAGTGAATGACCATGTGACATCTCAAATCTGCTCCAACACCTTGTCCCTGGTGTCAGCCCCTGCTGCAGCCCTGTAAATAATGCAAGGTCTGGAACGTGAGCTCTGTTCAGGAATTCGATGGTAAGTTATTAATTATGCTCAGGCTATTGTAAGGCAGAATGAGGCACCACTAAAATCCTGCCTCAAACAATGATGAGGACCAGATGCTTCTGTGAAAAAATCACCAAACACTGATCTATTAAAATCTGCTTCTCAGCCCCACAAATTCTTTTCAATTGTGACTTTCATGTGTTAATTACATCCTGCTAAAGACTTAAGTATTGCAGCTCATATGTGCTGCTGCAAGGTTTGCTGTGCCTGCCACTGGGACTGTTGATTTATTTCTCAGTCCTGCATCATGTTCACCTTATGATAGCATCTTTACTAGGTAAAAAAAAAAAAAAAAAAAGGCCCAGACATGGCCATTCATTGGTGCTTCTGGCAGTGACACTCTCAGTTATTTTTCATTAAAATGCAGCAGTTGGACTGTGGAACAGCTGACAGGTGTATTTTCCAGAAGTGAAGTTAACTATTTTAAGGTTTTAATTTTCACCTCTCAGACAGATATTAAAGTGGTGTATGGGCACAACTTGGGTCACTGCGATTTAGGTTGTTATAGCAATGTGCACAGAACGTCCAAAACACTCAGGGTGTTGTCATGAAAGACTGAAAATCCAGTGTATTTACATGGAAGGAGCTAGGAAAACTTATAGAAGAGTTGCAAAAATGGTATCTACAAAACACCAACATCTCTCAGCTGATTTGACCATTCCTTTGGCACTTTTAACTTGCAGAACTTAAATTAGTGAATGATGCAGATAAAGATGCCTCCTGGGACAGTAATGTTAAAAGGTAAATAAACACAGTTAGCACTCAACCTTCATGGAAGGCATTGGGATGCCAAAATATCTTGTAAAAAGCTGACTAAATAACCCTCCATTGGCTTTCTGTGCTTTGCTGATGTACAAGGCTGGGCTGCTGTGGCAGATAATGCATTTATAAATCAGTGTAACACCCTGGCCCTGCTGACAGCAGCGCAGCTCCATCCAAACTGCTTCAGCTGTATCCAGGCAACACCAGTGGCTCCCTCACAAAGAGCAGGTGAGAAATTTGTTTACCTGCAAGAGGAAGACACCCCAAAGTGTCCAAAGTTGCCATAAAACCAAAGCAAAGCAGATTAGCATTAGATTACTTTCAGTAAATAAACTTCAAGTCTGCTCCTATTTGTTTAGTAAAGAGTGGAAGTGGTTATGATTCTTTAACAGCAGTATTATAATCTATGGTATCTGCTACAATAAAGAATTTTTAGTTGATTTTATGATATCATTTACAAACCAGAACAGCTGGATTTACAAACACCAGCTTACTTCCCTGTGTTGACACATCTGTGACCACTACAGCACAATAAAACTGGGAAGTTTTAATGCAAGTTGATCCTGAAATAAACCATTTTTAGCACACAGATAGTACAGGAACGCTACAAAGCCACAAAAAACTCGAACACCTTGGTGTTTATTACTGGTCATACTCAATCACTCTGACTTTGTATTTGCCTTCATTGTCCATTTGAGTCTGACAAAATAAGAATGGAAAAAGTTTCCCCCTCTCTTCCCCAAGGAAAACACAACGATGGGAAGAAAAGCTCTCTGGGTCTACAAAGCTTTTACAAGGGTATAAAAAAGGTTTATGGCAGAAGTTTGGCATCTCGACTCTCATCTGAGGACTTGGAGGGAAGGAATTTGCTCTAGATTACAAAAATGCAAGTCCAGAGTACTTGCTAAAATCCATATTTCTCGAACAGATTGTAAATAAAACTTCCTAAGGTACTTTATAAGGGTGTATTTCCCTCTACCAGAACTCATTTGAGATTGCAGCAGGAAAATTTCCACAGTAAAATAAAAATAGCTAGTAATAAACTAACTCAAAATTATTTTTTTATTTATTGCAAATTTTATTGTACTTTTAAATATGTTTTAGACACAGCACCAAAAATTGTTATATTCACAGTTTCTGTCCTATATAAAACAATTTTAATATAGTTATAGTTTTAAAGCGAGTGGTTTAGATTAATTAATTTGTATGATTGTTTTTTGGGTTGGGCTTTTCGTTCGGTTTTTGAGGGTTTGGTGGTTTTTGGTTGTGGGGTTGTTTTGGTTGGTATTATTGGTTTTTTGTTTGTTTTTGTTTGTTTGTTTGTTTGTGGGTTTTTTGTTCTTTTTTGGTTTTGGAGGTTATTTTTTCTCCCTTATGCAATGATAAACATCAAGTCTTAAGTAACAGCTTTAGCCATAAAATACCCAACTGCACACTCAGAGTAGAATGCAGCTTTTATGGTCACTGCTCCACTTTGAATTTACTATACTGTGTCTTAAAGGTACCTTTTGGAAAATGAATGCCTAAGCATTACCTATGGCTATTTGGGATGCACATCAAATATTTAATAGATGCTTAAGCTGCAAGTTGTAGAGCAAGTACCAGTAACACACTTGAAAGCAAGGAATAGTTGGGTCAGCATTCAAACAGCAAATCAAAGGTCAAGAACCTTTTGCTGAAGGTGTAAGTATAGAGAATCAAACAATACTTCTAATATTTTTATCTTATTTTTAAATATTTACTTCTGAAGTAATGTGCAGTTATGTCATGTTTAAGGCAATGTCTGGGGGGGGTTCATTAACAAGGTTTTTCACTGCATATGAAAGGAGGTTTTATTTTATGTTTACACTGGGCACTGCTGTATCTTTCTTTGAGAAAACACTTCCAGAACTTCTTCAAAAGATCGTGTTAGATTTTATAAGTAGTGAGTTTCCATTGTTACTAGGGCACTAAAAAAAGAAGATATTTGTATAACCTGGAAGCAGAACTACTCCAGGTACCAGTCTCTGCATTGTTACACACGGCTCTCCCAGTACTTATGGAACTTTGCAAAGGCAAAACACTTGAGATCTACATAAGCCAAAGCTCCTGAAGGAAACTGCTGTGGTTTTTTGCTGCAGAAACTCTATTCTCTCCTTTAGAAACTTCAGGAGCTACAGGAACAGACAGAAAGCAAAGCACTTCTCTGTGCAGCACCTTACAGAAAGGGCTGGAATGCTGATGGGGTCCCTGTTTATCTGTTTGGGGATGAAATCTCCCCCAGAAGTGACACACTCTGCCTGCCTTGGTTTAGCCAAGAGGCAGCTCTATCAGTGGGATCTGTGAAAAAGGAATGATTACCTGAGATGCACTGGTTCAACTCTTAATGTGAGGCAGCAAGAGCCCTCTGCTTCCGCCAGTGCCATGTGAAAGGAGATTTTAGCTTTAATTTCATGCCCTTTTCATAGCTTCTCTCTCTCATCTCTGTTTTCTCAGTGGGTCTTCTTGTAAAAAGAGAATTTAGAACCTACAGATTAAGCCCACAAAACCAGCCCTGGCAGGCTCTCCTATTGGAGCCACTGGTTTTGTCTGTGGCACGCACTGGCCGCAGGCTTCACTCGCAGCCCCGACTCCCATCCCCTTTTTGACTCAGCTTTCCAGAGAGCAGCATTTCCTTCCCTGCAGAGCTCCAAGAGTCTCTGCAAAGCCTGTGGGGATCACTGATTAAGAGGCACTAAAGGAGTGTTTTTCTCATCCTCTTCACATTCCCCTTTTTTCTCCTTAACCCAGCTTGTTTTCATCACTTTAACTCTCACTCAGTAAAACACAGCTTGCCTCTCTCTGCTCAGATTCAGAACTCCTTTCAGAAGGATCTGAGAGATACAGGCACTAGACAGAGCTGGCCTATGACTGAAGGGATGGGAAATTAGTGAAAAAATACTGCACATTGTGCTGTGCCAGTGTTAGAGACCACAACTGCACTGGAGGAGGGGAGCTGACAGTTTTCTGTGCTGTTGAGTTGCCTTGAGCATCACTGAACACAAAAACCTGCAAAGAACAGCCCACCTGTACCCACTCTGTATCACTCATTATTCACATGCTCTTTCATCTCTCCTGCTTTGCATGGTTCAGTCAAGGACTTGCTAATGAAAAAAAATTAATTGGGAGGAAACAAAAAAAATAACGAGTCAGTAATGACACACCTGAAAGAGGGTAAACGAGTGGAAGTTTCATTCTGAAATGTTTTCCCCACAAAAAGACTCTGGTAATACTGTGATAGCAAATTTCCAGGGAAGAGTGAAATAGGTAACTCCTTTACAGGTCATTGCTCATAAAAGAACAATTAGATATTAATATAGGCCTACAAAAAATAAGGTTCATTAAAGTGCAATTGAAAAAGAAAAGTGAAAAGGGAGGCTCAGGGGGGACCTTGTG
>NW_008238440.1:2160369-2179745 GCF_000691975.1 Corvus brachyrhynchos | reverse complement strand
GGTGGGCAGCAGCAGAGATTTCGCCATGGAAGTGGTGCTCAGGCCTTGGCAGGGGCTGCCCAGGGAGGTTTGGAGTGGCCATCCCTGGAGGTGTCCAAGGAAGGGCTGGAGGTGGCACTCAGAGCTCTGGGCTGGGGACAAGGTGGGGATGGGGCACAGCTTGGACTCCGTGGCCTTGGAGGGCTTTTCCAACCTCAGTCATTCTGTGTTTGAAAGTTGTAAACAGGAAACCAGACTAATCCAGAGCAAACAGTTCATACAATGAGACCGGAACTGTAGAGTGGGTTTTAACACCAGCCACATGCAAAATTCCCTGGGATGACAAAAGGTGGGCAACAAAATGGTAACATAGGAATCCTAAAAGGCTGAATGGCAAAGAGTGGGTGCAGGAAAAACCTGGAAAAGGAGCAACGGGGAAATAGACTTTTTGCACGTTTTGAATGGTACCTCCAGGGATGCTATCTCTGAACATTTCTCCCAATAGGATCTTTAAGAAATATGGCATCCCTTTTCCTTTTTACAACAAATGGCACATAAAAGATAAAGCTGAAAAGAACTGAGAGTTGTTCAGTAGATACCTGCCAAATATATATTATTGTGGCTTAATAATAAAAATCACTATCCATGGCTTTTTAAACTAAACCTTTTGGTTAAACTATAACCTTTGGGTTAGCTTTGCCTAATAACACTGTTACAACAACAATGCAATTTCTAATGCCTATATTTTAAAAGATCACATGCTAAAGACAGTAAAATTGTATAAATTGGAGACAGAAAATGTCTTAATAGTGATGGCTTCCACAGGTCACTGAGTTGCACTTACACTGAGAAGTTCAAAGGTGGTTGCACTAATTCAATAATTTCCTTTCACAGAGAGAAATTGTTACCAAAGACTTTCCAACCTGCAGTGAAAATGCACAAGGTCTGGTTATTGTGCATGTAAGAAATCGGGGAAGTTATTAATTATTAGTGCAAGTCACCAAGCTGGATCACCTACATCGTCCTCTGGCTTGATTTCCATATGGTGATTAGGTTTTTTAAATATTTATGTACTAGTCCAGACTAAACACCATTAAATTTTGGATTTTGAGGATATACCTGAGTGTGCTTGGCCTATTCTGCCTTCTATGGGAACTTGGAATATTTAGTCCCCTGAGCAAAGATTAGTGCTTTGCAAGACAGGGCCCTTGATTAAAGAGTTCTCTATGTTCCTTTTCCCTGCTTCCCATCTGATACTATGGAATGAGAAACCAACCTTGGCCCTCTACCTCATGAAAATGCTAAGAGCAAAAGTCCTTTTCCAGGACTTTGAGAGATAAACAGCCAATTTTTCTTTTTTGAAAACACTGCAAGAAAGTGCTGTCATGCAGCATTTCAGAAATGGTCTATAACTCAAGGGCAGGCGGGGGAAGCCATTAGGGATTGGAAAGAGGTGAGTCAGAACAGATGAGAGAGAAATATAAGTTTCAGCAGCAGGTTTAAAAATGAAAGAAGGCTGAAAACTTCTAAAGCTATTATCTGAAAAAAAAAAAAAGTTCTAATTGTTCAAAAAGGTTCCTCAATATAGTGAAGTTTGAATTAAGCATCAGATTTAGCAATTCCAACATTTTTGTAGACAAATAAGACTTCATAGGGATGCTTAAGGTTTCACATGCTTCTCACTACACTTTTTTTAAGCTATTGATTGATGTTTAGATCCAAGGTTGTGATCCATGCCTCAAAATTAATTTTTTTTCTAATTAAAATGAAAAGTGAATTAAAAGAGTGAAAAAAGGAGTGAAAAATAAAGACAATTTTCTCATACCCTACCTCAGACAGTCCTAAAAAGTTGCAAATACCCTGCAAGGTGGAACAATTTCTCTGGCTTTGGCTGAAAGGGTGAAAAAGATTCTCCTCGTGTTTACAGGTAACAAAGGACAAAGTGCCTGCAGAGCTGTGAGTGAACAGAGACATGCAGTGGAGAGACAAGCGAAGACAAAGTTAGTTGGAAGGAGGAGCCCAGTAGGAAGGGAGGGAAAATCGTTCCAGGATTTCTTGCTAGGATGTGTCCTAGAGGACAGCAAGGCAGTTTAGCTGTGCCACAACCTGACCCCAATCCCAAATTATGCCTCGGTGGAACTCAATCCGCTTGTGATGGAGTCCAGATTTTGGAAAACCTCAGAGGCTTTACATCAAGTTCTTTAGTGTTACTCTGTACCCTTCTAGCACTCCCTTTGTCCTGTACACTCTGGATTATCAGGAAGCTGGAGCACATGCAGGACACATGGAAAATTTACAGACATTCCCCTTTGTGAACAACACTGGCAGCAGCAAAAATCCCAATGAAGTTGTGCCTCTTCTTGAGCACAGGGTTATCAGTCCAAGATCTCGCAGCAATACCCCAAATCATTCTGCCTTCATTCCAATAAAAGGAGATTTTTATATATGTTTCTCTATAATACATTGGGATGTGAAAAAACCTGCTTATTGTTATTTCAGAGAAAAATAACTCATTCATCATATAAGCACCGCTGATGGTAATAAAGTCTTGCCTATAAATATCTCAT
This sequence comes from Corvus brachyrhynchos, assembly GCF_000691975.1. NCBI lineage: Eukaryota > Metazoa > Chordata > Aves > Passeriformes > Corvidae > Corvus > Corvus brachyrhynchos. The sequence goes on along the minus strand of NW_008238440.1, from coordinate 2,177,199 downwards.
AACGTGTCCTGTCTAAATAAGAGATGACCCAGATTAATGAAAATCATGTTTGGAATATATTTTTTAACTGGAACCCACCGTGGTTCCTTCTCTGTTTAACTAAATGAATTTTAAATAAATTGGTTTCTGAGGAATTTAGAAATTCCTAATTTGTAAAGTTTGTATAAACACCAGCTCTTATCATGGCAGATATTTATATTGCAAATATGATTTATGAACTAATGAATGAAGCAGAAATAAGACACATGGTGCTAATCCTTTTATTCTTTCTCAGTTACTGAGATTAATCAAATATAATCTCTATTGCTCCAAGCAAACCTGTGCCCAAACAGAATGTGCATGAAGTAGCTATCAGGCTGGAAATGTGTTATTTGAAAGAAATGAAAAAGAAAAATGGATTTTTGTTCTTTTTATATTTGTTGTCAATGATGGGAGCTAAAATATTGTTAAAAGAGCAGCAGTGATTCCATAGTCTGTAAAATTTCTTGGATCTAGCAGACATTAACCCAATCTTACCCATCTACTTCAGCTTTTCTTCTGTGATCTCTGAGACCCAGTTCTACCCTGGCAGCCTATAGTGGATTTAGTAACATGAAAGACAAGTTAATTATTTCTACATTTTATGGAGCATAAGAATACAAAAAATCATGGGTTTTTCTCTGACTCAACTTTATAATTTTTTTTTTTTAAATAGGACTACACTATTACCAATTTTTTTTACTATTGCCATTTGAATGTCTCCCACAGTTCAGTGCTGGAAGCAAAACCACCATTTCCATGCATGGGCCTTCAGGAGATTTTGCAGTGTCTGAACTCCAGCTTTAACATCTCTGCACATCACTGTGTCTAGTTTTTTGCAAAACAGGTATTGCCTGACAGTATTGGGAATTCAAAAGTCCATTAGTCTTGAGTCCACAGGCAGAAGCAGCTATGAAGGTTAGATTATGGGCATTATCTGTCTTTCCAAGTCGCCTCTTTGGTTGCAGGGCCCAAGTGAAGCCGTGCACACCTGGCAGCCTCCCCAGGGTGCCACTGTCTGTGATTAGGGGAACTGAAGTGCTTTCCCCAGGGCTACAAAGCACCATTTTTAGATCCTAAAATTGACTGGTAGTGTAGCTTAAAACATGGTAAGTCGAAGTGTTCAGTGATAAATGTTCCCTAAATTGCTATCATTATGTAAAAGATATTACCCTTAATAGTCTGATGGTATACAATGAAGAGTTCAGAAATATCCTGCAATTAGGAGCTTAATTTCAGACTCTCATTACCCTATGAGGTATTTCTTCAAACTCAGTTTGGAATGGAGTAGTTTCCTCAGAAACTGCCATGCCAAAAAATCTTTAATGTCCAGAATCTGAAGATCGTATTTTGAGGTAACTAAATAGTTTTATGTTCATTCAGTTAAGCAGGAGGTACCATGATGGAGTATCACCACTATTTAGAGGTGCAATTAGGGTCTCTTTTATAGTTGTGACAGGCCAATGTAAATGTAATCACGTACCAATTAGCAAGTAATTATCCTCTTGCTACTTAGATTCATGCCTTGAGTTAGCAAGTACCCTGAACCTGAGCTCTTAAACCGACGTGCAATGATTTGATTTTATTAGATTTGTACACCAAAGAAAATAACGGGATACTTTTATACAAAAATATACCTAAGCACTATATTGCCACACTATGACAGTATCAGATCTTAAATGGGTAAAGAAAATTACTAATAGTAATGTTCAATATTAAAAAATTAACATTAACAGGCCTTGTTCTTCTAAGAGAAGCAAGATGGAATGAATCGGACCCATTAACAATTTAAAATGTTAAACTATTTGTTGAAAGATTTTGTGGGCTTCCTTCCTTCCTTGCTGGCAGAAACCTGGGAATAGCTTTATTAAAATGGAGAGGAGAATCAAGTTGAGAAGAAGATGGTGTCTCATTGGTCTTGTGACCTGCATTTATGATGCCAACTTTAATCTCCTCATTTTGTGTAGTTCAGGAGACACCTTCCTCACAGTGGACATTTTCTTTGGGGTGTACCAAAAAGCCATTTTATCTCAGTCCAATAAAGCACTAACCAAAACCATTTTCCAGATTATAGGAGCAAACTGAAAGTTAAAATATTAAAGTTTATAAAGTTTATAGTAAAATGCAAAGGAAAGAAACATATGGCTTAAGGGAACCTAAATTCAGCTTGCTGTCTGTCTGCTGTTGAAAATGAGTGATGGTCCAATCTGCTGCTTCTTTGCCAAGAGCTTTGGGTCATTTTGAAAATGATCTTCACTGCTGTAACAATGCCCACAAGTTTAAAAACTTAATCAAGATCAATATAAAAGCATTCCAGGTCACTTTCCTTGCTCCTGGGAGATATTTTTCTTTGTTTTCAGTGTTTTCTTATTGGGAATTGCTTTTTCTTCCATATGTATTTATTTCAATTTATTCCACTCGCCAAGAAAAAAATTATCTGCATCTGGAAAACTCTGGGATTGTTTTAAACAAAAGTAAAATTTAAAGGTAAATCACAGCTACATCTGTTTTCTAGGTCATATCATGTGTCTTATTTAAAATTTTTTTTACTTCTCTCTCCAGTTCACATTTTGCAGCTAATTGCACAGTGCAAATCAGCATCAACCCAGAGGTTCGAGTCCCAGACTTTGGTATTTGTACAAGTGACAAAAAATGCACTTGCCATCAAAAGTGAACATCAAAAGTGTTCCAAAAAAGTAAATCCAGTCTTGAGTCTCTAAGAAAGTTAAACTGTAGCAAACAGGGACAGTCACTGCTCCCAAAAACAACCCCCTGATATAAAACAGTGACGTTGTAGATAGTGCCAACAGACCCCATTGTGTTCTCTCACACAAAATGTTGCATGGAGATGCTGATAAAGTCTTCCCCCGGATTTTGTGAGTTTTACCTGTCAGTTTTTATCATAATTCCACACTGAGCTTCCCATCTAATTTTTAGGTTTGCCTTGAAACATTCAAAGACCATCCCGCGCTTCTAAGATGGGTTAAGAAATTACTTATCTTTCACAAATTCCAGTGCTCTCACTGATAAATTGGAAGTTCAGGTGATGTCTTTCTTCAATTTCTGACAATTTTTTGAAATTTCAAATCTATAAGATTCTCTATTTTTTCTACTTTTCCTCCCCCTCTAAGTCACAATGTGCTGAACCATGATGTTCAGCTTTATTATAATTCCTAAATTGGTCTTTACTACATTTATCCTCTCCATTTACTATGCTCATCTATCCCTGCCCCTTGTTATACATTTGGAGTTTGTCATTAAGTTTGAAAAGCTCTTTTATTTAAATGATTAAATGACTTTGTGCTTTCCACAAGAAAGAACAGCAACACTCCCTCTTCTCTAGCCATCTTTCAATAAAAATGGCTTCAAGTTTAACATCAAAATCAAAAGAAAATGGTTAATCAGTCCTGCTAATTAATTTTACTGATTTCTTAGAGTTCTTTGGGTGCATCAGTGAGTTAGTTTGAAACAAAGTCATCAAGCCCTGATCAGTTAGAGCTGAATTGATTTCTCTGCAATTCAAAAGCAGTTTTCAAATTTGCTCCCTAAAAATTTTGATTTATTTTCTCACTGAAGGTAAGTGAGCCAGTTTCATGTTTTTCTTTGCCATGATATTCAGATGTAACAGCCTAAAGAATGGCCTGGAAAAGTGCTGCTTGAGGACTTCTTGCCAAGATCCAATTTATTTTAATGGAAGTTCTACAGAAACTATACATTATTGCTCCAGCACAAGTAAATATATTCCTATGAAGTGCAAAATGTGCTCTGCTTTCACTCTTCATTATTCCCACTTGGATTTGCATCACTGAAGAATTCCCCATCCCTTTTTTATACTATTAATCAGCCAATGACATACAAGGGCAGGTTAGTTAATCCAAAGAAAGGCACAAAAGGTTGAAAGGAGTTTAGATTCCTGAATTCAAGCCCAAATGCAGCATCTAGATCTGGATGAGGTAATTTCTTCAGCCAACCATCATTTCTCACACTTGGATGCTTGAATAAATAAAAAGGAGAGCTCAAGAGGTTTTACAAAACCCAAGTCACTCACAGGCAACTCTGTATCCTGAATAAATACATCAGGAAAGAAGGAGATCAAGAGAACGGTATCCATTTATTAATTTTTAAGCATGAGATCAAATTTGGAAAACTACCAAATCTACAGAAGAAGGGGAAGAGGTAAAGAGAAATTCTAATTCAGATTCCCACAACTTCAGAGAGCTTGGCCTATTCCACCAGCTGGAAAATGTTCCACTGTCCCACTACACTGCTACTCTCCAGAATATATCCCAAGTTCCATGGCCAGGTTGTTCAGCAAGCCAATCTTTAGGGCTCTGCACTAGAGAAGCTGCTCAGTAATGAGCCCCAGGCCCCCTGAGCTGCTCATTAATCAAAGCTGTTTCTCCTTGTGTGGCAGTTTGGGGAGTTACACCAAACATCAGCAGCCTTGCTGTCCAGCAGGCTGAGGCTGAGAAACCCACTGGCAAACGCAGTGCGTTGTCTATAAATACATGTGATCATGTGAGGAACATTAACACCCACTGAACTACTTCTTGCTTGGTTAGAGCTGAAGTGATTTTGGCTGCCTAAACTTATCTCATTTGTCCTTGCCCTTTTTCATAATTTTCCAATCAGAAATGATGTTTGAAGCTTGGTGTCCTTCCCTCTCATTGTCTTTCCTAAACAAAGAAGCAATCACTTCAAACACTCTCACTCTCCTTGCTTTTATGGGCAGTAAAAGTTACTAATGACTGAATCCTTAATCCAAGGTTCCCTTCTTATCTGTCCGAGAAAGAACTTCCACAGTGCCAGATGTTCCTGCCCTGTGTTCAAGCATCTACTCTTGATGCTTGAAGATTCTTAATATTGTCATTTTATTTCACATCACTTGGGTTTTGTACAAGCTGTCCTGATTTGGGTGGGCCATTTTTGCCATTCCTCTCACTATTTAGCTCCTCTTGTAGCCAGAACCACTCACCGCAGCCTGACCACAGTAGCTACGATTTTGTGGCACAAAATTCTTCCCAGAGTTTGGTTGAAATCAGACTTTTATTGAACAAACAAGTATAGAGTCCTTCTTTGGTAATTAACAAAAAACCACTACTGCAAATATGTTTATATGGATTTAAATAGCACTAATAATACTACAGATTCAGGCTGGACTGATGCTGCTTCCAACTGATAAAGGCAAAACTTTTTGGAACACTTGATATTCAGACTACTTCTTCCACTCAGTAGACACTATTGAGAAAAGCTGACAAAAAGCAAAAACAAAAACAAAAACAAACAAACAACAACAAAAAAAAAAATCAATATTTCAGTTGTTGTACAGGAGCCTTTTATTTTAGACAAGAGCAAATCTTAATCCATTTCCATAAAATATTGTGAATCCTCAGTGATTTTAGAAGATGGTAGGGGAATGAATCTTCTCTATCTTTATTTGTTCCTCCTTGGAAAGCTGGTATAGAAGGATTACATTTGAATACTCCTATTTTATATATTATTTAGGAAAAAAAATTCAGCCCCCTTGAACCCCTTTGAGCCCCCTTTAGCCCTCCAGGCAGAGAGTTAGGGTTAACCCTCCCTTCCATCCCAACTTTCCTGTCCCAACAGAAAGTTTGGGACAAAGTGTGGTTACACCTCATCCTCCACAATGATCTGCTTCAGGCTTAGTCAGGATCAGACTTCCATGAGGAGCCAAACAAAAAATGTGTCATGAAATCCAAGACACCCTCTGGAATACTCTGAAAAAGGTCTATCAGCCTGGCACAGGAATTCAGAAACACAAACCACAGGTTCTTCAGGGGAGACAAAGAAAGTGGGAAAGTGCATCAAGCTTGCAGATTAGACAGATCACAGCTGCACAAATTGAGTGCACTGGAGTGAAATCTTTCCCACAATGGCTCGTGTCAGCTTTTCTTTGTAGATTCCTGGGTGCCATTTCACTTTCTGCACCTCCTCTCAGCAGGTCTGTAATTCACTGTAATTGCACCTCCTTTTAATCTCACTCCTCTAAACACCTCTACTTTAGTCTTTGAAACTTTACATAAAATAAAAGTCTAAAAATATTTCTAAAAAGCAAGGATTTGTGTTTACCTAAAAGCCACAGAGGAAAACATAGCAGATACCAAAATTCAAATGACTGTGTGATTTGTGAGTTTCTACATTTTTTTATCTAGCTAAAAGCAATCAAAATCTTCTTCAACGTGGCTATCATTGCTCTCATGTTAATGACACCTTGACAAGTCAGGAGGAAAATGGAAAACATTGATTTCTGAAGGACTTTTCTGAATCTGCTCTCAACTAGCACTAGAATAAATTAACTTCTAATATTTTAATAAAGTGAAATAATTTGTGATTTTTTCTCAAGAGCTCATGACTCATTGCATGCAAGAGTACAAGAGCACAGCAGATGAACATCCACTTCTCAATATGTCGCTTTAATCTGTTTTTATTCACTAAAAAAATGCTTAGATGATGCAATTTACCAAGTGCAGAAGAAGCCTTTCACAAAATAAAAAAAACATGATTAAAGCAGACATTCCCAACCTTAGGCTGCCTTTAATATCCCTTTAAATGCAATTCTTTAGCTGAAAATTAGGCATCTTAAAACAAAACTGGCATCACTGTAGATCATTTGGGGTTTTTTGGTCTCACCATGAATCGTAAATATTTTTCATTTTCAGGCTCCTAGGACAACGGGAAAATGCTTCAATTATAATGGCTACAAAACTAATGAAACCACAAGAAGAATAAATTTTACTTAAAAAATACTTACAGCTGAAACATTCTGGATTTGAAGGAAGTAAAATAAAATAGCTGTACAAAACTTCTGCTCTATAGACCTTTAGAAGCAGTAAATGCCTTTTGAAATGAAATACCACTCTGAAAGAAAAAAACACATAAAAAATCCTGTAAATAGATTCTGGGTGTCCTGCACGTGATTTTTCACAATTTTTAGCTTTGTTAAAATTACATTTTCAGTAACTCTTGTCAGTTTTAAAGCATTGTACTGTAGTTCTATAAAATGCCATATGCACATAAGTATTAAAGACATTTAGAAAATGTCTTTACATCTGAAGATCCTTGGCTGATTTTTAATGAGCTATAATTATTTCCTCTATGAAGAAAAAGGAAACAATAAGCCCTTCTTCTTGCATCACAAAAGCCTCAGAAACATCTCAAAATGTCTATTTCTCTCTCTCAGATATAATGGCAATGACAAAAACAAGACTTAAAGATAACTTATCCTTTGCAGAGCCAGAAAAATGTTACAAAGAAGCTTTCTGATAAGGGACTATTTAGGAATCAGCTGTTCAAAATGGAGACAGAGCTGCAGAACCCAGATGCAAATTCACCCCTCTCATGCTCTCAGGAGTTTGCCCTTTACTTCTAATATGAAAAGGAATAAGAAGCAAACCAGGAGATCAAGATCTTAATCTCTATGGCAAAACAGGTACCTTCCAAACATTAAACAAACCAGTTTATTACCAGCCACTTTTAAACATAAATAATAAACTTCCCTGCTTCCAATATCAGCTGAATATTATCTCATAAATTTGCCATTTCCATTCCTGACCTCATGCTACAGTTTCAGGTTCATGCAGACATGGTTTTGTTGAATCCATTTTCTATTAGGCTTCCCAGTACAATGATTTGGCTGTGTATGACTATACAGCTCTCTGAGAGTGCAGAAAATTACCAGTAATTTAGGGAGAAATTCCACAGCAAAGGCTGCCAGAATGTGCTCTTCAATTTAAAAGATATTCCCAGAACCTGCTTGGCTTTGCTGGCTCTAAGCATTGCTTGAGTCCACCATAGCCCAATGCATCATTCCAATAAATATCTTTTTATATCTTTGTTGTTCTCTCCCTCTCCAGTGAATTTAAATCGACTTGACGAAATCTTGCTCTTGCCACTGAATACATAACCCCACCATTCATTTAATTATACATGCAGCAGCAGGAGAGAAAACCAGAGAATATGTTAGTACTGATGCATCGCTGTGTGTGAAACAGAAAAAAATATAAATACATTTATTAAACTGAGACACTACTCTGGGCTTGATTCACTGATTTGCTTCAAAACAGGGGGACGAAATTATCCTCCTCTGGTGTATTTAAAGATTTTGTTGATATTTTTTTGACTACATCAATGATCAGTGGCCAGTGATCATCACTGGAATTGCAGCCAGACCTTCTATAGTAAATTCCATTTTAATTGCTATTCCATTTTCTGCTCCTTCAGAGCTACTTATATCTAACATTTATTTCAGCCAGTCTACCATAACTTTCTCACGTAATGTATAGAGCAAATTCTCATTACTTTGGACTGAAATCCACTTTTTGCTTCCCCTTTTTTAACCTCACTTTTTACAGAATAGACAAACCCCAAAGCTACGATTTTTCTACAGTCTGCTGTTTGTCAGCCCTGTTGATTATGATACACAGAGGGTGTTAGGGGTCAGGTCACAGCTGAATTAGGACATCAAGGGGCTTATTTCATGTGCCTGCACTTCCCTGATGCTTCTAAACATTTTTGAAGAGTCGTCAGTAGACTAAAGAAAAGAAATAACCACTTGCATGGTTCAACCAGGTATGGTCTGACCTCTCGCTGTCTGCTCATCATCCTTCAAAAGGCACAAGAGTAATGAAAAAGCAAACCCCACAGCCTTAACTGCAGGGCTCAGCACAAAGTGGGGCTTACAGTGTGAAGTTGATAGTTCGATAGACCTGAACAGTCACAGTAACAGGTGGAGACAGAGCTGCACAACTGGCAGCACAAAATGGCTTTCCTCTGGCCACACAAGGGTACTGTAGGAAAAAGTAAATGGACAGAGTTTTGGCACTTGATTTAAGTGGACAACTCCTTTTATTTCCATCTTTCAAACTAACCAGTGTTTCTCAGCAGGTTGGGAAGATGCATCTCCCACCTGTCCTCAGGCAGGACTTTGAGCTCAGAAATGCTCCTTAGGCCTCAATGAAGAGCTCGTGGGCTGAGCTCCTCGGGCTCGTCAGAGACCACGCTCCCAGGAACAGATGCTGGTAATGAGTTCCTGTTTACCAACAAACAGCTTTGGAAACTTGCCTGAATAGTGACCCCAGGGGAACAACATTTTTGTTATCAAACCTGCGAAGAAAGTTACCCCCAACTCATGGCCAGGGTGGAAAATTAGCACAACTAAAGCCCATTCTTCTGCGATCCTGCAAAGAGCAGTCCTAAATGAGACCCTTTGAGCTCTCCTGGACTGCCATGGCCTGTGATGTTTTCTCTCAGCATAAGAAACACTGATACGTAAGACAGGATTATTGTTCTGCTTTTTACTACTTGTTGAAGTCAAAATAAAGGGCAAGATTATGATAGATCCATGAAAATCTGAAGATGAAGAAGAGCCTTAATTCTCAGTCCACACATGGTTGAAGAACAGGATAGCAGAATAGTCTGACCTTCACTCTGAAGGAAAGGGAGAACAAGTGCATTCACAGATGACCACGTCGGAGAGAGAGTGCTACATGAAATTTGTGCTTTGAAACTAATTAATGGGTCAATTCAAAAGCAAAAAGGGCCACACCAATACCAGACATACTCTTTATAGAAAGATTGACCCCAGGAACTGTTTTGTTTGTTTGTCTGTTTGTTTTGCAAGATCTAGATTAAAGTGTGGTAAAGGATATTACATTAAAATAAATATATAAACCCCTCAGCAGATCTGTCACAGATAGCACCACTCAAATACTGTAGAGAAAAGGCAAAACAATATTTACCCTCTGTGTAAGCAGCACTTTCACAGGAGACTCCCAGCTCTGTTCACTCTGGATATAGTTGACTCACATGCTCTTTCCTGCTAGAAGACACAGGGAAGATAAATAAGTAAATAAATCAATAGGGCTGCCTCCAAATGACTGTCCTCTTCCTTAGCCTCATCTTTATCCGCAACATATCCTCTTTGTATATTCTTAGGTGTGTTCAGGTATGATTTGACATTAGTAGGTGGTTTCAACACAGAATTTTTCTGCATCATGACTGTGCAAGCACTAGGAAATAGTGAAAGACTCATCATTTTGGTGGCCTGGGCTTCCTTTTCTACCCTGATATTTTGAGGTTAAAGATGACTTTCCAATGTCATGGCAGGGGGACAGTATTTGGCTGCCTGGTGGCAATGGCAGTAAGTGTTGGATGCAGATTTCAGCTTGTCAGGGCACTTCAGTTCTGTCATGCTAAATTTGTAATAATGGCTCTGCAGTGCTTTCAGTGACCTACACAGCTAATGACCTCTGGTCAGCATCAGGCACCTTGTTTAGTTAGGGCAGACAGCAAAATTTACGTCTCTGCATGTTTCTGTTGACTTTTTTCTAACCATGGTTTCAGATGACTTCCAAAAGCAGGACAGAATTTGGGATGATAAACTTCCACAGCCCTCTGCTCATGCAGTAACTTCCCAAAGACAGTTATCACAGGGAAATCCTTTTTTTCTCCCCAGCTCTGAAGTGTCAGAAATGATTTTACAAAGCTGAGCACAGCTGGTGCAGCAGCCTGACTACCTTTAAGTGTATTGTCTGAGTCATTTGCACACCTGGAGTTACCAAAACCTTCCCCTTGTTGTCTATCCCCACTTCACTCCCTTGCTGGGACCCTTTGTGTGGAAAGAGCTCCTGGCACTTTCATACAAGATTCAGGAAAAGAGAATGGGCTGGAGATGTGGAGATGTGGAGTGTCCAGCCAAAAGTGTGGTGCTCCAGTAATCACCATGTCTGAAATTCTGGGTGGTTTCCAGTGTGTTCTGTACCTTCTGTGGTGCTAGGACAGGCTGCTGCAGAGGGGGAGGAGACCTCTTATCCTGTTTGTTCTCCATCTCTCCTTTATTCTGCTTCTTCCCATCAATATAATTTTGGTTTCACAGTCACAATCAGATTTGCTGAGATGACAACAAGGCATTCCCATTTTTTTTGCAGGTTAGTTTTCAGCTGTACCAGCCAATGGATCCAGCTTTATGTTTTGCTGCACAATCAGTTAATGCAGTGTGGTGGAAATAAGGGATGTAGAGAGAGCTGCAGCCCACAGCTACACTGAGTCAAGCATAATGTGAAACTGAGTTTTTGGGATGCACTCACCATCCACACAAACACTTGCACCTGCTCTGTGCTGGCATGGGCAACAGGGAGCAAACCAACTCCCTCTAGCAGTAACTTGGATTTCGACTGAATTATGCCACTCCTGAGAAACTGATCACAATTGTGAAAGAATGACAGAGGCCACACAGCTGCATTTCCATGAAGTGAGAGCTCAGAAATCCAGAACCCAGGTCGGCTCCAGAGATTCCTGATGAATGCTCCGAGTATTCCAAGAAGTAGATGAGTGTGCCAGGTTGGTGCTAATCTGCAACATCCAGCTTGTTTGGCATTGTAAGATGTCTGATGTAATAACACAGCTAATTATATGAAACTAGAAACTAAAAGCTATCAATTATATCTCTTTGATCTCAAAATCATGGATTGGTTTGACTTGGAAGAGACTTTAAAGCCCATCCAGTGCCACCCCTGCCATGGGCAGGGACACCTCCCACTGTCCCAGGCTGCTCCAAGCCCCAATGTCCAACCTGGCCTTGGGCACTGCCAGGGATCCACGGGCAGGCCCAGCTGCTCTGGGCACCCTGTGCCAGGGCCTGCCCACCCTCCCAGGGAACAATTCCTGCCCAATATCCCATCCAGCCCTGCCCTCTGGCACTGAGCAGCCATTCCCTGTGTCCTGTCCCTGCAGCCCTTGGCAATTGTCTCTCTCCAGCTTTCCTGCAGCTCCTTCAGGCCCTGCAAGGCCACACTGAGCTCACCCCAAAGCTTCTCCTCTGCAGGCTGAACAATCCCAATTCTCTCTGCCTTTAAAGGAAGTTTAAAGAAAACCAAGAGCAGCACAGAAAACAATTAAGCAATGTTTAATTACACAGAGCCAGCTGCAGCATTAATCAGCACATTTGGGAGACTTCCTAAGCTGTGGCCACATACACTGAAGTGAGCCATTAAAATGCAAGGGTGGCCCTTCCAAAGCTGCTGTAAGAAGTACCTCTCTTGGCTTTCTTTTATAACTTCAGTCAATGCTGCTTGATGGCCATTGAAAAAAAAAAAAAAATCAAATTGAACTCCCACATCATGAGGTACTGGGAATATTTATTTATTTTTACTTATGCAGAGTTACATAACCATAGGGGTTGTAGGGTATAAGTGTTTGTGGTTGACTGGACATTCCTCCTCTGGCGCAAATGTTATGTCCTTGTGAAACTTAATCATATAATTGTGCTGTATAACTGAATTCATCACATAATCAGTCCTACCTGCTCAACTGTCCTCTTTCAATATGCAACCTGCTCTACAGACCCACTGGAACAGGTGCAAATTCCACCTTTTTGGTTATGTGGGATCACAGAGTCCTGTGAACATTACTGCAAATGCCTGTTATCCCAAAGGGAGGAAAAGAAAATCCTCTTCCTTCTTATTTTTTATTTCATCTTCTTCCAATTATGATAGTGCCATGCAGGCACTATCAAGCTAATTATTCTACCATTGAATTGTCTGATCCTTATCTTTTGGCACATAATAGGTGGGATGGGCTACAAGTTCCATTTTAAAGTAGACACCATAAGTGGGTTTAGAACAGTCACTACTCTAGTTTTCATAGTTTTTAAAGCTCAGCATTAAACAGCATGTTGCTGCTTTTAATCAGAAAGTAATCATTACAAAAATAAAGAAGAATTGACATTAGATTGCTAGTAGTTTTTCAAAATGAAATTTAAGCCTGCAGTACTTTTTTATATTATAAAAAACAAGTTATGCTTGTGCTGAGAGAAAGCAATGTCTCACCAGCTGGGATCGATTTGTAACCTCGGATGGAGAGACTGTGGTAGTGCAGAATTTTCCCAGCCGTGCTCCTTTGCTCCAACCCCTGCCTCCCAAGGGATGGATCCCACTTGGCACAGCAGCGTTTCATCTTTTGGATGTGTTGGTACAGCAGCAGAGGATGAAAGCAATGGGACAGCTCCAACTCAGACTCTCCTCATGTAGAAGCTGGTTCTCCTGAAAACATCAGCTCTGTGTTCCAGTGTTCCTGCTTTTCTCCTCTAGATGAGAGTTAACTATAATTCTTATTTGCAAGGCTTGCAGGGAGCTGGGCTGTTACATGGCATGGTCTATCCACCACAAGAAACAAGCCTGTAAAGAGAACTCTGGAAATTCTCCTGCTTCCCTCTTCCTCCTCCTGTTCCATTTCTCAGGAGGTGTGGTAGATTTTAAATATACTCAGGAAAACACAGAACCAATTGATTTTATGTTGCACAAAATAGGATTAATTGATTTGCTGCAAGCCACATTTTCTTGCCAAACTTTTCAAGGTTGTTTTGCCTTATTAAGGGTATTATATTTTTTATTTTTGACAGAACACAAAACAAATTGCAAAATAACAGCTGGGTGGACAGGAAAACAAATACTTTGTTAAAGGATGGCAGAGAATTATAAGCAGAACAGTTCAGCTTAAAACTACATTCTTTGAGGTTTTTTCACAAGGCTTCTTTCAATTTAAACAATAAACTCATCCATTTATGCCAATCTTCCTGAGATCTCATATACATACCTGCAAGGTATATTTCAATCCATTTTCTATACAGTCAAGAGATTATATCTTTTATACTACACAGCTTTATTACCAAAAATTGCCTGTTCCTATTGATTGGTTTAACTGCAAAACTGTTTTGATTTTCATAAATTGGATGTAATATTACGCTTAACACAATGTGACAATGTAGGGTTGAAACCTCTCATTATAGTAAATCAGACTACAACAGGAGAGTTTATAACCCAGTCCTTTACAGCCTTCTTCTGTCCTGACACAATCTCAGTTCTCAAAAACATGTTCCCAAATCCTGAAGCACAAGCGAGTATTTATTTGCAATCCTGCCTGAGCTCTATAGCACCTTGGGTTTAACTGCCTAATTTAAAAGGATTTAAGGCAAATTATAATCAGGACTGAGCAGATTCTGGAATCAGCTTCAAACAAAGAGTTGACTTTATTGGAAATTTGGTTTCTTTAAGAAATATTTTTGTCAAGAGTCTTTATTTTTGGGTGAGCAATACCATCAGTCACTGCACAGACACCACAACAAAGCTACCATGACATGAACCTTCTTTATGAAATACTTTTCAAGCTGATTCAATAACAACTCTTTCTCACCTGCTTCAGTCTCATACAACATTAAAAATAATTAGATGAGAATCATTTTGATAATTATCAACTTAGAGAGCTTTAATGTTCCTTTATGAATCAGTAGGAGCACAAGACATTTATCAGTTTTCTGCATCCTCCAGTGCAAATAGTCCAGACTGAACACCACCGAGCTGGCACTGTAGGGTTTGAATGTGCAATGGCTGCTGCATTTGGCAGCAAATAAAGGAAGCCTCAATAGAAGATTATGAGAATACAGAAAAACTAACTGAAAAAAGGAGGCAGAAAACTGGAAACAGTAAGACATTACTAACAAATATTTTTAAAGAAAATTATGAAAGCTTGGAAAAGAGTGATTTCCTTCTTATGCTTTGCCTTTCCTTTACTGCTTCTGTGACTTGCCTTGCCTAAACCTCCCTTGCATTGCCCTGCCCTGCCCTTTTCTACCCAGGAGAGATGCATTTAATTTCTTTATTTTTTTCTAACCGCCCTTTAGACCCACAGACTACCCCTATATAGAGCATAAACACACCTCAAGCAGCCTAGAAGATGGGAAATGTATTTTCATGGAGATTTCTTGAAGTGAAGCATTTCCAGGGTAAGTTATTTACTACTCAGGACTCACTTCTACCATGCTGTGAACTGGATCAGCTCTCAGCTATCCATCCTTGCCATATATACAAAGAGTTAATCATCTGCAAAATCAGTGTCCTTGGTGCTCCTGCATTAACGGGGCATGACCTGCACACATCACTGAACCGAGGGAGTGAATCTCCAGCCTCCTCAAGCACAATTATGACCATGCCTTGTAAATCAACTATCTAAATGGCCAATCCTTAGTTGCTCTAAAAAGAAATCAGTGACAATATAACACTAGAGAATAATAATTCAGAATGACACAAGTAAAAATCAGTCCCACCATCCATCAGTAAATATCGATTGGTCAGGCAGATCTATGGCACTGGAGACTTCAAGGTAAAATTTGGAATAAAGTTGCTGTTCTATAAAATCATCAAAATACTGCAACTCACAGTTGAAAATATTATATTCTGCTCAATACGTATTGCCTCTATTCTTAAAATATGTTTATGTGCATTTTAGAAGAGATGGATAAAAAAGATGGATGTTAAAACAAGGAAATGGCCTCATTTTCATTGCAAGTCAAGTATTTCTGTTGATGGCTAAGATGCTTGGCTGTCTTTTAAGTATCACCTTTCTGTGGTAAAAAATAAAGGAACTTGTGCACATCCATCTCCTTTTTTGGTGCAATACTGTTTGGAATTGTCTCTGTACTGAATCTGGTGAGACCCCACCTGGAAGCTGTGAGCAGTTCTGGTGTCCCAACATAAGAAGGACATGGAACTGCTGGAGAGAGTCCAGAGGAGGCCATGGAGGTGCTGAGGGGACTGGAGCCCCTCCCCTGTGGAGCCAGGCTGGGAGAGCTGGGGCTGCTCAGCCTGCAGAGGAGAAGGTTGTGTGGAGACCTCACAGCACCTCCCAGGGTCTGCAGGGGCTGCAGGGAAACCAGAGAGGGACAATTCCTCAGGGACTGCAGTGACAGGACACAGGGAATGGCTGCCCAGTGCCAGAGGGCAGGGCTGGATGGGAGATTGGGCAGGAGGAGGGTGCGCAGGCCCTGGCACAGGGTGCCCAGAGCAGCTGGGGCTGCCCCTGGATCCCTGGCAGTGTCCAAGGCCAGGCTGGACATTGGGGCTTGGAGCAGCCTGGGACAGTGGAAGGTGTCCCTGGGCATGGCAGGGGTGGCACTGGATGGGCTTTAAGGTCCCTTCCAACACAACCCGGTCTATGATTCTGTGATCTTTGGAACACACCACTAAAAGCAGTATTTCTTTAATAATTTGCTGTCATGATGTAGCACCTGATGTTCAGCTTTCTAATTAAACAGTGTCTAATTCCAAAGTCAACACAACTCAGGCCAGATGAATATGAGTTCATCATGAAAATGCACATTCTTTGGGAAAAAAACTAGTGAAAGCTAAAAGGGTTTGAAATAGTGAGGAAAGAATTTTTAAAAGGATTCCTACAAAAAATTCATAGCTGTATTTGCACATGAAGTAACACACTCTGGTTTGTCATAAGTAAACCATCAGTTTAGGTTTTGGGGGGTTTATGGAGAATATATAATAGCACTGGCACATTTCCCGGAAAGTTTTTAGGACCTGACAGTAGAGACATTAAAAAGGAATCTTAGGACTTTGTTGATTATTCATAAAACACTTTAGGAATTATGTTTCTGCAAGATGATAAACCAGTGGTATATTTAAGGGCTGAGTGATACCCAAGAATCTGTGTTCAGGCTGAAAAAGAAGCAGTGAAAACATTTGAGTACTTTCATGAATACAGAAAGGCAAAATTGGTCAGTAAAGAAACATTCTACAAATCACTGGAAGCTCCATTATAGAATCCACTGTGCAATACACCCCCTATGCATCAAGAGGGGATGACAAAACCGCAGGAGCATTTGTCAAATGTGAAATACTTCCCCCGTGAGCAACTTCATGGAGTGGACACATTTCCAAGAGCACCAATAAACCCCAGAATGAAGGATATGTAGAGTTTTTGAACAAGTATATGTATAAAAAATACACT
>NW_008238440.1:2138091-2160322 GCF_000691975.1 Corvus brachyrhynchos | reverse complement strand
AAAAGTGTGAGGAATCACATTTAGGTAGAAATAATCTGCTGCACAGAACACCATGAACAGCTGGTTAAGCAGCATGAATAAAGAGTGGGTTTGCAGTAATCCACAAGCCCAACGAAAATCAGCATTATCCCTATTTTTTCTTTTTTTAATAAGTTAATATCTTGCCAGATCAGCAAGATTTGCTGCAAGTCTATTGAAACACTTCTTTCACTTCATTCAGCACTCTCACCATTCTGTGAAAAGATAATCAGCTGGAAGGGATCTAGAGGAGACAGAGAGGTTGGAGGTCTAGAAAATAATAATAATTTGTTGATCCTAAGGAAGAACTGAAATAATAGCCCTGTTAATGCAGAGAAGCAAATACTGAAAATCAGACATTCGAAAAATCTAAATTCTAAGACAGCTAAAAAGAAAAAGATATAAACTTGAGCTTTGGGTTTCAGAGAAGTTGCAATGCTCATAAATTACAATAAGGAAGAATGGGAGTGTACATCAGGGAAAAAATCATCAGTATCAGGATAACTGAATATTGGCAAAGTTGTTAATCTGTGAAGGGGTGGAATCCTTTATTTAAAAAAACCCATGTAAATGAAAGTTGCTAAAAAATATCCAATTTTGTGAAAGAAACACCTGCCAGAGTTACAAATATTAGTATTGAACAAAGGAACTCACCTAATCATTTTCTGTGTGTTGCTAATATTGTCTTCCTTTAACTATTTTGTGATTCTAAAAGAGTGAAAAATCCTCTTAAACTGTTGAAATCTACAATTGTTTGGATGATGGTGATGTGACCAGTACAGATGTCCTGCTTTACTTAAAAAAACCTCCCCCAAACTTAGGGGGATGACAAAAGCTGAAACGTCACAGGCTTCCTGATAATTCTACTTTCTCTAATGAATTTAAATGCTAATTTAACTGGTGCACAACTTGTCTAAATGAGGCAAAAATCATACTCATCTTCCTCATGTTTCTGAGGGAGATTTTTAATCTGCTCTACAGAAGTGTCCTGATACAATAAAGCAAGCAGACCATCCCTGCTGTAACACTGACACAGCACGGCAAATGGGCATTTTATGAGTTAGGCTCGTGACATCACAATATGGTACAGGGGAGGATTTTTATCCCAAAGTCTTAAAAATCGGCTGAAATCTAGATCCAGGAAGAAAAGGGATTGGCTGTGCAGAGGCTGACATGAAAAACAGTGATATCACCTGGGTGGTCTGTCACACACAAGGATGTAAGAGTCACTCAACAGGAACTGCTTGAAATATCTGTTTAAAAAATAGGTAAATGCTTCCTTGGTAACTGTATGTACGGTAAGAAGAAGAAAATATAATTTTTTACGTCTCTAAAAGAAATGTCTGTCATACTGTCTTCAGTCCTTCATACAGAATGCTGTTCATTTTCTAGATGTGCCTCCCAATCTAATGTTTTCAGAAGTAAAAAGAAGGGAGATTATTATTTTTTTAGCCTTAATTTCACTTCAAGACAGGTGAACTAAAAATTCAAACAATTTCATATTGGCTGATATCAGTACAATCTGACAGAGACCTGGCCTATTTAATCTCTTCCAGTTCAGGGAACTACAAACATACTCTTTCAGAATCCAGTTTATTCTCTATGATTCTGTGAGCTCTATTTCAAAATATGCAGTGCACTTGCTTTCTGCTTGTAAATCCTAAAGGATCTGCATGTTCCAGACAAATTGTGGCAATCTAGGAAATACTAATACAACCAGGCATGCATGCCCAAACAAGCACAAGAGTGGGGAACTCAAATTAGGCAAATAAGTACTACCTAGAATTGCACTGCACTGCCATTTGTCCTCTTAAAAGCAAAGCAAACAAAGTCAATAAATGTTTTTGTTTGGCAAACCATGAGCTGTGAACTGGAAGAGACAGGTCACTTGCAGCTGAAGTCAGGTACTCTCTCCTCACCAGTGCAAGGGTGTTTTTCCAAATCATTTCAGCATTTTTCTTCTACCTGAATGAGACCACAGTTAAAAAATTCGCTGTTTAATTCCCTTCTGATTTCATTCCGCTTCAGCACACATTGTCTCAAGATGTGGAATCATAAGCTTGGGATGCATTTAAATTAACGTCCTTAAGTTCTCCTTTCTGGCTGGGAAACCTGGCTTTTGGAGCTGGAAGGAAGAACTGGATGTTGGCCAGGGAATGAAAAAAGGGATATGTGTGCTGCTGGTGCTGCTTCAGTGTGGTCTGATTTCTAATCTCGGACATGGTGCATGTACTGCCTAATTCTAAACCAAGCTTAAGGACACGGAAAGACAGCCCCGAACGTGACTGGTTTTAGCTGTCAACTCATCTTGGCACACTCAGCCTTTTCCCCCTGATAACCCCAGACAGAGATTAACATGCAAAGTAAATAGCCTGGCCAACACCAAGGTCCCTGAAGGAACAGAGAGGAGCAGGTTATCCCACAAAAGTCAGCTGGTTTCTGCCCTTCCTCACGTGTAAGGTGACCAGAGATACCAGCCTTCAGCATCCTGGTGGAGCTTTGCAGCAAGAGCTGCCTGCAGAGCTGCTTTATAACACTGTGAGGCTGCTCAACACTAATAAAAACTTAATGTTTTAATAGTTAATAAATCTGCTTATCTCTCGTTAGCTTAAAAGTGAAACAGAGTATATGATTTGAGTCACTAAATACAGTCAGTCTGTGCTTTATACATTCCCCCCTCTCTTTAGCAAGCCAAAGTCATGAAGAAATACAGATTTTTAACTTTTTTATGTTTCCCTGTAACTGGGATTTGAACAGCACGTTCTTGTTGGGATGGAGAAGTCAGCATGAATAATCCATCTCTCCATATTTCTCTGTACTTTCTCTTCCTTTATTTTGGCATCAGGCTGAAAAAAAATGTACCTGCAAAATTATTTCTTCATAACAGTATAGTAATACAAACAGAATACTCCATTCCTTTTAGACATACACCTGCTGGAAGCTTTATTATCTGTAAGCTAATTTCTTCTCCTCTTCCCTAATAAAAGGCATATGAAAATAATGACACTTTAAACCACCTGAGAATTTCCTCTCCAACACAGTTATTTGGGGGTGGCTTTGCACCAATCTATTTCATTTTTGATATGACAAGAAAAGAGAACTTGTAAATGATGGGAAGACAGAAACAAAGATTTGTTGCAATTTAATTTCTGAAGCTACTCCAGATAGATCACCAAGGGCACATCTGTCTGAACACAGCATTTTAATCTGCATGCACAAGTGGGAACAAATTTTAGTTTCACAGGTGGTTGATATTCTATATGTATTTTCTATAAATTCATCAAATCCCTCCTATAAATCAAAAGAAACTTTTTCTGTTGCCGGAAATATGTAATTGAAGAAGAGATGATGTGGGGAGAAGACGACTGGATTGTGAAAGAGACAAGCGTTACAGGCTAAATGTAAAAATCTCACAAATAAACAACCTCAGCTATTTGTTCAAATCATTTTCAATAATCCAAACAGAGCTTTAAGACAACAATATTTTGCATAAGTTATTCAAATTTCAAATATATTCAGTAAGAACAAACAGAACAATTCCAATCTTAAGTGAATGAACAATTAGTCTTGTGACAGGTACTGCATTTGATAACCACTGGGTTGAATCTCTGATGGAGTTAGACTCTGAACAGAATATGAACTAAACAAGACAGAAATAAGATCAACTCAATGCAATAATTTTTCTTTTCCTCTTTCTATATATGTGAAGGGGTACTTTGCTTGGCACAGTGGGGAAAATGCATGAGCCATCTGCGTTAAAGATATTTGAAGGAGGAATTCAGAACTCCTGGAGACTTGTTTGGGTTATTAGACTTCATATAAAATATGAGACTTTATGAAGGGAAAGAGAAAGAAATTTATAAACATGCATTGTTCTTGGGGCTATGTAGTGTCATTATCTGTGTTATCTGTAGTGGATTACCCCTCCAATTATTACAAATTTCTAAGAAAAGAGACTTTTCTGTGAAATGTTGAAGGTGTCAGTATTGCACAGTGATGGACACAGCCCCAGGAACTGGAATTTGTGGTTATGTCTTTCTCCACCTATTTTCCCTTTAGCTCCTAAAACTTCCGAATGTACTTTCACCCGCGTTGTGAGTTTGTTAACCAACAATTACCAACTTTGTGTTGTCAGCTGCTTTCCACAAGTCAGTTCATGCCATTAGCCAAATTTGTAGGTTTTTTTTTCCCCTCCCCCTTTAATTGTAGGAAAAAATGCCCAGGGATAACACCTTGCTTTAACAGGTGATGTTCTTCCTCTCCCTGCTGGACAAACTTTAGTCCCTGAACCATTTAAATCCACAATCAGCAACACATCACAGCAACGTGGCTGATCCAAAGCAGCAGCACAGAACAGGCTACAAGATGTCAGTGTTTTCAGTCAGTGTATTCTGTGCAGCACAGTATAAATCTGCAAGAAAAAATTGTCCCCTGCAAAGGACAGATCTGGTAGAGCAGCACTGTCAAAATCTTTCTGTCCTGCTGGTTAAATCCATGTCATTTGGAATGATGTCCAGGACCTTTTTTACAAGATATGCCTTAACAGAATGCAACAGCGATTGCTAGTTTGGTGGCCATCTCAGCTGACTGAAGGACGAAGGCAAGACAACTCTCAGAGTACAGAGCTGTAAGTGAGCAGAAAAAACCCTCCAGCTATTTTGGTTTGGCTTTTTTTTTTTTTTTTTTTTTTCCCTTCAGGTCCCTGTTTGGAGCTCTTTTCTGCCTTAAAGTTTTAAAAATGCACAGGTAAATAGAGAAAATTAGTTTTATCTGCTATGCACATGGTTTCTCCTTGTTACTGAGGTTTACATCACAGAATCTCATTGATACAAACCCACAGTCCCTGGTGTTCCATCAATTACCAGTAGGAATTTCTCCACTGGGGATTTACCAGAGTGCACCAAACTGTGGAAGGGGGCAAAAAAAAAAAAAAAAACCCTGAAGGCAGGGAAAATGTTAGACAAATGAAGTGGTTCTGCCTGAAAGTGAAAATCCTGGTGACATTGTGATGCTGTCAGAGTTCTGTGAATATTGCTGTGAAAGAGGTCATTAGGAGCTGCCAGCAACCTGCAGAGAGCATGGCCCCGCCCATGGCTGAGGGGAGCGCTGGTAGAAGGGATGATGCTCTCTGCTCCTCACCATGACTCGGGGATAATTCCCCTTCTGCAGGGAGCAGAAAAGGGGAAACAACAGTCCCAACCCACTGAGTGCTCATAATTGGAGCAGGAACCAACTGAGGATGAACAAGACTGTTTTCCCTGGGTGGGTGATCAATGGAGAGCCTGAGGCACTAACTCGAGTGTGGTTTTATGGGCTTGTCAGAAGGAAAATACAAACACAGCTCCCCAAACCCACAGCCAGCTCCGATACCTGCTGCCAAGAGCAGGCAGTGCTTTGATTGCATGGAATCAGGCATTCCCAAACTGTGCTGGAATATACAAACATATGCTCCTTTTGTGCGTGCCTGTCAGTTGCATTGTGGATACCAACAGCACAGGAATCCAGGAGTAAGAAATTGCATTGTAAACCCGCCGACAGCACAACCTGATCCACAAGGAGAAAAAATGCTATAAATGTATCAATTAGAAGGTGATGAAATTCTGCAAATGACATATTTATTAACAAAATCCCAGAATCATTACAGTTGGGAAAGCCTCCAAGCCCATCAAATCCAACCTGTGACCAATCCCCACCCAGTCACCCAGCCCAGAGCGCTGGTTCTGTGACTCTGTGGAAACTGGGCCCAAATCACACAATCAGCTGGATTCTCCTGAGTTCCCTTCCAACACCTTGGGTAGCCTTTTTCCCTATAAATTTTTTTCCTAATAACTTGCCTACTTAATTTAGCAGTCTCTGTTCAGCTCTCTAGAATTATGAATGAACTTTTACTGAAAGTATTTGCTTTTTTTTCACATCTCACACATGTGTAAGAACCTGCATGTCCATAACTGATTAAACTGCCATAAGGCAAGAGCCACATGACTGAAAATGGAAGTTTAATCCACAGAAGTAAAACAGTTCTGTTTGTGATAAAACTTACAGAAGGACAGCCCAGCTATCCCTATCCTTCATTTCTCCTGATTGGAAAAACTGCAGCAGTACTTCCAAAGCTTTAATTCTAACATTTGCTTCATCTGCTTTTGTCTTGGGGTGCTTTAAAGAAATGCATGTCCTCACACAAAAAGGACCTACAGAAAAATTGTCAACAGACACCTGTGCACCAATAATGGGAAGGAAACTCATTGTTTTAGGGGTAAATTCTGTGGCAGGTGGGAGAATGTATAAGGAGTAAGATGACCACAACCCCATATCTTTTGAGAATAGTTCTGGCACAGAGTGTATTTGTTTTCAAAAAAATCACAAGTAGCTCTGCTACAACAAAATGGGTAAATATTTACATTTTTTTTTAAAAAAGTAAAAAAAAGAAAAAAATTACTTTGATTTTCACTCTAGTAGGACCTTGGAGTTTTAATTTTGTTGAAAATTTTGAAACAAACTGTAAAAATATTCTCAAAATTTGTCTATCTTTTAAATTACAAATATTATTTCACCTGAAGGCTTTCAGTTAGGTGCAAAGGGTATTTTCTCGAAGTTCTTGCATGGCAGACAGCTTTCCTCAGGCTAAAAGGAAGGAAAATGATCCAGACAAGCTGCCCTTGTTAATGAGGCAGCCCCAGGTTTGCAGAGGGGTTTTTAGTGAGACTGTTCCTGTCCAGGACACTTCCCTGTCATTAACAACCACATCATCCCCATTGTGATTGTAGGTGGGAGTGTTGGAAATGATACTGCAACTACATCATCACAACACTGCAATTGCACATCACATGCTGAAAACAGTCATTGTTTGACCTTGGTTGTCTTACAGATTCATTTAGCCCCAAAATTCTAAGCTGTTTTAGTATGTTCTTGCATTGATTTAAGTTCTGGGTTTCTTTAAAAACATCCAGGTTTCATTTAATTCAAGTTAATTAGAACCTTAAGAAAATTTAATGAGGTTGTAATTAAACGTGTTAGAATATCTTCTGGAGTGAACTTCTCATGTTCAGTTCTACAAGTTAATAACCACCTTAATTAGAATGACATCCTTATTTATCCCATTTTTAGTTTTGGATTTAAAAGTACACTGATCTGTCTGAAATAATTGTCTGTACTGACACAAGCCTCTTGCCACGATCCTATTTCCCCCAAAATTAACTACTTTCCATGATCATCATTTGTTTCTTAAGTATACTAATACTGCACAACATACTAAAAATATCAGCTTGTACAATGTTGTATTTAAAATTCCAGACGAACCCACATTCTGAGGTTATCGTGGCTGTTCCCTCTGAAACCTATGTGAGAATTATTCAATTCCTTTTTGTTCAGGAGAAAAAGAACGACTAAGAAGTATTTAGGGGACTAAAAGCAAACAAAGTAGTACAGAGACCATCTTTTTGTATTTAAAAATACATTAAAATGGAGTTAAGTAACAACCCTTACCTTCCATACCTACAGTTACTGCTGATCTATGATTTATGACTCACTGCTGACCTTGCATTGTGCAAACATTTAGCTCCAAGACACATTAGCCAACCAAATATCCTCAAAAGGATTTTTTAATATGCCACATGGAAAACGAGGGCAAGGGTTGTCTCACCAGTTTTTAATCTCCAAAAAATTAATTATTCACAACACTGAAAAAAGCACCAATACCTGAACTAAAAGGTTGATCCAGCTCTATCATACTGCAGTGTTGTTTTCCCCTTATACTAGGTATTTATATTTTATATTAAAATATTTATAAATTAAAATATACATTTAATTTATACTAAGCTTGAGAATGAATACACCACAATGAAGATTTCTCTTCACAGACACTATTTACTCAGATGTCTGCACTGATTCTGCTGTTTTGATAAAAGCAACTGGGCATAACACTCCCCTGTGATGAAGAATTTTAATAAGGTCTTTTCCACTGTCTCCCTCATCCATATTCTCATAACTCTTAATGTAGGTCATGATCATGCACTGCCTTCTCAAGGAAGCTTCTCATATTTGGACAAACTTCAGATAGGCAGGAACGAGAATAATTTGTCCCATTTTTATTAGTGATCACCCCATGGCCATTGAGTAATGCCCAGAACAAGGTCAATTCCACCTGCCTGCAAAACAAACTGGATTTCCATTTAATATAAGCCAAAACAAAGCCCAAGTGATTGGTCCATGTTAGAGGTAAGTTCAACTGAATTTTTCCTCAGAAAAATCCAAAAGCAATTACGAACTGATTAGTAATAATTATCACTGCACTAGAGATTTTCTTTTGTCAGGAATAAAAATTGATGGTTTTGTTTCCTCCAAGAAACTAATTTTAGAAAGAGATCCAAAGCTCTTTTCCTCCTCTTTGCCTGGACAAGGATACTAGGATACTCATTTCCCACCAAAAGCTAAACAGAACGGGATCTCCTATCAGGTGCTCAAGTAGGAGTCCGAATCCCTGAGTATGGAGCTGTTCTACTTCCCAAAATTGCTGCCAGAAGGAAGTGCAGGACCTGGGGAGCATTTCCTCTTTCCTTATGCCTTGGGAACAGAAGGGCTCAGTTTGGGAGGCACTTGTCATCTGGACACATCGAGTGGCAGAAGCTCCAGCGAGATGTGCTACGAGGGAAAAACAACCCGCTGGCACTTCCAGATGGTGCCTCTCCCACAGATCCCCACGTCCCAGGGACAACAAACAGGGACAAATGTGAGGCTGGGAGCGAGGGAGGAACAGCATGGTCACAAACAGAAGGGGAAAGAAAGGGAGTGCCACAAGAGACAAATGACCTTTCCCACCATGGAGGACAAGAAATGCTGAATGTTAGGAAGGATGATTTGAGCGAACAGACTTAGGCCCCGTTTTAGGCAAGGATTCATCAAGGCAGGATTTAGTCAATCCTTTCGCTCTGAGTGAAATTTACTTCTCTCTGTTCCAAAGCCCAGGCAAGTGCGTAGGACAGAGACCCTTCTCCACTCCGTAATCCACATGGTATCTTGGCAAATGTTATAGATCTAAGGGCTGAAAGAGCAGCTACTGTTCTCCTAACCCCTGGATTTCACTCTATACATGCAGCACACTTCCAACAGATGCTGGCTTTAGATAGCAAAGGATCTTGCATGGACTTCTCAGCAGAGCAGATGGTTTAATTTCATAATATCCAGAAAGACTCAGTTTCTTAACTCTTTGGTGGGCATCTGACATGAATTTCCATCTTAAACCCCCTTGTCAGTGCTGAGATGTAAGTGAACTTAATCTTTGTTTTCAAAAGGGTATTTCTGCCCCTAACTTGCAGAAGCCATATTGATATCAACTCCAAGTGGATTAGAGTGGGAAAAGTCACCTTCCAGCATCAAAGTACAAGAGCTGAAGTGCTGTGCTCTTTGTGGCTTGCATAATGCTTATTTCATATTTTATTATTATTATTATGTTTTATTTGTGAGCACCTCATTGCCACTTATCTCTGGCACTGTCTTCAAGAACTGCAAATAAAACACCAAGCGGCTGCTGTGAAGAGAATACCCCTACAAGGCAGTGTGCTTTGGATTCATCTTGCAAGCAATTCAGAGGATTGCTTAATACCGATCCATTTCCACTTTGACCAGTACATGCATCGCTATTATCATGTGTTATGAACCATCCTGGAAAATCAAGACATTAAAAAACAGCTTAAAAACCCTACACATCAAGAGTTTGTTCTGCAGGGGGAAAACCTGAGGCATCTTTGCAGCAGCTGAGTAATATGACAGATTTCTTAAGTGGTCCTGGTGAAATACAGCGGTCTGATTGCTCTGGCATCAGCACAGATTGTGGCTGGGCTTAATGGTCTCAGATAACAACTGTGCACGACACTCACTCTGCACTGAATTCTGCAGATAAAATACATTATTATTGATGTCTTCCAGCTCTCACTTTATGAGCTTTTTCTAATATGTGGGTGTATTTTATAGACAAGGGAGACTGATTAGGAAGGAGCACATTTGCTGCAGTCGAGAGATTTCCCTATTTCTGTTAACGTTTGTTTTCATTAAGGCAAAGTTGCTGTGTGTGTTGAACAACCTGCTATTTATCACCAAGTGGACAGAAGAACTCCTGCTTAAATATGAATTTAGGCAAAGTGTTAACTGCAAGAAAGGAAAAAGAAAATAATTATCTCATCTGGAAATGCTGTATCTCTGCACACATACAGCCCCCACCCTTGAGGAAAAAAGAACTTTTGCACATCTGCCTTTTTTCTTTCTCCTTTTGCATGTTATCAAAATATGCTTTTTGAATACTTTTAGCATATCTAACTTTTAGATCTTGAAACACTGCTTCTGCTGTGCTTCTCTCCAAGGACTGCTTGGATGAGGTTCACTCTTGCTCAATAAAAAAACCATTGTTGTATGACTGTTCTGTTGTCTCAGAACACTTCGGACAAGCTCAGTGACATCATTCTCAGGATGCTGCTGCCAGAATTGAAAAGCTACATCCTCCTTGGGTGTTAGCAAAGTACTCTTGGAATATTCTGAGCTGGAAGGGGCCCACCAGCATCATACAGTTCAGCTCCCAGCCCTGCACAGACACCCCAGCAATCCCATCCTGTGCCTCGGAGCAGAGTCCAAACTCTCCCTCATCCAGAAAATTAACCAAGAGTAGGTGAGGATGTGGGCAAAAACATCCTAAATGCACTATTTCCAAATGCAATTTCTGGAAATTAAAGAAATGCAATGATGATACTTGCGTATTTCAGACAAGCACACTAATGTTAGCACTGGGATCTAGAAGCAAATTCTCAAACTTTATATGCTTCTTTTATTAAAGAAGTTAAAGTGGCTGATACAAAGAAACCTGATCAGTAAGCGCAAAGAACAGGGATACATTATTACATGGAAACACTGCCTCTAAGTCTCCTCAGTGGTAAATTAGAATAACTTTGACATATACTGGACTAGAGAAATTTTTTAGAAATAAAAATTCAGGGTTCTTTTTCCCTCCTTTTATGGGTCCAAGGATATATACTGCAAGCTTGGAGCCTTGTTTTCTGACTTTGCTCACAGTGACTTACACTGCAGGTAATATAATTTCCTAAATAAACATCAGCTTTAACATAATTCTAGCCCTTAGAAGTTGCTGATTTAAATAATTCAGAAGTAAAGTATATCTGTACACATTTTTATTTTTCAAGCAATTTATTTTAACTAATGAGTGATGAGAGAAGACCACAGTTCATGCATTGGAGAGCCAAGGTACTGAAGATTTCTGTCCAGAAGGGAGTTTAGGAATGCAAAATAGGGATCATAAAGGACCAGAGGAGTCAGGGCAGATCCTGCCAGGAGGAGTCATTTGATTCAGCTGTTTGTCAGCTGAATCAACTCCCCACAACTTCTCCCCGCTCTCCACACTTTAAAGAACACTAAAATGAAGAAGTTTCTCTGACTACCAATGCTTTGGAGAGCTGTACTTGGAGCTGAGAGCAGAGCCCTTCCTGGTAGGGCTGTGTCCGTGGCACCCTTGGCAGCACAGCATCTGCTGCAGTCACATCCCATCAGCTGCAGGCACTGACCCAGCTCCTCAGACCTGTGGCTCTGCTCCCCAGGTGGCAGAGACGTGAATCTGTCTCAGCTTTGTGGCATCTCCAGAGAACCACATCATATATATTTAACTAGGATCAAAGTCATTTTAGACACTTGCTGCTAGAGTCTCTTTTCTATTTCACGAAATGTGTAATCCTAAATTAACTTAAAGGGATATTGTTTTTTTTCATTCTTTGGGAGCATATTTTGCCTTTACATGTCTGTCGATATTAAGGTTTCCATGTGCATCCTGTTAAAGAAAGCACCTGATTTTTATTAACATATTGCATGACTCAGCAGTCTGATGGAAACACCAGATGCAGCTCAAATTCAGAAATGCCTTCTCATAGAAAATGAGACTGAAAACATCACATGGCCTCAAAAATATCAGCAGGA
Organism: Corvus brachyrhynchos; assembly: GCF_000691975.1. Lineage (NCBI taxonomy): Eukaryota > Metazoa > Chordata > Aves > Passeriformes > Corvidae > Corvus > Corvus brachyrhynchos. The sequence continues at coordinate 2,148,337 of NW_008238440.1, read as the reverse complement.
TTCTTAAAATCCTTGTTCACTGAAGTAAAGAGGAAAATCTCCTTTGATTTGAGCAGGCTTAGAATCAGAATAAATTATCTGTGGCTCTCACTGTTGTCTCCCTGTCCCATGAATTCCCCTGGCAACAAGGTCACTCCTTTGACTACAAAACATGGACTGTATGGAAACGGGGGCAGCTGAAGAATATTGCAATGCACTCTGTTATGTTGAGGTTATTCATGCCCCCAAATTAGTGGTGAGCTGGATGTTGAAATAAGTGCACTGCAATTAAACCAGAAATATCTGTTCATTTAACAATGTTTACCACATAACATATATTTTTAGAATAATTAGTTAATCTGGTAAACTTCTATTTGCTGATTAATTTATATCTCCTTGATTGATTTAATGGCTTTTCTCTCTCTTCTATCTAATTAAAAATCTACCAAGAAATATTAAAATTAAAAGCTAAATAAAAATCTAAGTTTTTTCCATTAGTTCATTCTGATTCTCACTTTCTTTTCCAAGTTTGCCTACCAGTTACAAGGACACACTCATGTTGCTCTTTTTTCATCATTTTTAACAGGAAAAATAGTGCCCAAGAAAGCCATCCCCTCTCTTTAGTTAGATGGAGACTAAAGCTATATATACAAAGCATCCATAAGAGGATACATTAAATATATCAATAAATAACAGGTATTTGACATTGCCTTATTTCAGTGCAGATAAACTGGTGCCACACATCCTGTTTGACACAGTAAATCTAAATCCTGCCCATGCCTTTGGATGTCAAGGCACTATTAATTACAGTTTCCCTCAAGAAGGGCTTTTAACTCCTAGATAAAGGAATTAGTTGAACAGCTGCCAAATTTTCCAAAGGCTTCGGTTCTGGAGGTGCTGTCAACTTAATCCAAGACTGCAGAACCAGGACAAAGTGCAGCTCAGTGGGTGCCTCAGCTGGGTTATGTGTTCTTGCTCTCCCTGTTTCCAGCCACAATCCATCTGAGCCTCTGACAGCCCCTTACCCTGAAGAAATCTGGAAGAGTCCTGTACTGTTGCATGAACTTGTTTCAGGCTCCACACCACAATGCGGTTTTCAAACATTTTGTTTCTCCTCCTGCTTACCTCGTGCAGATCTCCCGCTCTCAGCATGAGCGAGAAATTAATTCAACACACTGGGATTTTCTCCCTTTGAAAAGAGACATCCCTCCCCTCACTGTGAAAAGCTCAGGTCTTTTTAAAAACTATTTTTAGTGGCTGCTTTAATGACTGCAGTGTCCTCAGGAAGGTTGCTGCTATGCTTAGTTTACCATCTCCCATACAAAACTTGTAATCCTCCTTTCATTCTTTGAGTGTTAAACTTTTATTTTGTGCTGTATTTATAGAGCAGGGACACAGCGTGGTACACAGTCCTTATCTGGGAAGCTTCAAAGAAATCTGAGTGATGACAGCCTCAAAAGTGCTTCAACACTGGCTGGTAATTGAGGGGAAACTCAAGTGAAAGCAGAGAGAAAGAGCTCTCAGCAAAGTCGATTCTTTAGCCAGGATTGTCCCAAGGAATCATTGGTAGTTTCTGAGATAAATGTAGCAACAAAGGGGAAGCAGACTGGATATGCTGGGACTCCCAGGGATTGGGTTGGTTTACCTAAGAAGTGATCAGCTAATTCAGATCATGCCATATTCCCTTTGAGCCCCCTGGAATTACATCCTTTGCTGTCTCGTTTCTTCTCATGTGAAGGCAGGATGTTTAACAGGGAGGTGTGATCTCGGAATAATTGGTGTTTGTGCAGCAGATTGAATAAAACTAGAAGTTCTTGCAAACAAAGACTCAGTTAATATGAAGTTGGGGGAATAAAAATATTGTGTGAAGAAGAAACAAAGCTACCTGACCTCTAAAATTATAGTAGTGTAGAAAATCAGCAACAAAATCCTATAAAGGAAAAAGTAGCAGAGATTTAAAAAAAGAAGAATCAAGTAGTAAATAAGAAAAAAAAAAAAAAAAAAAAAAAAAAAAGTTTAGCAAGAAAATAAGTAACATCCAAAAAGGATCTGGTGCTGAAGCAATGCCAGGCTGTTCTAACAGTCTACTGAAGCATTCATGAGACAGGTAAAAAATACAAACCCAAACTAGAAAAACAAGTTAACATGGTCTTAATACCTTTCTTGGTCAAACAATTGCTCATGTGAAGTATTGAGGTGAAAAACAATGCCAAACATTATCCTGACCCAATTTTCTGGATAAATTCTGATTACAAAGTTTAAAAGAGATTCTCAAAACTGTAAGGCAGAAAAACCATTTTGACTAGCCAGCATCTGTTCTGCCCTCTGATTTGATTTATCATGAACTCACCAAAGAGTGGGAGAATAAATAGACAAAAGAAACATAGTCAGATTAGAGCCTGATAGAAAGAAATACTCTTTCACTAGTCCTGCCAAATTATTAAATACAAATCTATAAGTGATATGCAAAAGAAGGTGCTTTCAAATGAGCCCCAAAGCATTTAGAATTCCAGGGTATTTGAAGAAAAACTCCTTCGGGAGAAGTCTTTCAATTTTCATTTCTCATGAAACAGATATAAGAAATAATGTTGTTTGAGTTCCTTCAAGGAAATATATTAATTTTCAGAGCCTGCAATATTTCCTGAAGTGGTATCTGATCATTGTCCTTTGTGTCTCTGTTTATCAGCACTGCTGAGAGCTCCAGAACAAGGACAGTCTTGATGTGAATATCTCTATATGTGTCGTGTCCAGTAAGAAAGAAATGAGATCCCTGCCCTCAAGATTCTCCTCTTGTGAGTCCCTAAATCAGGTAAGGAGAAAGAAAACACATTCCATGTTACTGGCATTCCTTAACTCCCATCCCTTCCACCTCAGGTGTTGTTTCCCTCAGACTTGAGGGGACTGGGACACAAGAAGGGGGACCAACACAGCAATTCCTCATTCCCTGTACCCAGTGCCAACCACTATTTCATGAACCCAGAACAAGAGCAGGAATTAAAACCCACCATCCCTGTGCCACTCACAGCTGTGCTCTCTAATCCATGGAAGCAGGAAGATCTGTAAGTGGAGTTTGAGAGCACGAACCTTCTTGGCACATTGTGTGTGATTAAAAATGTACAAAGCACATGAGACAAAGAGACAACTAATGACTGGCAGTGATTTGGAAAATGTAATAGTTTAGTTAAGAGGAATTAGTAAGTGGATTTAGCCAGAACAAAAGGGAGAGAAGGAGGTGACCTGGAAGGCAAACTGGCTGAACTCACCTTTCACATGAACAGAAAAAGAAAAAAATACAAGTCTACTCATTAGCAGCTGAGCCAGGGCCAGTCATTAACCAAAGATGATACTAGGTTACTACAGAAAATTCTCAAATCTAAGGGCACTTATGAGCTGCAATTTTATACGTTTGGAGACTGTCCCTAAAGATGAATTTGCCTGTACTTATTAAATTTCATTTTCTTTATGCAAAATTCTTCCAAATGGTTGTTTTCTAGGGTGAGGCTAATTACAGGATCATAGAGAACACTCTGGACCTGATGCTGCCTTTTTCTTTCATGAGCTATTCCATTAAAAATGCAATAGCCCCAATATATAAATATATGGAGGGCACCTACTAAAAGGCAGGAAATCAATTCTTAGAAAAATAATTGAAAAAAAAAGAAATTGTTGCACTTGAAGTTTGTTTCTCTTTCCTTATAAAACTAGTTTCAGCTGGAACTATATGTAGCATATACCTTGGGGAAATAAAGGGGTATATTTCTCATTGTCTTCAGAAGTATTTTATGCCCTTCTAGAGTCAGCACTAAATTTGAAACAGAACATGGACAGCAGCCATTGAGCACAAGGTTTGGCAGAAAGATCTGATGGAAAAGTTGATGGCTTTTATATGGAAGCGCTGATATACACAAATGGAATCCCCTGCCTAAATCCTCAGCCAGCTGTACACAGTGCACATTCCAGCCAGAATAGAGATGTTAGATTAAAAGCTCTCATCATACCAGGAGGCACAAGGTTTTAGGTTCATGTCTGATTTTATTCCAAATACAAAAAATCCCCCCCAAAACCAACCAAGCTATAAATGTCTCTATTCCCTATCTCTGGCAAGCAATGATTGATTATTTTAACATCATTATTTATATCAGTAAGACTTACCTCATTTCTTTGAAGGAGTAGAACACCATTGGTGTCAAGAAAATACACTTCTGCATAATTGTGTCTGTTTTAGTTTGTTCTAAGGAACAAATCACTCCATGGCCCTGCCCCAGAACACTTTTAGAGCTACATTTAGAACCAGAGTCATCCAAGGGACTTCACTTTTCCCATGACAGTTAGACATACATGTCAACTTTCATTTTTACTGGCTTTTTCTCTTTTCATATTAAAACATATTTTCCAGGTTTTCAGCAATTCTTCCTGGCTGGGTAAGCTGTCAATAATATTGTGCCTTCCTAAGAATATGTGTGAAGGGTTTGTGCTGAAGTATCTCTCACTTTCAGGAGTTAGGTGAACCAAGTCTCCAGCCCACGACTAAACTCATGGTTGTTTTTGCACATTTACATCACAAAAAAATCCAGTGATCAATCATAAGAGAATAACTCCTGTAAATAACATGCAGAAAGTGAAAACACAGTGCCCAGAGATAAATAAGATTTGAGCTAATCAATCTATCCATGCGATACAGGACTGAAGAGGACTAAAATTATTGGAAGCTAATTATCTGTATTAAAGTACAGTCATGGACATTACTTAATTCATTTACCAAAGCAGCTCATTAGACATTCCTGAATATTCCTTTCTCACTTTTATTTTGTATACCTTTTTTTCCTAGACCTTAGATTGAGGAAGCAGAATGGATATAGACAAGAGATAATTTGCTGTAAGGAAAAATAAGGCTGCCAGAGCTGGGAATGTTCAGCCTGGAGAGGAGAAGGTTGTGTGGAGAACCCACAGCACCTTCCAGAGTCTGCAGGGGCTGCAGGAACTGGAAGTGACAGGACACAGGGAATGGCTTTCCCAGGGCCAGAGGGCAGGGCTGGGAAATTTAGGAAGAGATTCTTCCCTGTGAGGGTGGGCAGGCCCTGGCACAGGGTGCCCAGAGAAGCTGTGGCTGCCCGTGGATCCCTGGCAGTGTCCAAGGCCAGGTTGGATGGGGCTTGGAGCAGCCTGGGACAGTGGAAGTTGTCCCTGCCCATGGCAGGGGTGGCACTGGATGGGCTTTAAGGTCCCTTCCCACCCAACCCATTCAGTGATTCTATAATTTCATTGCACTGTGTTTGCAGCAGGACACTAAAATGTTCTTACATCACAAACCAGACTGGAAAAAGCCCTAATAAAGGACAAATTCCAGCCAAGATATTTTGGTTTCCATTTTGTAAATTCACAGCAATAGTTTCATTACTTGCCAAGAAGGAAAAAATCAGAAGGTGTTCATATTTCCTCCACTGCACCTAAGACTGTAAGGGGTCCCACCAGTCATGACCACTGCATTTCACTTTTCTCTAAGTTCCCAAGGAGAGATTTTTCATACAAGTCCTAACATTTAGTCATTTCTGCTTCCATGTTAACTCGTATTCCATGGGAGGGGAAAGCATTAGCCTTTAGAGTTTAGGCTTTAATGGAATGCAAAATGAGTTAATGAAACTTGGCCACAAACCAATAATGCCAGGGAAGCCAACAAGAGAGGAATACTAAAAACTCACTCATGCAGACGCTGTTTTCTTTTACAGTAATATCTATATATAAATTTATAGGCAATAGAGCACACATACAAAAAACTAAGGTGAAAGAATGAATTTCGTCTTGGTTTTTGTTGTAGAACTGCATTGTAGGCAAAAAGAAATACATAATAAAATATTGAAAGCCACTTTAGGAAAACTTATTAGCAAACTACACAAATACATTCTTAAAGTGCTTGTTTGAACTGAAGCAGAATTGCCAGGCTGAGTTCTGGATTCCCATATGGAATCTGCACATTAGGTAGAGTATTGCTTCTAATCTATTCCTCTGTCTGAGTTAGTTGTAGGTACTTCAGGGAAATTTCTATAAATTCTGTAATAAAAGAAGCCATTTGTAAAATAAATTTCATCATTATCTTGCTATACTCGAAACACTGAAATTTCTAAAACTCTTTGACTTTTGTTATTGCATCTTAAGACCTACATTATATAGAACACCCAAAACAGAAACCACCCCATACTCTACGGCTTATGGCAGTGAGTTCCCCAGGCAATGTTTTAGTGAAAAAGTACATATTCAGCTATAAAAGCCATAAATGTGTTTTTAAAATTCATTATTTTCAGCCTTATGTCCTATTTCACTGCTCTTTGCTCCACAAAGGGGGTTCTAATAATTCCAAATCTATCCTCTTACGAAGCCATCTGAGGTCTCTAATTATACTGTCACCCTTCTCTGGACCTCTTCTATTTCTGCTAAATGTTTTTCAAGTGCCTCCTGTGACATTTTAATTTACATTTTTCAAAAAGAGTTCCAAGTCACTTAGCTTTGCAGCAGAAACCTTCTTCACCTTAAGTGCTCCCTTCACTCTTTGCTCAGCCCAGAGACCCAGCAGCTCTCTCACAGACTGCATGTGTCTGAAATATTTAATTTCTCATTAACTGCTTCCTGGACATAATTCCATCAGAGCCCTCCTAATTCCCAGCTTTTAGGCTATAGTGGGTAAAACTTGTAACTTCTTAATGTGCTCAACCAAACCTTCATTTCCATTTGCAGAAGATATCTCTGAAACCCTCCTATCATACACTTGGTTGCAGTGACAAAGAGTTTCTGCTTGTTCCCTCTTCATTTTAGGGCCCTTCTGTTGTTTGGGATTTTGGTTGGTTGGTTGGTTAGTTTTTTTTGTTTTTTGTTTTTTTGGGTTTTTTTTTTGTTTTTTTTGGGGTTTTTTTGTTGTTTGGTTTTTTTGATTTTTTTTGTTGGTTTGAGGTTTTGTTTGTTTCATTTTTCTGTGGTTTTTTTTCTTTTTTTGTGTGTTTGATTGTTTCCTTCAGTAGCTGTTTTTTGTTTAATAGATTCTTCTTAAAACAGTCTCAAAATGCAGTTTGTTTGGATACCTCTTAATGGCCCAATTCCTCTGTTGCCAGATAGTGAATTCTCTTCAGAATCATCTATGCTTCACTTCGTGCTTCAAGTTAAATGCACTTGACTTCTGCCTTGAAAAGATTCTAACTTTTCATACTAAATGCTGTCCTAAATAAGGATTCTGTCTGAATGCTCTGGAATGAGCTGCCAATCCCTAATGTCTGATTCTCCCAGCAACACCTTGTCTGTTGGACAGATAAGAGCTTTTCAAATCAAAAAGAGACAGATTAGCAGAAGCACTAAAACCTCACGGTATGAAAAGAAAATATTCTTGAGGAAAAAAAACCCCAACAATCTATTTGAAAAACTGCCCAGAAACACATATATTGTTTATGCAACATTTACACTCCCCTTGTCCTTGGAAAGCTTCACATGGACCTATAACTTGGCATTGCTAAACAAAACAGCTGAAAATTAAATAAAGGTTCTCTTTCCAATATTTAATAAAGGGAAATATGTAGTGCTTTTAAATATTTAGCATTTTATAACTGATTTTATTGGCGATGGAATGTTGATATTCTAATTTGTCCATTATATCAACACTGATGAACATAAAAATATCTTTTCCTCACATATAGCATACTATAAGTGAATATGCAGGCACAACTGATCATCTTGATAATGCTACTGCCAAAACTAGGGATTGCACAAAGACATTTTAGTTAAATGACACTGAAACAGTCTTGAGTGTTTGCTGGATGCCCCTGTACTAAAGGAAGACACAAATGTTCTAAAAGAGTCCCCAGAGTTAAAGGTAAATGAAGAACAGGACATGGAAAGGACACAAAAAGCACAGCGTGCAAACACCTGTGTTTGCTCACTGACACCAATTAACAAACCAACAATGTGAGTTACTCATTTGTAAATAAATATTTGATGGACATAACATCCACATAGTCTCAGAGGCTTTTCCTTCCTTCCACATTTTTCATTATTCAGACTGCATTGTGTTGCTGGGGCAAGGTTTTGGTGGTGGGGGTGCTACAGGGGTGGCTTCTGTGAGAAACTGCCAGAATCTCCTTCCCCCGAGCCAATTGCAGCCGGCTCCAAGAGGGACCTGGCCAGGGCCAAGACCATCAGTAACACTGGCATCATGTCGCCTCTGGGGTAACATGTAAAGAAGAGGGAAAAAAAAAATCCCACACAACTCTTAGCAAAGAGCCAAAAGTATGGTCCTGTCAAGGAAAATAATCAGGGAGCATCATCTGTTAGAGATGCACATCCCACTGGTTTGTATGCATGTTTGGAGGAAAAACAAAATGGATTCATAACTGGTGTGAAAAACCTTTGGAAAAGCTGTTACTGCAGTGGTGTTGAGTGTAGGAGTGTAAGATGGAAAATCACTGTCTTTATATACCTATGCAAACCTCTGTGTATTTGGCTTTAATTTTTGCTACTCATACAGCTGATAATCTGTATTTTTAATTAATTAATTAAATAAATAAATAAATAAATAAGCTTACACACAGGACAGTTGCCAATGTTTAATTGTGCTCCCTGACACGCTCTTGGAACACAGCTTGGCAATTTTCCCCTTCGGTGCCTCTGTGGCCCCCTTGCCATGTATCGATTGCTGGCAGGGCTTACTACTCAAAGCAATGCTCTGATCGAACATCGGCGTGAGGAGAACCACGGGGAAAACAACCCCTGAGCTCAGGGTGGGGATGGAAAGCCCTGCATGCTGAGAGTCCCTGGAACATGGCACAGCAGCACAGAAATGCAATGATCCCAACGTGCTGGTCACGCCCAGCCTCCCTCATTCCTCAGGCAGGATGTTCCTGAGCCTGCTAACACAGGCTAACACAGAATTTCTCCTGCGATTCTTCCTGAGAGTTTTATACCCTCTCTTCCAAGTGACAGAACTCATCAGTCCATCTGCAAGGCTGAAAGGCTCATTGGGGCTGGATTGGAGGAAACTAATTAGCTTTCCATGTCCTGACTTCCTCTACCTCCTCTACACTGCCTTAGCCTTTCCTCCTAAATAATCTTCCCTTAGTGTTGCATCTGAGTGTGTTTCAGCGACAGCTCAATTTGCTTTATCCTGCATACAAGTCTAAATTCAAAATATATCTCAAACACAAACAGTTGAGGCACTTGCTGTTTTTTTTTTGCAGTGAGGTCGTTGTCTTCCTCAGCCGTGACAATTTAAGGTACTGCAACTGCTAATTTAAAAAAGTATCATTTACATATCCCACAGAAAAATATAAGGTCAGAAAAATTTTGACACAGGCCCTTTGTTCACATTTGTGATGATAGCACAATCCTCCCTGGCACTCCTCTTAAATATAATAAATATTTTTCTACATGAAGTTTTTGGTATTCCATTAGAAGTCAATAAAATTTTTAGTGCAATTTTACCTCTTTGTTGTAGTATCCCCTGGAAAAAAAAATAAAAAAAAGAAACATGTTCAGAAACAGTAGTGGCTATAACATCTCAGTCAGGAGTACTTCATGTTATTTTTTGTAAAATACAAGCAGGTTTCTATCATTTTATTATACACAAAATTATAAATGAAACTGATATGCACACAGAGGTCAGGTAAATTATTTTAACATGGTTGAAAATCATGTGTTTAAAGAGACAGCATCTCTCTTTACCTCTTTCTCTTGATCTGATGATATTTTACAAACCTATGCCTTGTGTTGACCTGCTTCACATTATTAACTGGAAAACAGGGAATCTGGTTCCGATAGATCTCAGGGTTTTGTCTCTAATCTCTAACAATAAAAAACCCAACCAAACAATCAAAAAAAAAACCAAAACCAAAAAAAAAAAAACCCAACCAAACAATCAAAAAAAAAAACCAAAACAAAACAAAAATAAAAAAACCAAAACAACACTCCAACAGGTTTATAAGTAAGAAATTGTTGTGTTTCTATCGCTAATGGATGTTGCTATGACCCAGCCCACTGCGGGGCTGGGGCAGCGAGATGCCAATCAATCCCAGCCCATGCCCTGGATCGAGTTCCCCAAGAGGCAGACTCAGAGGGTGGGTCCAGGGGCGGCTCAGAAGCCTAAGCCGCACCCCCTGGGCGGTGCCCGGGTACAAGCCACCTCCCTCGGTTCGGGAAAATCCCGGTTACTCGGTTGTTCACTGGTTCTCTGTTATAACTCCCGCCTCTCGGTTTCCCCCAGTGGTTCTTGTTGAATTGTATCCTCCCACTGGCT
>NW_008238440.1:2134034-2137990 GCF_000691975.1 Corvus brachyrhynchos | reverse complement strand
TCCCTCTGCAGAGAAGCCAGCGAGCGCGCCCAGCCAGCGCCTTTCGCGATGCTGAGGTCGCTTCTGCGACGCTCAGAAGTAACGCAGCTGGACTCTCTCTGACCTGGGGCACGCCAGAGCTCATGCCTCGAGCACAAGAACTGCGTTAAATGTAGATGTGTGTTGGCCTTTTAGTTGATAAAGGTTTTCAGAATTGCTTCAAAAATGCTTTAAGAATTGTGCTACCACAAGATTTTACTGTTCTCCCTAAACTTTCTGTGAAAGAAAGCAGCAATACAGTGATGCAGGGAGGTATTGCTAAAATTCATTCAAAGCCAATGTCTTCATGAGAAGTCATTTGCAGCATGCAAATAACTTTTTTAAGGAATTCATAGAAGATCATATGAAACTTTTGGACTTGGGTTTTACATATAAGTTATGTTTCATTCCTTCAAATATTCATGAACATTTAATTAATAGTCTACAGAAAGAAAGTCTCAAGTACAAAACAATAAGAGGTGGTGTGTATATATATATATATTGCCCATCTTTTTATCTCCTTCTACTGCAGGTCAGGAATATCCTCTTACTGACTTAGAGGCTGAAAAAACAGCATGCTCAATATAGGATAATTTGCTAAGAATTTTAGTTTTTGGGGTTTTTTTAAGGGTTTATGTCAGGTGTGTTCAAGCAATATTTGTAAAGCCCACTGCTGAAGTAAGGGCAGGAACCAGGGATCAGCCTGTGCCTGTTACAGGAGATGAAGGATTTGAAAAGACAGCAGCAACGAGCAGCTGTTTATTTGCTGTTGGTTTTGGATGAAGCCTGAAAGATTTATCATCTGATGCAGATTGAAACTGAAACAGAACACTGAAGTTATACTGGGTGTTTGTGGCTTTGTTCATTTGGTTTGACTCTCAGTACCCTTCATTTAGTAAGGTCCTCTCCAGAAGTATTTACTTACCTTTTATTTAGGGACTATAAACATCTAAGCACACTTGCTAGCACTTTAAATTAAAAAAAAATATCATTCCAGGATCAAATCAGTCCCATATTTTCCCCTCTCTACCAGGTGCACATGAAGCACTACTCAATAAAAGGCAACAGAAATCAAATTGATCTTCCCTTATATAAGTCAGCAGGCCCAACCCTCTCAGACTGCAGGGACACAGGACAACCCCGAGCTCAGCACCGCCCCCCAAAAACACCTCCATCTCTCCAGAGCCCACTTGGGGAGGAAACTGCAGTGCCAAAAGGTCCTGACAAAGTGGGGCTGCAACAGCTCTTGGGAGATGATGGAAACAGGGCCTTTCTCCCAAGTGGAGAAAATCCACCCCTGGTGATCCAGGAGCAGCATTTAAAGAACAGGAGGCTTGGATACACAAAGTACAAAGCAAGTATTGCAGAGATGACATTAATCAACAGAAATGACCAGACTGCAGCTAAGAAATACAGTTATGTGCTGCATCCTATAGAGAGAATATTTCTCCTATTTTTCCTCTGCCACAGGGAGCACTTGGAGCAGGATCCACCACACCTCGAGAATGTGACAGAGCCGTCTCAGCTTCCATTTCTTACACTCCAAATTCTCAGCAACAACTCACTGTCTTCCAATATGTCAAAAAGGTCTTTGAGATTAAACATATCACCAAAAGTTGGGTGTAAGAGCTGGCCAATCCTTCACGTGGAGGCTGATTTATGTGCTGTGTCACACTCTCTGTGTGCCCTCACAGTGTGGAACTCTGCATAAGGGTCTATTTGTGCCTCCAACATGATCTGTTGGCAGGTCAGACTGCCTGTCAGCTTCCCACCAATGAGCTGGGTCATAAATGTACTCTAAAAATCACCCAGATATTTATAGCCATTAAAAGTGGTCTCACACCTTCTCTTTTGACATCACTGGATAAATACAGGATTATGTATTTAAAACCAAAAAGTATCTTAATTATTTATCAAAACCTTATTAGTGAATTCTAGAGAACGACTTAAACTGAAATCTCCTGAGCAGATTTCAAACAAATCAGAGAAATCTTCTATATCTCTCATTGGAAAAAAGTTGATGGCCAGAAGTCAGCCCCCAAAATGATCAGTAACATACTTCTTCACTCCGAACAGAGGAGAAAAACAACATGTGACTGCACCATCATATGCCTTGTCAAAGACATCTACACATTCTCCTTTAAGTGCTAGAAAACAGTAGCTTTGGTAGGGTTGTGCTCCTTTGGCTGGACCAAATCCTAGCATCCCATCTGTGGTGACAAAAGAACCCCAGGGGTAGTTTTATTGCTTATTATTTAGCAAAAACAATATGAAAATATTGATAGGAAATAGTTTCAGAGACAAGTTAATTGCTCTTATTTTTAGTGACTCGTGTAAAGCAACAACACAGAAGCAGCCATTTGGCAAAAGTATTAGCAGCTGAATAATGTTCTTAGAAAAGACTACTAACACTTTTCCAAATTCTCTACTTTAAAATCACATCATTGATTAAACACTTACAGTAGAAACAGGAGGAAAACAAATTGTTTTGCGAAACAACAGCCATGCCAAAAAAAACCCTCTTGAAAAACCCATTCATTATTAATTCTAACAGATCATTAAAGAAATGATTCCTTTATTTGCTTGCATTTTCATCAGTCAGGAAAAATAAAGTATGTTAATGCCTTTCATTAGTTGTACTGACAGTTAAAAACTGGGTAAAAATTACAATGTTGGAGCTAATTTAGCTTTCCAGATGTCTCGTTTCCAGAAGTGCAAAATGGACAGATACTGCTTATTGGAACCCAGGCTGTTGGTTTAACACATCTTTCTACATTGCCTTTTTTTCTCTTTAGCCTAACGGTGTAAGCAAAATAATCACTAAATTAAATTTACTCTTTTTTTCTGTTTGAAGGCACTTCCCTGTGTCCTGTCACTGCAGTCCCTGAGGAATTGTCCCTCTCTGGTTTCCCTGCAGCCCCTGCAGACCCTGGGAGGTGCTGTGAGGTCTCCACCCAACCTTCTCCTCTGCAGGCTGAGCAGCCCCAGCTCTCCCAGCCTGGCTCCACAGGGGAGGGGTTCCAGTTCATCTATCAAATCCATGGCCTCCTCTGGATTTCCTCCGGACAGTTCCATGTCCTCCTTGTGTTGGAAGCACCAGAGTTGTGCTTTTTCACATAAGAATTAATGGGGTAGGTGATATAATTTCTAATACTGCCTTAAAAGCCAAACGGTTCTGTGTCAGACCTTGTTTCGTAGCTTTCACCATGAAGTCACATCTCACACCACGATGTTCCTATTCAAGCCCTTATAAATTAATAATGAGTAATAAAGTACATAATAAAATAATTCCTTTTCAGGATATCTTTAAAATCCATACCCTGGATCAGTTGGGATTGTTTCCAATAAGTCATTCAGAAAGGTGGGAACAATGGTGATCTAAGTTTAACTTCCCAGCGCATTACCAAGGCTTTCAGCATGTTTTTGAAGCACTTTCACAGTGCATGATAAATCAATCCAATGGGGGAGCAGATGTCTAATGTATTCTTTTCACATAAGCCAGATAGAAGTGGGTCACACTGTGTCAGATGGAGCACAACTGCTTGTCAGCCAGGTTGGCCACGAGATAATGGGTGATGATTGACAGTATCAACTATCAAAGGTTGAACCAGGGGTTCCAGAGAAATTCAGAGTGGGTATTTTGGGGATGAGAAGTACGTTCGTCCTAAGAATTAATTTCTTTTTAACTGGTTACTATTGAAAGCTGCTGTTTTAGCTTTGTAATGTAAAAAGATTTACAGATCAAGAGCTGCTCTGGGAGAAGGATTTGGGGGAGCTGGTGGGTGAGAAGTGGATATGCCCCATCCCAAAAACTACTCCCTGCCCTGGGCTGAGCCCCAGCGTGGGCAGCAGGGGAGGAGGGATTCTGCCCCTCTGCCCTGCTCAGCTGAGACCCCACCTGCAGAGCTGCCCCAGCCCTGGGGCCAGCAACGCAAGGA
>NW_008238440.1:2125016-2133662 GCF_000691975.1 Corvus brachyrhynchos | reverse complement strand
CACCCGGTGCCAGTGGAAGTTGCCCCGGCCCATGGCAGGGGTGGCACTGGATGGGCTTTAAAGTACCTCCCAACCCAAACCATTCTATGATTTTATGATTTATGTAAAAATAAATATATCTGGCTATTCCAGCTCATGGAACATCAAATGTTAACTCTATTGATTTTTAACAAAAGCTGCTGGATTAGACCTGTACTATTGATTCATGAGACCTAGATTTTGCCAATCAGTGATCAACCTTATTAAATTTAATGACTGTTCCAAGGAAAAGAATATCCATATTGCTTTGATAAGAAATATAAATATTGGTCTATTAACAGCAGAAAGATGAAAAATTAGTTATGTTGTGTAAATATAGTGTATCCTGCTCTGGCACACCTTTCCATCAACTTAAACATGAGCAGAGATGAACTCCAGAGCAAACCAAGGCTTCTCTCCCCTCCAGACTTTACCACTGTCATTGCTGTTCATTATCACTGAAGTTTAATACCTAAGACTGTACCACCAGATCCATCCCTGAGATATATTCCCATACAGCTTGGGATTGACTCAGTTTTGATGCCAGCAAAAATTCTCAGAAATCATCGTGATTGTTCCTTTATTTTAAATTTCCCATTCTGCTGAATTCATTGATAACAATATAAAACAAGATAGAATATGATCTCCAGACTTGTGCTTGATTCCTACCCTCTTGGCTTTCATCACTGCTTCTCCTGACCTCCTCAGCTCTTCCAAGGCAAACCCAGAGGTGTTCCTGCCCCCAATCTGCCTCCTCTCTCCATGGCTATGCACATTCCCTGTCCTCCCAGCAGGGGCAGATCATTGATCTGCCCCTTCAGACCTCTCTGCACTTGCTTCCAACTCACCCTTCCTGACCTGGGACTTCCTCCTGCTCTCCTGAAATGCAATAGGAGGATTCTGCAAAGCACTGCATCTCCAGTGTGGTCTTAATACTCACCTGTCTTAGGATGCTTAAGACAGCAAATTTGTGCTGAGAAGAATAAAAATTCAAGTGGGAGTCTGAGAAGTGGTAACAGTTCAAATGAAAGCCACCTAATGCTTCTCATCATAGAATGAATGCATTTAATTTTATCCACTAGGATTTTAAAAACTGAATGTTACCAGCAAAGCTTTGGACTCTGTCTTAAAGGTAATTTTGGGGTTGTTGAACAAATGTGCTTTGCTGGTCCCATGAAATGCCACTTAAATTTGCCAGTTTTAAACTAAAGAGAGTCAAGATTTCCCATCTGTGATTTCAATTATAAAACTTGATTTTGGCAACCTCTCAGATCCCTGGAGCTCCCCCAAGCCCTGCTCACAGCCCACACACAGTCACATCAGGGCTCTGCCCCAGCCCAGCGAGGCCACTGGGATCAAGGAGCTGTGGGAGCAGAGCCCCAGCCTGGAACCAGGACACAGCACATGGAACACCAGGACTTGGAAACTCTGACCATCAACCCTCTGTTTATTTAATTCTGATTGTTTCCATTAAAACTTCCCTTGTCCAAATCCTGCCAATCAGGCCCTCTCCCAGATTCTCCTAGAAGAGACCTCTTTGGAAATCACATTTCTATTTTACAAGCCCAGATTTTTATTTTAATTTCTTTTTTCCTGACCAATCTGACTTGGAAGAACACATTAGTCTCACAACATGTTTTATGGCTGAACATTTCCTTGTCATTTGAGAGTAATTTAACTCTCATTTAACTGCATTCTGCTTTCTGTAATATGATTTGGCTTGGTACACTACATAGAAAATGTCTTCATTTCATAGAATCAATTGCAGTGAAAGAAAAGGAACACAGAAAACAGGCTATAGATAATAAATTAAGACTATTCTTGCCTTGTCTATACTACCCTTCGTCTTTTAGTAAACTAAATTTGCACTGTTAAATTGTGTTAGCAAAGTTAACGCTCAACAACCAATAACATACTGGCATCCAATTTTTGTTTCCCAGTCTGTTTATTGTAATCCAGCTCATTACAGAGCTATAAAACAACCATGGAGATATATAATTAAATATATCATTAGAATATTCTGTTCACTGGGCAAAACAAATTTGAAGCCAAATCCTTTTTCCACTAGAAAAAGAGCTTGATTTCAGAAAGTAAGGACAACATTTCCTAAAAATTATCATGAGATCTCAAACTGGAATATCATGTAGTCATCAATAACACAAAAAAATTTAGACTACACTTTAAGATGAATCAAAAAGCAAATGTTTCCGTTAAAATATGACTCACACCTGTGCGTGTATTGAAGTGGTACTGGTTGAAGAGCATTTTGTTTCATCTCTTTGTTTCAGTAGTTGCTTGATTTTATTTTGGAAATGTCAGGCTCAATTATGCTCTTTGATTGATTAAGGAATTAATTTGAGGGGACAGACTATCAGGTATTAAGCTGCAGTGTTTTCACCTAAACACAGAGCCTACACTTACAGCTGCATTACACAAATGTCACCCACCACCCTGGTTATTGTGAACACCAAACCTGAGTCTAACAAAGTCATGAATAGAAATTTCTATGGGCTTTCTGTTCCTTCTCCTATGGGCAGAAGCATTACATCCCAAAAAGGTGCTTTTGCAGCATAAATTCTCCATCAACAACATTTCTTTCCTCCCTATTGTCTCTAAGCCATTATACCAAAAAAAAAGAGATGTACAGGGAAACTGCTGCTCCTCACCTGAGATTCTGACTCTTTCTAAGAACAAGCAAACAAACCCTTTTACTTTTCTTCCTTTGCATTAAGCAAAATACCACTTGCAATAAAGAGAAAGAAAACTTGAACCAATACAAAATAAAAGCAACAAATGCTTATTTTTCTTATTCTGAATTTAAAAGCAAACCCACGAAGAAAGACCATAGCAGTGACTTCAAGGATTTGTATGAGGGCGAACTTTTCTCTGGGTCACACAACAAGGACAAAAGCACTTAGAGAAGGAAAGTCACAGACATGTTTCACTTGATCTTGGAGCAATCTGATACAATGGTGTGTGTAAGAGGAGCGATTATAATATCAGCACTGCTGAGCTGCTGGAGTGGATAATGGACCAGCTCAGTTATTAAAGACAAGTGCTTATAAAATAATTCACTTCAGAGCAAAGGGAAAACACTAACAGCGTGCTCTAAAGATCAATACCAGGCTGCTTTTGTTTGATTTATTTAATCAGTGACCCCAGAGAAACAAGAAGCAAGGAGGAAGGAAATCTGCTGATTGTGGAAAACAGAGGTAGGGCAGCGGGGAGGGTGGGGAAGGGAGAACGGAGATGTGGAGAGAGCTCAGCACAAATGGCTGGGGGAGAAGGGTAAGGAAAGGGACAGGTACCAGTCCTGGGCATCCACAACAAGGAATGGACAATTTATAAATCTCTGACTTCAATCATTTCATACTGAGGTTGAAGTGACGCTTCCATCTTGCAGTTTTGTGGCTATTGTAGCTTTTTACTGTAGTTTTGACTGTATCATAGGAAAACTGACCAAAGGTATAGAGGAGGAGGGCACACACTCTTCTAATACTTATGGGAGAAAAAAAAAAAAAGGCAAAAAACGAAGTGCAGCAAGAAATTTGGGGTTGTTTCTTTTTAAATATCAATAAAATTTCTGATACTGAAGCAGTAGAGAAGGTTTCTGACAGTGCAGTTTTCAGTGCAGTACCAGACCAGACAGCCTGAGGAGATCACATGCATCCTTTGGTACAGAATATTTGTAAACACCTGCCAGGAATGTGTTAATATAGCTGACCATGTTTAAGGAATAAGTCTGATGAATTATGTCATGAAGTTCCTTCGAGTCCTACTTCTTTTGATTGTATTTTGCTGGTAGAGAAGCAACCCAAAACTCTTGACATAGAGCTCAACTGCAGTAAGAGCATAATACTGTGCAAAAGCATGACTGCAAAATATTTACAGTAAATAAAAACGAAAATATAAACCAAAGGATGTTATATTGCTACTCAGATTGCAGGGTTCTATTAAGAACATTTTGAAGACTATTATAAAAAGTGCATCAAATATTTAGAAAAAGAGAAGCAAGGTCATGCAGAATTCAACAGCTCTAATTCAGTGACACCTCTGTTTAGAAAACAGTAGATAAAAATATGTGAAATTCTTCAGTGAAAAGAAAATTGTGTGTCACAAAGAATTTCATGCTAATATCTAACCTGGAAAAGCAGAGACACTGGCTTGCACTAAACTAACTCACAAAAAGCTGCACAACAAGAACCTCTGAGCAAAAGTTCTTTTATCACAGAAAGGACATCCTTTATTGACAAGGGGAAAAAAAGCCCCACAGAATTCTCCAGTGAACCAATTTTCCCCTTAAAAATCTAAGGAGAAGATTTT
Source organism: Corvus brachyrhynchos (assembly GCF_000691975.1). Classification (NCBI taxonomy): domain Eukaryota; kingdom Metazoa; phylum Chordata; class Aves; order Passeriformes; family Corvidae; genus Corvus; species Corvus brachyrhynchos. The sequence goes on along the minus strand of NW_008238440.1, from coordinate 2,129,321 downwards.
GTGCATGTTAATGACAACATAATTTATGCACATTCCTCCACTTACATATATTTAATATTTATTTAGGTGAGTAAATACATTATTAGGATTAGCCGTTGCTCTTGTAGCAGAATCTTTTCCCCACTTATGTCTAGACAGATTTTTGTGTTTTGTTAGTTTGTTTGACTGGGGTTTTTTTCCTAAAAAGAATTTACCTCCCTGAAAACATACAGAAAATTTTGGAAGGAGCCCATGTAAAGATGTCGGGCCACCGATGGGTATATTTGGGTACATCACTACATCAGCTGCTTACAGTGTCTGCATTCCCACTTGTAGAGTGCCTCCATTTGAAACTGGTCTAAACAGGAACATATGGGTCTCTCAACAGGAGAGGTCTCTAAGTATATAAGCAACTCCCCTAGTCCATTATATTCTACTAGAACATCACATTTGTCACTTTTGAGTAGAAGAAAAAAAAAGGGTATTTTAGGCTACACCACAGACATCTTCTATGGCGGCTGACATTTCAAATCTTGCTGTAACACAGCGAGCAGAACAGTTTTTTTCCAGACCTAGAGTGAGAGCTGGCAAATATTTCTTCTTGTGAAGGATCAGCAAGACTTTTCCTTCTGATACATCGAGATAATATGTTTTAGAAATCTTTTGGTTTTATTGGGCAATGTAGTCCCAAAGAAGCTGAAGGAATATTTGCCTTGCAGTAACCATAGTTAGAAGTGTCCCAGCTATCCTTTCTGGGTCATGGTTTCTGGTGTAGCAACAATTAATGGTTCCTTAGGTTTCTATATAAGACTAAAACTGATCCTTTCTTCTTCAGCAAGACCCAGGCAGAAATATGAAGCAGAATTGGGAAAGAAAAAAAAAAAAACAAAACATTGAAGTAGGAATAGGTTTTGGATCATACTAACTTCACCATTCTTCTTTTCTTGACAGAATGAATGATGTCAAAAACATTTGCTTAACATGTGAACCTGATATAAAGACTTTCTTGTCCAACAGAAATCCATAACTCATAAAAGCTGCTCTTTACACCAATCACACATCATTTTGCCCATTGTTTTTAATTTCATTCACCAGAGAGAGAGGTTCAGACCGAAACCCATTGAATTTCTTGTTCCTACCCACAAAACTAAGCAGAAAATCCCTTGTTTTCAAATCTCATTGTAAATGTTTAGTAACTCATTAAACCTCTTTTCCCCTTTAGCAGAATTTTAGCTCATCACCTTACTGTACTCCACAGAGTAGCTATAAATAAATCCTCTCTTTTATGTAGAAATGTCTCCTCAAAGTAAAGTGAAGGGCCCAATTCATTACAAATGTTTTGCCAAGGTCTGAAGACAGTTTACACTTTTAATTTACAGAGTCTCCAAAGTGTTAATTGTATTCTTAATTCATACTGGAATATTTACAAGCAGGTCAGACACTTTGTTGAGTGTGCTGGGTTTAATGCCATTATGAAAGTGTCTTCTGAGAAAGACAAGAGTTGAGAACACATTCCATTCTGACAGGTGAAAACAAAGTCTGATAGGCCCAGTAATCACTTTTTATCTTTACTTTGAAAGAACATGTTAGAAACAAACAGGAAGGTGCTGGGAAAGGAAAGAATGCAATTTTGGCACTGATTAATGCAGAAAAGGGCAAAGCAAAACACATGGACCTTTATCACTGTATTATTAATATTATCAAGTCATTAAAGTTATTATAAAAGCACAACCTTGGTGGTTTCCACCATTCCCTGGAGCACAGAACACAGGTTATGTTCAGAAAATAAAGCCACCGGGATTTCGCAACGGCAGAGCCTGGCATCAAATCACATCTCTCTGCTAAACTGAAACCACTCATTACATCTCAGTGTAAAGAAAAGGACAAAGATGATGTAGCAGGTTTGAAATCTGAAAGTCCAGTTTTTTCTTATTTTGAAAAAAACACTGTGTAGTATAAAAACTATCGCTCCAGAGAAATACCAAGTAGGTGTAACAGTGTTCAGCAGTGGTCCTACTAATGGTGGAATAAAAGTATCTACTCTAATAATCTAAAAGAATTATGTGTGAATGGCTGGAGCTGTGCAGGCTCAGGCTGGAGATCAGGGAAAGGTTCTGCTTCCCCCAGAGGGTGCTGGGCACTGCCCAGGCTCCCCAGGGAATGGGCACGGCCCGAGGCTGCCCGAGCTCCAGGAGCGTTTGGGCAGCGCTGCCCGGGATGCCCAGGGTGGGACTGGTGGGGTGTCTGGGCAGGGCCAGGAGCTGGACTGGATGATCCTTGGGGATTCCTTCCAGCCCTGGATGTTCTATGATCCCACGATTTTCTCACTCAGGACATACATTGCACATCTTTCAATAGACTACAACAACTATATTATTTTGTCAATTGTTGTTACACTAGATGGTAGTTTTATGGAAATATGGATGAGTTTTGTAATACATTCTTATTCTCATGATCATTTCTGTAGAAATTAATTTATATTGTATTGTTTGCCATGGTAAAGTTCATTGCACAGCACTAAAAATCAGATCTGGCAATATGTGCTGCATATATGCAGAGAAAGTTAAGAGCAAGTTGTGTTATACTGACATTTTTAGTGTTACGTGATTTCATTTGTCATTTCCATTTGCTTTGTTTATATACTTAGTATCTTCTAACAGTATGGATAGTCATTAAAAAACAAGGAATATTGGAATGAAAAACTTTGTGCATGAGTCTCATTTCATGTACTGTAGTGGAAATGTAAATTCAGGGTCCTTTTCAAACAAGAAGTGAAAAAGAGACTACCCTTACAATTAATCCTACATGTCCTCAGTCTCCTACCCCCCAAATTGCTTCTACTTAAAACAGAACAATATATTTGTTTTATTTGTAAATCATAAAACACGTGTTTCCATCTTTTCAGTCAAAACCAAGAACAGTCAATTAAAATTCACTGGGAGTTTGAAAAGTCTAAATAATATTTTTGAAGTTCACAATAATTTGCTTTGCAGCAAGGCAAAAGTTTAACTAAAACTTTTTTTTATTGAGCTTCATAAACAAGTCTCTTTGATTTATATTGTCTGCTTCCAGGGAATTCCTGAATACTTGTCAAGAGAAAGAAAAATAAATTTGAAATTCTGTTAAGCATTACAAGTACTGTTCATTTAAAACCAATTTTTCAACACTGGCTCCATACTTATAAATATTGGCAGGGTTGGCTTGCCCCAAGGAGCAGGAAATTATAAGAAATAAAAGTTAAAACTTTTGTCATGCAATGAATCCACTTGATCATAGTGACACTAAACACTCATAACCTTTTGAAACAGAAAATATTGTTCCATCCAACACTCCATCCCTAGGCAAGGTACATTTTACACTCCCAGAATATTTATGTGCACAGTTGTAAGGCAAAGTGCACAATGTGAGCAATAACCTCACTGTTTCAATGCAAGGTTAATGTAGGCTCTTCTCATTTGATAAATTCTAGTTATGCCAACACAAGTCCTGTCAGAACACTATTATGACAAATACATTCACCTTTTTACAGATCTGAAGGCACAGGAACCTTTTTAATCATGCTGTTTGATTTCTGTGGTTTGCTCTGTGGTGCTGCTTATTGACTGAACTACAGCACATGTTCAGATATCCATCAGGTCAGGAAACCCGAGACACCTAATGAATCATTAAAAGTTTTGTATGACAAAAACAGGGAAAAGGAATCCTCATCAGAATCCACGCGAGTCCTGGAAATTTTACTCAGAACTGGCATTTCAAATGAAAATACACGATAAATTTGTGTTACAAACTTTGTGCTCCTCCTGCACTCAGAAAGTGCTCAGAGGCGCAGGTGATGCAAACTCAGCTTTCAGTTTGTCAAAAACCCATTCTTACGCAAGCAAGGGATTCTTATATTAGAATCACAGAATCACAGCATGACTTGGGTGGGAAGGGACGTTAAAACTCATATCACCCCTGCCATGGGCAGGGACACCTTCCACTGTCCCAGGCTGCTCCAAGCCCCAATGTCCAGCCTGGCCTTGGACACTGCCAGGGATCCAGGGGCAGCCCCAGCTGCTCTGGGCACCCTGTGCCAGGGCCTGCCCACCCTCCCAGGGGACAATATCTGTCTACATGACCTAAATTTCCCCTTATCCAATTTGAGTATTGTCATGAGTTAGCAAGCATAGTCCCGGAAATGATGTTCTGCAAAGGGGTGCTTACAGCTTCCTCTGTGACCTGACAGAACCTATCAGCTGGCCAGTTTGAATATGGACAATTCTTTGAGCCACTTAAAGTTGTGACCACCTCTGTGATCCACACTTAAGAATAGACAAACTCCCCCCC
>NW_008238440.1:2084342-2124248 GCF_000691975.1 Corvus brachyrhynchos | reverse complement strand
GGAAGTGATGAGGACTTTTGCTCCAAATGGGAAAGGAGAAAACCTCAGTTCCTAGAGATGCTGCCAGAGATAGTCCTAAAGATGAAGATGAGGAAGACCCTTTGCTCCCAGGGAAGGAGAAAGGCCTCTGTTCTTAGAGATGAAATGCTCCCAGAGATGGGTGAAGAGAACTTTTGTTTCTGAACGGCTCAACCTTAAAATTGTACCCCAAAAAACTTCAAGAGTGGACCCTCAAAAGCAGTTGTGGGAAAAGCTGCAAGTCGGGGGAAGGGACTCACATGAGAGCAGAGAGACTCCTCTTCCTAAATGGACTGAACAAGGTTATTATGGAAGTGGTAACCAGACTGAACATCTCAAGGGTTGTCTTTTTACATTGTCAGTGGGAGAAGGGAGGGAGGTGGGGGGGAGGAGAAGAGTTCTGAAGGTGTAGTATAATTTTTTTCTTCTTTTAGGTCTGTTAATAAACTTCTTTAGATTCTTTCAAAGTTGGTGCCTGCTTTGCATTTCTCCTAATTCTTATCTCACAGAAGATAAACAGTAATGAGTATTTTGGGCCAAACCACTACACTAAATTGGTGTTTCTGCCCAGTTACAAACCCAACCCGCTACAAGTATTCAAAGTATCAAATCAATATTTTAAATATTCCATTCTAATCCCTTCTAAACCAAGCAAAGTCTTCCTTACAGTGTGCCTGTGGGCCTCCTCTTACTTCTCCAAGATCTTCTCAGCCTTTCAAAAAGGATTGCCTGCTGTGGGATTCCTCCTTCCCTAAAACCTGGCCACTTGTACTCTGCCCCCAGAGATCCCTGCCCCGCTCCCTCCCATCAGCGTTTCCCAACTCAGGTGTGTCTTGTCACAGATGTGGAGGAAATGTTATACAATTACACTTCCTATTAGATTAGTCCAAGGAAAGTGAAGTCTGGTTAATTTTGGTTTCCAGATTTGCTTTATATCCCTCTCAAGTGAGATTCAGAAACAAAACTGCAATTTAGGCATTGAGCCAGCATATTTATAGAAATATGCTGCAGCCCAAATCTAAATTCAAGTTCAGACATGGCAATTCCCCTTGTGATGACAGTTGGTAGGGGTGAATATTAATTCTTAATCAGACTTATACAAATCTACTGTGATCATTAATGATATTTGATACTTTCTGGTCACAGAAAGAAAGAATTTTTTCCTAAACTTGGAGTATGAGCAGAGGGACAATCTGAGAAACACTTCCAACAAAAACATTTGCTCTTTTAAACTCAGAGGGGAGTGAATTGTTTATTTTTTAAAAATGTCATTCTCAAAGCCTCTGCTAATCCCCTAGCCAAAACAGCACATTTTATTTATTATTTTTCTGCATTTCTTATTTATCTGTCCATAGCAAATAAGCTCTTCTTCATTTCTTTGTCCAAATAAGAAGTCTGTTTTTCTACTAGGATTTTTGGAATTAAGTGTTGAATATTTTAAATATAAATACCAGTTTATGTCATATTTATTGTAAGTTTATTCTGTTGGATTTATTTTACATGTATTTAATGGATTTAATTCCATGAACAGCATTCCATTTAATTCAGTTTCTCTTAATGGAAAGACGTACTGCTAAAATGGCAGGTGAATTTTATAGGACATGGATCACAAACACGATCAGTATTGGAGATTTCCATAAATTCACATAAATCAATTTTATTTTCTTAATCAGTTCTGGAGAATGCAGTCCTTCATATCAATATCTGTGTTTTCTTCAGAGGAAAAGTATTTCTACAAGGATATTCATTATTTGCTTATGGCTTACTGTGATCGATTTCTTGTTCCTCATCTATAAAAAGCTCCGATCATTACCAAGAAGAAAACTTTTTCTGTTCTCTTACAAATCTAGCAACAGCTAGAGTGAACAAAAAATAGTTCAGAAAGTGATTCATGCATCCCCATACGTGGCAAGTAATCTATTTGCTGAAATACATAAACTTCTTGGCAAATACTTGATAAACCCTACCCAGCTGGGATCAATCTGAGAGTTGCACGCATAAGGGACAAGACCAGGAGCATCATCCAAAGCTGACGAGTCAAAGACAGGATTTTTTTTTAATGTCAGCCTCAATGGGCTTTCGATTAAGCCCTAAAAACTGAATGATAAACTAAGCACGCTGTGCTCAAAGGTGAACCTTAAAATGAAATGTCTGCTGTGCCAAGAACAACCCAGCAGCTCCCACTGCAAGCTTAATACATTGCAGATGAAAGAAATATAGACTTGAAAGGGGGCTCTGAAGAATAATTACCAAAGTACAATCAATCGTATAAAATGCAAATGCATTCTGGTGATCAACAATAACCGCACTCCAGAAGATTTATACAACTCCAAATATCTAATTAACATCTATGCAAACACCAGGCATTGTCAACAAAAGCACCAACTTCAACTGGCCAAATTCCTTGGTAATCTCCAAAGACCTTGTGAAGTGGTGGGCACAGAAGCTACACAAACACAAGAGATCTGAGTGGCAAACTGAGCTCAGAAGTTCCATGTTTGATGTGATGGTGCACGGATATCTACCCTTGCTGTCCTCATTTGTTCTCTTCAATGAATATGGATTAGCAATTAACCACTGCTCCACTAGAAGTTAAGATGTATTACAGGAATAAATTCAATGTGGATTATAGGATGTGAACTTCTTATTGATCAACTTGCAGAAAATGACCTCAAAACTGCTGCCAGGCTTATATGATTGGAATTACTTGTTTTATAGTTGTTGTATCCAATTGTGTGAGATGCATCATTATAGATGTGCCAGTGCTGCTAGGAAGCAATTAGGATTAAAATGGTTCCAGTAATTCCACACATTCCCCCCTCCCCAACAGGCATTTCATTTTCTTCTGCTCCTCTGCATTGAGTACCTGAGAGAGGAAAACGGATGTAGCTTGTACAGCTCAGTTCTTTCAGCACAAAACTCATCATGCAATTGCAAATAAAATAAAGCACAGGTGCATTTACTGGAGTTTGCATAACCTGGGAATGAGAACCACATATTTTGGTTAGATGTGGCTATTCTGTAGAAAAATAACAAAACCAAAAGCTTTTCTTTGCTGTGGAAGAACCATGAAACCCCACATACCATGATGCCATTAGGAAAAGTGCAAACCTCTGATTCCATAGTGCTGGATGGTGATGAGCCACACTGAACCACAAAATACAGCCAAAGAAACTAAACCACAACCCAGCACAAGAAAGGAATTACTAGAAAATTATACCTGACTTTAAACTTCAGCACACTGAACAGCTGAAAGGTTTGACTAGCACACTGCACTATCTCTGAGGAGTAAATACCAGGGAAAGAAAGATAAAATTGTCAAAATACTTCCTTGTCACTGACAAAGCAGATACTAAACCCTTACTGCTAAGTAAACTTGAGCAGAGAGGGAGAATTACAAATCCAAATTATAAACTCCCAAGCGGGAGAAACATACACAAAAAAATTGCAGTCACAATCTAATAAATGTAGGGAATTATTTACAACAAAATATAATCACTTGGTTCATCTTTGAACACTGGGCACTCATAAAAGGACTAGCCCCTAACCAAGGTCTGTGACAAAACGCAAGAGAACTACGAGCCCCAAAACAAATCCTTGACAATGCAATCAGAGATTTTTAAGTAAATGAAGTTACCAAAGTCAGAATGATGCTTAAGTGTCAACAATCCTTTGATCCTTTCAAAGCTACACTGCAGCAAATATTGCTAGTCTGACATTTAGGAAAAGTCTTTCTGGTGCTGGTTTAGCCTCATTTTCAGAAGCACCAGTAGAGCAAGCACAGCAAGGATGGGAACAGCAGCATATTCAAAAGAATATTCAGATGGACCAGAAAGAACTCTATCAAACTCATATAGAGGGGAGAAAAGGTAAAGTCAGTGTACAAACAACTCACACGACTCCCGGAAAACAAGGAAAAGGCACAAATATTTCTGGCTTTAGTCATGGGTATGAGGAGTAGCCCGACTTCATGCAAGAGGGAATGGCTGCTGTCTCACAGCGAGCTCACAGTGCTGCCCAGGGAAACCTGGCAAGCTCACAGCCAAAGCAAAGACCTGGTAGTCCAAACAACTAAAGGCAGGATTAAATTACACCGAGAAAACAACAAAACACAACATAATTTAGGGTCCAAGAGCTATTATCAATTCACGTAACAAAAACTAAGAAACAGAAGGACAACTTAAACTGAAAGCCCCAGCACTAAAGGAAGTGGTGACTCCAGAGGGACAAATTCTGCTCTGTGTTTTTAAAAATTGATCCTAATCTCAGCAGGTTTAGGGCTTGTACTACTCCATGCAGGACTTCAGTGATCCTTGTGGGTCCTTCACAACTCAGGGTATTCTATGAATTCCATGAATTTTTACAGCAGTAGCTATTTCAATGGGTTTCCATTTTTATTCGAAGTGCAGAATTTTGGAATTCCTCCTCAGCAGCATCTCAGCTTATATACTAACCAGCTAATGTCCCTTTAGAATGATCCCTGAAGTGGCTTCTTCCTCAGGTATTTTTAAAGACCATCATGAACACTGTTATTTATTTTTATAGAGTATTGGATCTGTGAATACACAGCTCTGAGTAAATGTCAGTCCCTGATCAATAGCAGTTCATCAGACCTAATCGTACCTTGAAGAAGGGCTGTTTAAAAATGTCATTATAAGTCAGACAGGAATTGTTGAGATGATGAACCAGTCAGACAAAAACCCTTGACCACAACTGTCTATGGCACAAGAACTGAATTCAGACAATTTTGCACCAAAAACCACTCAGATTCTGAGGCACGGCTGATCAAAGCACCTGCAACTCTAGAACTGCTTGGAGTTTCTTCTAAATTATTCAAGTATCATAAATTAAACAGCTGGACACCGCTCCAACCTGTTCTGAGCTGATTATCGAAAACGGCACCATATGGCTACTCGAGCATTCCCAGGCATGGCACAGAGGTCAGGTGCTCAAGGAGCCAGGGAATGTTGATCTGAAACACTGAAATCATCTTGGCTGCTCACAAGTCTGCCTTTTGTCAAAGGAGGGTCATGCCAGCTGTCCCCAAACCTGAAGCCACCCTTCATTCTTTCACAAAGAGTGACATTTTCACAATAATTTAAAAAGTAAAAAGAGCAAAGGCACACATTAATCAGCACTACAGTAATATCAGAGAGCGACGTTTATTTTTATGAATTTGATGCATTGGTTCAACAAACCTGAGACCTCTCAAATGGCATTCAACTATTTTCACTCCTAAAAATATTTTAACTAGGGCATTTGCTAAAATTTAGGATGAAAATAGATGCTGAAATACTGTAATATTTGTGGAGACAGAATATGAATTTTTCACTTAGTTCTAGTAACAGAGTTTAAACAAGTAAATGCCTTAGGGGCAAAATCATCCCCGTTCAGGAAACTGGGGAGAATACTGAAGGATTTGTTTAAAAGGACACCAAAACTCTATTTCTAATCAAAACCACTGCACCTCAATTTCCTCTGAGCATTTTCCTCTGTCAGGGCGTTAGTCAACCATCTGCTGATTATTTAAAACTAAAAGCAATTCACATGGTATCACCTCTGAGGCAGTCTTAAAATAAAAGGCCCAAGTATTTCTTCTTATCAGTTTTTTCTCAGATGAGTTATTTTTAAAGGATGAATTCTAGTAACTACTAAAAAGTAATTTCTGTATGTCCAGGAAGTTAATTAGTTTGTTTTAATTCAGCTATTAGGTGTTCCTTTGCTCCATCTCCTGTGTTTTTTCCTCTAATTTTTGACACTATTTCATGGAAACCCATGTAGATTTCTTTCACCACAATAAACAGAAGTCCAAACATAGTCACATGCTGCCACATCAGCACATCAAAATTAGATAGAATTTGAAAATGATATCATAGATTGTTGCCTTCTATGCCCTCATGGAAACATCACTTGAGCAGCTTCCTTCTACCTCCAACAAATAATAAAATGGCCACCTCCCAGTATTGGAATCTACCCTGCGTTTACCTCAGAGCATCTTCCAGTGTCTAAAGGGTCTCCAGGAGAGCTGGAGAGAGACAATTGCCAAGGGCTGCAGGGACAGGACACAGGGAATGGCTTCCCAGTGCCAGAGGGCAGGGCTGGATGGGATATTGGGCAGGAATTGTTCCCTGGGAGGGTGGGCAGGCCCTGGCACAGGGTGCCCAGAGCAGCTGGGGCTGCCCCTGGATCCCTGGCAGTGTCCAAGGCCAGGCTGGACATTGGGGCTTGGAGCAGCCTGGGACAGTGGAAGGTGTCCCTGCCCATGGCAGGGGTGGCACTGGATGGGCTTTAAGGTCCCTCCCAACCCAAACCACTCTGGGATTTGATCAATACCCCAAGGATACTGCATTCCCAGCACCCAGCCAAGCCCCTGAACCAGCATCAGTGACAGACCCTGCTGTGATCTGAACTCTGTATTCACAGATTTTCCCCAACATTTCCTCTAATGCTGCAGGATTTGGGGTTGATATTTTCAGCTTTTAAAAAGGAAGTTCCCAGTTAATTTTTCTCTGAATTGTAAAGCTCTTACAAGGGATATTTAAATAGAACAATTTCTGATATGCTGTATTTATTCATATTTAATTTTTAGCGATACCATCTCTTTGCCCCAACAGAACTGAAAGGATTACTCAACTCTGTGGTTTGGGTATCTGTGTTATGTTTTATTCAAAGCTTGAACAATTAAAAAAGCTCAGAAACACAATTAGCTGCTTATTCCTGCTTTGCATTAACCTTCAACTTTAGGAAGCCTCCCACAAAATTGAGGATCATATCCTGATTCATATATTATACATGGAGGCATTTACCACATATTATCAACTTAAGAACTCTGAGCATTCTGCATTCTGGAAATGATGCAGTTGAGCAGATGCCTCCCTTATGGAAATGTATTATTTTAAAGATTGAAATACAAGCCCTTTAAAAATTTGAACTTCCTCCATTCTGAAAGTTTCCAAAATCTAATGAAGTCATGCATGATTGATCACTCCAAGCAAAATGGTTCTTTCTCTTTCTTTTGGGTCAAAAAATATAAAGTTAACCCAAATTTTCATAACTTTTGCAAATAATTAACTACAATTCTAGCACAAATATTTCCATTTTCAGTGAAGAGCAGCTAAAGTTAACTTAGAGAGCAAGAGCAGAAGATGCCACTGAAAATTCTAGATTTCCAGGCACCATGAATTGCTCTTTGTTTAACTTCAGGAAGCAACTACAGAATGCTGCTCTGCCAGTGGTGCTTTCACAGAACAGGAAAATCAAAACTGCAATTATAGAACCAGAATTCTTCATTTACACTGGTGTGTAAATGAGGCAAAAAATAGCAACATGTCTGTGATGTGCAAGGGCTATGGAATGAGAAAGTCTATAAAAACAGAGCACTTTGGCATTTCTTGGAGAGTGGGAATAGATCTAAGCAAAATAATTTCTTACTGACCGTTTCTTGCAAAATGTCTGTGCTTCTTGCTGTGCGTTTCTCAAGGGAAGATAAGAACCTTGCAGGAGCACAGAGTGGGCTAAAAGGAAGGAGGTAAGGCTATTTATGATGCTTTCTTGTTGTATGAGAGATGTATCTCTTATAATAGTGGGAGATGGGACACTGAAAGGAGCTTTTGAGTGCTACTACAACAAAAATAATAGTTAAAAGTCAGATTTCAATAAGCCCTTCTGGACCATTCCCTCAGCTTCTCCTCAGCTTCTTTAGGAGAAGGATAAGGATATCCAAATGCTTGATCTGGCAGCCATGAGAACAAACAAACAAACAAAATAGTCATAGAATCATGGGATTATAGAAGGGATCCACCAGCATTATCCAGCCCAGACCTTGGCCCTGCACAGGCACCCCAACAATCCCAGCCTGTGCATCCCTGGGAGTGGTATCCAAACACTCCTGGAGCTCGGGCAGCCTTGGACTTTCCTGACTGAAGTTCAGCACCTCTAAAATGTGCTCAGCATCACCGAGAATGAAGCCTCTAAGCAGAGAATGTTTTATCTGAAAGTCTCAGCATATGATTTTTTTGGGCTTTAAGCTTCAGTAAGGCAAAATTTGCTCTACCAGAAGATATATGCCAAGTGACATTCAAATAGCTTTTCATCTCAAATAGGTCTTTGTATTTTAATTTCATAATAAAATATCAGGGATATTTTTAAAACCTCTAAAGCATGATGCTACAAATTTTTAGGTGCTGTTGCACTTTTATAAAACATATTTGAGCTGTTCCTAAAACAAACCTGGGAAGAGAAAATGTTCCAAAGCTCACTTTACTTCAGGATATTGTGCAACATCTGGACAAAAATTCCTTCACTTATCAGCAAGCACCTATGCTGCAGTAAGGGGATTACCACAAAAGGCTCTTCACTGTCATTCTTGAGCTGAAATGAGTTTAGAAGTTAATCTTTTATTGAATTCTCTTTAATGAGATTTCTGCTAAATGCTGCAGATTGCATTTCCTTTACCCAGCTTGAAGAAAGTTTGCACTTCTTCCATGCTCATTTAAATGTTTAGGGGAAGGATGAGCTGTTCTCTCCTCACCTAGAGGGAAAAATCTGGCCAGATTCCAATGTGTCCATGATGTGCACAGGTGCACTTTCCTTCCCATCAGTGCTCTCCTCTGAGACAGGCACTGGCATGGTTACCAGATGCCTGCAAGCAGATGCATTTGTTTTGAAACAGACCTGGGGCCAGCAAGGGGAGGATCCAAGGGAAAGGTGGATCACCCAGAGGTTTAAACCCGCCCCTGTTAGTTTGTGGGTTTTTTGTTGTTTTTTTTTTTTTGTTGTTGTTGTTGTTGGGGTTTTTTTTAAAACTAATATTTAAGTGATGTCAATACTCACAAACTTGACTTTTCCACTGTAAGGACCACAGGAAAGATTAGCAAGAACATCTGTTCATGGAGATACATCTCCTTGTTCCTTGCTAGATCTGTGTGGAAAAGGCCCTCAGTTCGACCCTTCCCTGCAGCTGCAGATCAGAACAGAAGGAGTTCTGAGTGCTGGTAGAGATGAGACACTTGTAGCTGGACTTATTTCCCACAACTATTTCAGTTTATGTGCTGAGCAGAAAATAAAAAATATATTAACAATTACAGAAATTGTTATATTTTATAAGTTTGTAATGTTTATAATGAATATGAGTGTAAAAGGCATCTGAAGGGAGGTGTCAGAGGATGGACCAGGCTCTGCTCTGTGGTACCTAGAAATGGGATAAAAGGGCATGGGCAAGAACTGAGCCCAGGGAGCTCCCCCTGCACAGGAGGCAGAACTTCTGCCCTGGGCAGGGCCCAGCCCTGAGCAGATTGGCCAGAGAGGCTGTGCAGTCTCCTCCCTGGGGATATTGCAGAGCCCCATGGACACACTGCTGTGCCCTGTGCTCTGGGATGGCCCTGCTGGAGCAGGGAGGTGGCACCAGAGGAGCCCCTGGGCCCCTCCTGCCTCACCCATCCAGTGACATTAATGCTAATTTTTATTCTAATTGAAGCAAGGCCTTATTAGGAATTTTTGAGTGCATAAGTATGTAAGAAACTTAGCCCGGTAAGAAGTCAAACTAATGGCTGTAAAATCAGAATAGTTGGTAGAATTGAGTAAAAGTGAGATGGGAAATATTGTATCCCCAGTGGCTGAAGTAAAACAAAAGCTGCTGCCTAAGGAGACATAACACTAACATCTGGTTACATATTTAATTGAACACTTACTCTTTAAAAAGAATTTATCACTAAAACCCGTTTTTAAATTGCCAGCGGGGGTATTCTATAAATAAGATCATTAAAGAGAAATGTTAGGAACTGGAGGCAGGAGGGCACTAAAAGAGCAAGTGCCAACAAAATAAAGGAAATGTGAGATGGCAAGAATTATGATTTTGTTGGTTTTTTGAGGATTTTTTTTCTTGTTATGGAGAGTTTTAGTATTACAGCACTGAGCCCACACACCACACAGAATAATCCATATTGCTCAGGGTTACTTCAGCAAATTACAATCGCACAAAATCTGTTCAGAGTGGATGTAACTCGAGTTTTTTCTTGAATATGTCTCCTACATTCCTATGTGGAGCAAAGCTAAGTGAAGCCTTCTGTGTTCTCTAATAACTTTGATTAACCTGGCATATTCTATAGTTTGATATGTTTAAGTCATGTTTGAGAATTACACAGTAGCACAGCCAGTCATACACAGACTTCTTCTTTCCCCTCCTTAAAGAATCTGAGGCAAAAGTATCCATGAATATTAAAAATGGCTTAGATTTTGCCCTCTTCCTTCCTAGGTTTGGCTGAGAGAAAATGTCTCAGTCTCTCTTTAGTTTCTGCACAACCTTTATTAAAAATTCTCACACACATTAAAAAATATCGTCATAACCAGAAAAAAAAAATATAATTCTGTCATAGATTGTGGAGAGCTTTACCAAAGGAAAATTTGTTCCCTACCAACATATGACCCTAAATGAATTAGGAGGAAAAATATTTTGGAGGTGACATTACCTGGAAATAATATCCATACAGAAATTCATGTGGGATTATAGAAAGTGACTAAATTGATTTTCTGGAATGAACCCGTGATCAACTCTGCTTTTTCAAATCTCAAGGAAAAGAAAAGCAAACCAAATCTGTACAAGATGCGTACAGTGAGGAGGATGAAATGAGTGATTCAACTTGCCACATAATCAGAATGGAAGAACAAATACTACATAAAATATGCAGACCTTATAAAAATACAGGACAAATATATCACAGAACACTGGGGAATAAATCAGCCAAACTGCTGAACTGCTGCAGAACCTCTTCAGCTTCCTCCCTGTTGTGTTCTGTGCTGTTTGAACAGTAATGTATGAGCAGCAGGGTGATGTGACTGGTGATCACACAGCTCACCACTGCTGGCAGCAGGGCAATGTTGGGTTCACATCTGTCTCCCTGGGAAAGTTATTTACAACCCAACTGGCACAGGGAACAGGGAGAGCTTTAGCCCACAGTGTTGCAAAAAGGACATTTCAGTGACTGCATTCTCTGAAAAATTTCCCTTCACACCACTTGATCAACAACGACCAGAGAAATGCAGCACCAATTCTTCCTTGTGGTTCACAGGCTAAGCTGGAATGAATGCAAAACCAACAAACAACCCACATTTTCATGGAGCCGAAACACTGATAGGTGTTAGAAATGTGTGATGGATGGGTGGGACTGAAGCGGCTGATCATCATTATTTACCCTTAATCAAAGAATCCCAGAATGGTGTGGGTTGGAGGGACTTTAAAGCCCATCCCATTTCACCCCCTGCCATGGGCAGGGACACCTTCCACTGTCCCAGGCTGCTCCAAGCCCCAATGTCCAGCCTGGCCTTGGACACTGCCAGGGATCCAGGGGCAGCCCCAGCTGCTCTGGGCACCCTGTGCCAGGGCCTGCCCACCCTCCCAGGGAACAATTCCTGCCCAAGATCCCATCCAGCCCTGCCCTCTGGCACTGGGAAGCCATTCCCTGTGTCCTGTCCCTCCATCCATTGTTACAATGCAGGGCACAGTTTCCATTGAAATTTTAAGACTTTCAAAGTTCCCTCATTCTCACTGCTTCCTTGGCTGGCTTGGAAACACACTCCAGGATATTCTCCTCACTTATATCACAGGCTGCAACTGCAATGGTGTCTTAGTTCAAAATGAAGTTTAAATTCATAAGAGGCTACAGAAGACCGTGGTATTGTTGTACTCAGATATCAATTTTAATATTGCAGAGCTGATGTGAATAAAATGATAAACACTAAGAAAATTATTTGAAAGGAGAAACAAAAGAGTATTAAAACTGAAGGATGGAAGTTAACTAATGCTGTTAAAAAGTTTATCAGTATGTAAATGAAAGGAAAACAAAATAATCCCAAATCTCAAGTAATGTTATTCACAAAGCTATGAATGAATTATTATAAGCTAATTTTATGCATCTTTTATTTGTTTTGTATTACAAAGATTTGCAAAAAGTTCATATAATTCAACACCCAATATAGATAATATGTTTGTTAAAATATGAAACCCCTGGCTATTCATTTCCTAGGGACTGACAAAACACATTATCAGGCTGTATATTGTAAAACGGACAAATAATTTCAGAATATAAAAAGTATATCATGTAAACAAAACATACATCATCCTGACCAACAAACAAGTCAAGTGCCAAGTAACTATCTGGTAATTCTGTGCTGAAATCAGCAATCTGCTTTTAGTGAAGGAATAAGTCCCTAGAAAGACTGAATTAATTGTGATTCATTTCCTTTTTCACCACCTTGGAATGAAAGTCAGGGATCAATCCCACTGTTCCCCGTGTGGACTGAAGCCCAGTGCTCGGGGTTTTCTCCAGAGAATTTGTGATGGAAAGGAAAGGGATGAGTTGTTTTCCAGCAATATCCTCTGCCTCCCCCCAGACCTTCAGTGAGTGCTGCTTGTGACCAAAACAGAAACACCAATTCCATCCCAGAATTTGGCTTCAAGTTTCTCCTGCCGGCTTTACCAAGCTCAAGGCTACAAGAAGCTACAGCAGAAATACCCTAAAATTCAGCATAAATCACACTGATATCAGAGCAGGATAAAATCAGCTTATTGGGCTTCTGTCACCACTCAGGTCAGAACTCAAACCAGGGCGTGGCCAATAATGCCAAATGGAATTGATCGATTGAACTCAAACCAGGGCGTGGCCAATAATGCCAAATGGAATTGATCAATAGAATTCAAACCAGGGCGTGGC
This sequence comes from Corvus brachyrhynchos, assembly GCF_000691975.1. NCBI lineage: Eukaryota > Metazoa > Chordata > Aves > Passeriformes > Corvidae > Corvus > Corvus brachyrhynchos. The sequence continues at coordinate 2,111,523 of NW_008238440.1, read as the reverse complement.
CAATAATGCCTAAATGAACTGATCAATAGAACACAAACCAGGGCGTGGCCAATAATGCCAAATGGAATTGATCAATTGAACTCAAACCAGGGTGTGGCCAATAATGCCTAACTGAACTGATCAATGAGTTTTGCCCTCTGCTGCCTCAAGTAGCTCAGTCTTTTGTTGTGCTGAGCCTTTCCCCAGGCATCAGGCTCCTCAGGTTCCCAGCATTCTTTCACTGCCAAAGAAAACAGACTTTCTTCCTTATTACATTTGCTATTTATTTATTTATATATTGCATTCTAAATTTAAAATTTCTCCTGCATTTACTACTGATAAACAGGAATGGGGAACAATGCAGTCAATAAGAAAAGGGAAGTGCTACCAAGATAACATTATTGTTTGCTGGGAAAAACTCCAAAGTGACCTGAAGGATATTCCCTTACTACTGCTGCAGGCTACACTTAAAATCAAAATTTGGTCTGAGCTAATTAACACAAGCAAGTAAATGGCCCTGATCATTGGCTCCTGTAAATTACATTCTTGTCCTGTGCTACAATAAGAAGTGTTCTTTCATTTCAGTTGTTAGGGAATGTTTTATAACATATTGTAAATCACAGCTAGAATTTTTTTCCCTTGTATAGCTCTTGGCACTGATAAAGTAATCTTGAAAAAATATCAGCAAAATTTCCCCAAATGCTAATGGCAAAATGTTCCTAAATTTATAGAACCTTTGGCTTAGATGAATGTTGCTGGGAGCAACAATTAACTGGGAAGGAAAGTTTGGTAATCATCACATATAACACGTGATGCAGATGTTGAATGATAGGAAAATTAGAAAATGAATCCACTCAATCCATGCAATGTGATTTACTGACTGAGGAAAGATATGCAAACCTCAGATTCCAAGGCCAGAAGAGGGAAAAAATACCTTTTTGGGCAGTCTCCTCTCTCTTGAGGGTGTAAGTCAACTGCCTCTTGTGCCAAGGAAGAGATTCCTGGTAGCCAACTGATGCCATCCTTTCAGCCAAAGTGCCTCCTGCTTGGCTGGACCTGCCCTTTCCATGCAAATGAACTGCAGCTCCCATTCCCTACCCTCAGAAAGAAGGAAATTTTCCACACTTTTCCTGATATTGATTTATTAGTGTTGGAGAAGGGGACTTACACCCCTGTTCCCACCAAAAATGTTCCTCTCAGCATATCAAGAACAAATTTATTTTTGCCTGTAGCAGGTGTTACTCAGAAATCTCAAACAACAAGTGTTTGAAATGCTATTAAAGTAATGATTTGGAAGTTTTATATAGTTTTCTGCATAAATGATATTAAAATATTTTGCTCCTGCACCTGCCTACTCTTTACATTAGCATAATTATTCATATCTTAACAAACACATTGGTGGCATTTGGTTAGATGAGCAGAAAAATAAAAGCTTTGTCCATCTGTAAAGCATCTGCCATGACAGGAAAACTCCTGTGTTTTTATTATTAAAAAAAAAAAAATAGGTGAGGGTTGTTTTGTTATTTTTCTTGGATCGGTAGGTCCTCAGTTTTATTTTCTTAATCTAAGAGCCACCAGATGTTGTTAAGGTGTTTGTTCCAATGAGTATTTCCTTTAAAAATGAGGTTCTATCCATGCCCACAGTAATCACCAGAGCCACCCACAGGCTCCACTGCCTAACACCATTCTGACCATTACATGATCTTCACTGGGCAAGAGTTCCCTACTGGATGTATATTTACCTCAGATGTGACTATGACAGGAAGAGAGAATGTAATTTTTTAGAACTTTTGGATATGCGTAGACTTTGTGTAAATGTGACAAAATATCCACTGGAGCCAGTAATAAATCACTTGGCTGTGCAGGAATTTTACACTGGGCAATTAAAAGCTTTCCATACAGATGTAAATTCAAATGTATGTTAAGATATTGTTCATATTGGCTAGAAGTGGCTTCTGCCTGTGGTGGACATGGTGTCAGTCATTGCTGAAAACTCTGACAGGAGACTCAGCTGCAGCAATGGCAAAAAAATATGTCTCTCATAAAATCACAGAACCATGGAATGGTTTGGGTTGGGTGGGACCTTAAAGCCCATCCAGTCCCTGCCACGCCTCCCACTGTCCCAGGCTGCTCCAAGACCCATCCAGCTGGGCCTTGGACACTGCCAGGGATCTGGGGCAGCCACAGCTTCTGTGGGAACTCCATCCCAACACCTCAGCTCACACCACCAGCAATTTCTTCCCTATGTCCAAACTAAATTTCCCTTCTTTCAATGTGAATCCTTTCCCCCTTGTCCTGTCACTGCAGTTTCTGATGAATTGTGCCTCTCCTCTCTTCTGACATCATCTCAGTGCTGGATCATTTCCCATATTTCTGTTTGAATGGTATTTCAACTTCATCACTTTCACAGGGGATTTTTTCAAAATCCATCAGAAAGTTCTGTCTAGGAAGGGAAATGAATGCTTAAAGTCATGTTACATAAAGAACAATACCTCTGAGGCTATGACATGAGGGTATTAATTGACTTGAATGATGGCTTTGTAAAACTTTGACATATTTTTGGATGGCAAAAAAGATTTACAATATGGAGCAAGAAATACTAAGTTATTTTGTGACAACAAAAAATTGTGGTTTTTTATATAATTTAAAGCATTTTGAAGGGAAATTTAGGATGGGGACATTTTAATCCCACTGCATTCAAGATTAAAAATCAGAGTTTTGCAAAAACATGTACTCCTCAGCCTTTTTTTTATTGTTTTTTTTTTTTTTTTTTTTTTTTTTTTTTTTTTTTTTTTTTTCTGGTATTACAGCCTGCTGTTTGGATTGTCAAAGATGTGTAAGTAATTTTAAGAAATGTGTCAAGATGACACAAAATATTTTATAAGGCTTTACTTTTCCCAGTTACAGCGTGTCTTATTTGGCGAGCTTTCTTTGGCCTGACAATGAATTTTTATTTTCTAACTCCTTTATCACTCAGTCTTGTCACACAAAAATTATAACAAGAGCAAAATCTACATATGATTTGAGCAACAAATTCTGTGATCATCTTGGCTTTCAGGATGGATCAATCATCTCAGTAATCAGTGGTTCTAGTCAATAATAATGCAGAGACTGTTTTTCAGTTAGTTTACCAATCACTTCAGCTTGATTTATAGAATGCATTTAAAACATGAAGTATTATACAAGCAGAATAATAACAACATGCCCCAGTCAAGTGTGGTGTTCCACAAATTTGCACTAGCTTGTGTCTGAAAATGAGGGTGTCCAATATCCCTCAGAATCTACTTCTCAATCTCACCTAAAACAGGAAGAGTTTAAGATCAGACACATGTTTTTTCTGACTTTGCATGCAAGAACAGGAGATCTGTAGCAGAAAGAAAACTACTGTAATAAGAAAGAAGAATCACATTTCTAGTTTGAGATTATAATCTCAACCACCCTCTGAATTCAACGTTCAATGTCCCCAGCCCCACATCTTGCAGCTATTATCTATCAAGAACTATAATTCTTTATTACAAATAATCTTGAAGTAAATAGAGCGTAATCCAAAGGAAAATAAATTCCTATGTCTCTTTCTTTCATTGCTAATTAAAAATGTATTTTTAGCATAAAAAGAGGAACCATTTTTTCTAATTTTTATTTAACAGGATCAGTAATTTCTAAAGGACTAATGCCCTGAAGATAGTGTGGCACCTCATTTGGGGAGCTCTCACCAGGAAATTGGAATCTGAACTGTTAAAACATTTTTAGATACCACACAAAACAAATGTCCATTGGGCAACAAAGTAATTTAACTACAATAATTGAGCAGTTACTATTTTCTTTTGTTTTCTGCTGTCTTGTGTAACCTGCTAAGCTACAGTGAGTTGTTATAAAGTCATCCCTACTGCTGGTCACCTCAGTTTCACTCTTTTATTTGTTCTCTCAAGTCCTTGTTCCCTGAAAACCACAGTATTCAATTGTTCCAAGGTTTGTTTTTAATCATATGATGTCACGTTAAATGCAGACAACATATTTTGCTGTTGATTTTTATTTTGATCAGCTTCAGATCAAGCTTTTGTGCAAAAATCAGACACTGGTACAGAGCATGCAGGGAAGGGCAGGACTTAATATCCCTTACATTACTCAGATAAAGTTTTAATTAACAGACTTTTAATCAGATCACCCATAAAGCCCTTGAAAGTCAGCAAGTGTTGGTTTGTAAGAGATGGGTAACCCAAAGAAATGGTCACGGTGATTCAATACTCCTGAATGTAATAAGGCTGTTATTGAGATGATATTTAAATTTCCCTCCTATGCATTCAGCTTCTTAAAAGTCTAAAGTCTTTTCCACAGAATTTAAATTAAGCGGAAAAGTTTGTCATCAACAATTTTGCCAACACACTAATAGAGATAAAATAGATACACAGTGAAGAGTGCAAAATTAATTTTGAAAGCAAAGATAACTTCCCATCCCACACAATTTCATATGGATTTTCCTACTATTTACCTGCTTTGGTACTTTTTTTCCACAAGCAGTGTACATTTTTCAGCTGGTATTGCTCAGCGAAAGATTTCTTCTTACCACAGCCTTAGATAATCTTAGATCCAAACCAACTCTGTTTCTTTTAAGACAAAGGAGCTTTGCCTGGCAACAGCAACTTTCAGGATAGTAACATTATTGAATTCCAAGTACACTCTTGCAAAAATATTTTCCGGATCTCTTGAAGATCTGGCAGCATTTATCAAATTGTTCCTACAGATGTATTAATAGAGAGCTGGGGTTTGTGTGCACATACACACACCGTCCTCTGCCTCCGCATCCATGGCTGTCACTGGAGCTCCAGCAGAACTTAAAGTTCCTGTAAGATACGAATCAGGGCCAGATAACAATGGACAATAGATGTGCCAGAGCACATCCAACACTTCTCCATCCTTTAAACCACTTTCAGTTTGTGGCATTGAGTAGGGAAGCAGAGAAGTGTCTCCAGGATCTGGCGGGGTACAAAGAGAGGGAAGGATTGTACAATGTTGTTGGGTCCCAGGTCAGTAAGAGCAACTGGGAGGGGCTGTGAGAGTCCATAAATCACAGCAGATCTATGGGCAGCACTGGGGATTTCTTTTCCTCTTTCTCTCCCAGTTTTCCAGTCCATCTTCTATCCTCAAACCCCTCTCATCACCCCTCACAGTCCAGCCCACACTATCACAAAGATCCCTGGAGGATGCTGAAAGAAGCACTATTCTTTATCCCTCACCCTGCTGCAGCCCCTCAGGGACTGGGGAAATGGCTGGAGAGGACAGCAGAGGCTGCCCTGGAGATTTTGGGGAGTTTTTCCTGTTTTCTCTCAGGAGCAGAGCTAGTACAGGAATTGTGTCACTCCCTAGCTTGGTACAGGAGTTACTGTGTCACCTCCTGCCTCCTGCAGCAGCAAATCTCATTACCATTAAATTGGCTGTGCTGGAAGAGGTGACAACTCTGGGCCAGTCCCACTCTCCTTGGCTGAGTGATGATGCAGGGAATCATTAAAGATAAATTAATCTTGTTATGTGAAAGATGTAAAAATAGGGGAAAATGTCAGCTGTAAAATGCACACAGTCACTCAGAGACATTACTCTAAAGAGATAACCATCCTTTAAATAAAAGTGAAGAACTGTAAAATTGTTTTAATTATCCAATCACATTTACTTAGTGTAATGTTATATAGAACACTTTGATTTTGAATTAAACAAAGACGAAAATTACTTAAGGACCTGTTCTTATCAGGTCCTAACCTTCCTATGGTAGATTTTAATGTTTTTCTTTTTAAATATAATTTCATCTTTCTTTTGAACACCGTTTTCTAAAATACTATTCAATTCAACAGGTAGCACTATAATAAGCATGGATATAATTTTGTGCTTTTGTAATCTGTGTAAAATGACCCATGTGAATCAGTTTGAATGATTGAAAACCTTATATTAATTTAGAATTGGGACAAAATCTCCCTGGCTGCCTGTGTAAAATAGGGTGATAATCCTAAATGATTTAGTAACAGTCATGAAGTGAAGACATAGAAGTTGAAAAGCTTACAGGCTTCAAACAGATTTGTTTCTTTTGAAAGAGACAGAAAAAAAAGGCTGTCAAATAAAAACAAACCCCTTTAAATACATATTTGATGGAAGGTTGGATTCATGGCTTAAAAGCTCTATTTTCCACAGCCACCCATTAACAGAGATTTTGAAGCTCTCCCTGCTCACATGGGGAAAAGGCTTTTGCTTAGAAGTCAACACAGCAGAGGAAAATTGGAGAACAACAGCATCATCCTGGAGTTCCACAGGGAAAAATTCTGACACTGCAGTCGTGTTTTCAATCCCATCTACCTCAGACTGTGTTCCAAAATAACAGTAATCCTATTAATCACTCCTGATTATCATCCCAAACCTGACACGCTAATTTGGCCACAAAAGAAATCTGTAGCATCATCTCTATTTTCTCTTTGTTATGCTAATCAAAGACTGGGTTACTTCTCCTCAGTGCCACTTGAAAACTGAAAATTAATCTGCCTGGTTATTTTTTCACCTGGAGAAACACAAGAAAAACGTGAATTTCTTTAGCCATTATGTATTAAATCAAAGAGACCTATCTTGTCCTGAGATAAAAGACATTTCCCTTCCTTATTCATGCTGGGAAAATTCCTCTTTTGGAACGCATAACCTGAATAACAGAAATAGCACAGGATTTGTGGGTTAGGATTCCTGCTTCCTAAACTTTTCTTGAGTTTATAAAGCTCTTTAAATTACCAATTACTTTGCGATTCTTAAACAGAAGAGTAGTTAAATTCACATTTATGATGGGTTTTCCTCGGCAAAATTCTTTGAACACCTATTTCATTAATGTTATGACAGGATGAAAGTGATACACTTGGTATATAAAGTTGGATTAAATCCAAAGTTATTTCTTTAGCAGTTACTTCATTTTGTGGACTGATATATTTTAAAAGAGTGGGTTTGTGGCAGACAATCTTTTTTTTTTTACTTAATCAGTTGGTTAAAACAAATAGTTTAAAAGTGTCACACTATAGCATAATTTCATCTGGATCAAATGTAAAGTGAAATAGAGAAAAAGATTGAATGTTTTCCTAAAGAGATGTTATTGTTCATATCCATAATCCTTTAATCCTACAGGGATCATGGCTGACTCCAGTGGATGTTTGCTTAAGGAAGAAGGGAGTGTTTTATCCACAGTATGAGTAAATTGCCCAACATTTCTACTATCAATTTATGTTGGTTGGAGTTGTACTCAGTCTGGGCTGAAATATCTCATTTTCTTTGAAAAATGTCTATCAGAATTAGTTAATCAGTTTCTGAAAATAAGAGTCAGGAAAATAACTTTTCCCCTTGTTATAAAACTTATGGTGACCTTATCTTCCATCATTTGTGTCATTAATAATTCTGAGATTTGGCAGAGGTTGCTGTGCATGTCAAGGGTGCAATTTTTGCCATCCTCTTGAAAGTCACCCAAGTTTGGCAGCTCTAGCCTTTGAAAATTGCAGCTTGCCTATGCCCAGCAGATAATTACTGGTTCCTCAAACCTAAGTTTCTTTAAGAATGCAAAGATTATGACTCTGAATAACTGCAGGTCAAGTGAGCTATTTTATTGAAGGAGAAGCAACATGCTTTTCAACTTCTCCCAGCAAGAAAAAAATGAAATATGGAGGGGTTAATATCAAAATCTCATAAGTATCAAAGGTATGGAGCCAAGGGTGCCACGTATGGAGCAGTAAAATTGGCACAAATTGTTGGAGAGAGGCAAGGACTTGAAACAAAGACAAAGGAAGACTGGAATATTTCTGCAAGGAGATCTGTACAGCAGATTAGGGCTGATGAATGAAAAGGCAGAGAGGTGCATATCAAAAAGTAGCAATGTAAAATAATGGGAATAGGAAGCAATAATTAGGAAATAAATCCTGTAAGTTGAGGAAAAGGACTATGGTGGAGAAACAGAGCAGATCAAAAGCAAGGTGGAAATGGGAAAGCAACTTGGAGCAGGGAAAGTCTCTAAGTACAATATGTAAGTGTAAAGAGAATTAGGCACTCTGTGTAAAATTATCATTTTTTTTTGAAAGAGAAGCAAGGGCAGAGAAAATACGATAGTAGCAGGTTGGAGGAAATGGAACATAAGATAGGAAGTTAAAACAACAACAACAACACCCCCACCTTAATTTGTTAATAAAAAATTCCCATACCAGACCCAGGAAAACAATCCATGAATGACTTCCACTTTGCTGTGTGTGAAACTCATTGTCTCTGTGTGGATGACACCTTATTGTGCTGGTTGCTCAGGATCTGCTGCTTCCTCCATGGCCAGCATGGCCCTAGTGCACCAAACACGTTATCTCACTGATAACAGCCCTGGGAATCCATGTGTGCTCACAATGCAGCTCATTTTCCTTAAATCTAAGAACACAAATGCTGAAAATCCGTATCCCAGTACTTTTGTGACATATAAGAAACGCCACCATTAAACTCTGTGCAACCAATGGCTGGGAACAATCCACATTGGGGATTGTGGCACCCTCCATGCTTGTCCCACTACTCCCTCCAGTACTCGTGACATAATTAGTGACTTGCTCGATTAAAGTGCACTGAAGGATGATGTCCATAGGATTTCTGCTCCACTTGTAGGAGGTGAAAAACGAATAATGAAAGAAGGAGAAGATTCAGGGATCAGGAAGGTTGGTTTACAGTCTATATTAAAACATCTGTATGTCATCTGACTCTGTTGCCTGTGCCACAGAAGTCCTTCCGATGGCTTTTCCAGAAAATTCCTAGCTGATCTCACAGCCTACAGGCCAAACTAGAGGCTTCACAGCTGCAAACAAAGACAGTGGAAGTCATTGAAAAAAAATGAACAAATATATGGGCTAAATGGTTGGCATTTCAGGTTAGACTTCCAAAATGGACCAGTTGACTCCATCTATCTCTTAATGAGGGGAGATGGCGTCAGCTCATCTCAGGTGTTCTGAAAATCATATCAGACTCAGAGCTTGTACAAAGCAGCATTACAGGACAAAAAATCACAGGCCCATGAAACAATTCAGGTTCAAGGGGCAGCAGGAGGCTACCCAGACCATCCCTCCAGCCCTTCTAAGGTGCACTGAAGGGTCACTCTGTTCCCCCCAGTTTGGTGTCATTGACACTCATATCAGCCCCATTTTGTCCAAGTGCCACAAAGGACATGACTCAAACCCTCTTTGTATTAAAACATATGGAACTGGATATTGTCAGTGGATAATACTGATTTTATCTAAGTAAAATTTAGAAAATGATCATTTTCTCATCCTTCACTGTCCTTATATTGTCTGTGACCTGAATTGGATTGTCCTGTGGCGGATGCCTGAAACCCATGCAACTCAACAAATGCATTAACACAGAGCAAATGCAATTATTTGCTCTATAAGATATAAATATTTGTTAGTGTATTACTTTAAAAGTAGCTCAACAGGGAAATGTTTGATTTTGTCGAAAACATTGGGCTATCAAAATTGAAACAAAATCATTATTGCTTTTCATTAGTACAAATGAGACTGACTCCAAATAAACTAAAATCCTAAGCAAGGAAAATAATCTAAAACCCTAATACAAGGGTTAATACTAAACTTAAACAAAACTTCTAAAAATCACTTAAACTGATAACACTTAAGAATCCGCAAGTAAAGTATCTGATTTTATATCATGTGTTTAAAAAACACCCTGTGTCACCATTAATCTGATCAGTTAGCTTCCCAGCAAGGCCTTCATTTATTAGAAGTGACAGCAGACTGGAATGGAGGGAACTTGAGAAAGCTCAAGGAAATAATTAAATAGCAAAGCCAGCATCTGGCCATACCAATGAGCTCCAGCAGGACCAGGCTGCACTCAAAGACTGCACCTTCCTGGAGCTTGTGTGTAGGAGTTTTATCTCAGATGAGGCTCTTGCTGAACCCTGAAGTGTGCTGGGCTCGAAATGCCGCCTTAGATGCAGGTTGTCAAGTCAGAACCACTCAGGCTGAGCTCTCAGAACACTTGTGGTGGGACTCACAGAGAGCCCATGTGTAAACAGCCACAGGTAAAAGAGAAATGGAAGGACAGAAGGAAAAGAGAAACATCTAAAGAGAAAAAATGCTGACTGGGAAAGCGAAAGAAAAATAGGAAGTTTGAGTGAAAATATTGAAGGAATTGTGAAAGTTTCTGGTCTAAAAGGATTCCTTGAGGTGTATGCCTGGCCAGCTAGAAAAGCTGATATAATGATTTCATGATTAAAGTTCTGTGCAAACAGAAAGATTTAGCAGAAAAATACATGGTAGTAGAAAAAGCCATTTAAAAATATTTATTAATAAATCTGTTTTGATCAGCTGTGCTGGACTATGATATAAATCTCTCTCGGTATCCTGTTCAAAACACAGCCATTTTCAGATCCCAACCCCATTTCTGCCTCCGTGATTTATACATTGGATATATATTGTTGCCTCATTATACATCCAGGTAGCTGCTGACTACAGAATTCAAATTTTGGCCTTAACATACAGTCTCCAACTATTTCTTCTTTTTTTCATTTTGATAAGTTCCTCCTCTGTATAAAAGAACACATTCTTTTCACTCTGAACAGTGATTAAATATTTGTTCATTTATTAATTCTTAATTCACGGGTGAAATAATGTCTATTTGTCTGTTAGATGTGTAGGATTTGCTCCTATTGCAACTGAATTCAATGCCTTTGACCCTTTGAAGCCCTCTATAAGTACAATTAATGTAATCTTCTCCCTAGCTCTCTATTCCTGCTTTGTCTGCTTCGTTCAAATTCATCACCTTTCAAGCAATTCTACCAAGCATGTTATCTCAGCTCCTTAGGGGAAGCTTTTATGGGAGCAAATACCTTGTCACTTAATTACATTCCAGGAAATTATTAGATTGCACTCTCCGGTTTATCTTGTAAGGGAAAAAGGGGACTCTGGATATTTTGTTTACGAATTTCACGTGCATGGCAGGTCACCTGTTTGATACAGGTTTGCTTTACAGTAAGGAGTTCAATTAAAAGAGAATGGGAGTGATAAAGCCACCTGAAGAACCCAAAGAGCTCTGAAAGCCTCCCTGCTCTCACACACATGGATTTATTCTCTCCTCTACGAGCCCAGGATAAAAGGGAACATGAAATTTCAAAGAGGGTAAGAAGACAATTTGAATGGGGTCTCAGGAGTTCCTCAGAGTGAGGGTGCCAACAGAAACAAATTAATAAAACAGACACGACATTTCAGTGAACACTTTACTTTCCCCCTTTTAATAATAGGTTTTCATATTACATTTTATCAGGCATACTAGGAAATACATATATTAACATTTTCATTACACCTCCTGATCCTGCACTATGTATTTCTGGGTGTACAGGTAAATATTCATTTCTTTTTTTATTTCTCCTGAAAAACCTGATTATTTATCAGTCTGAACCACCACGACACTGTCCCAGAGGAAGTCACTGGCCAAACTCACAGAGTCCTGTCAGATTAACATCACTTGTACAATTTGAGGTTATAACCTATGAAACAGGTTCATGTAATCCCTTATAAAGGCAGCAGTAAAATCAGTTCCCCAAGGTGTACATTAAAGTTCCTGCTGTAGATTTTGCCATTTCCATGGGATAGACCAGAAGATAGCATGGACACAATCCAGAGTTCTCACCTGCATCCAAAACAGAGCTGGCTGAAGGCTTAAAATGCATCACAGATCTGTCCTGCCCTTAACACAGCCCCGGGGTTCAGAAGTGAAATACATTATTCTGTTCCCTGCAATGTCTAAACTTCATATTAATAAAAACTGACCTTTACTCAAAGGAGCATTTCCAACCCCTTCTCCCTCACAGATGAGGGACAGAAGAGCACAGAGCCATTTTCGTCTGGTTTGCAGGAGTTTGTTGAGTACACAATTCCCATTCACCAACCATTGCTCAATATACAATGTTCATGATGTTCACAGGAATCAAACACAAGCTTCCTGCTGCTGCATACTCTTTATCCAGAGGATTGAAATATCTGTCTATAGTCAAAAATTCAGACTTATGCATTTTTTTCTCCATTTTCTTACAGTTTGTCAGCTGGATTTAAAAAAAATGTTGCTCTAGTTTCTGTTGAACGAAGTGCATTTATCTCACATATTCCTCTAAATTGTGTTACTGAACATCCAACATATTTTTTACCTTAGACTGTGGCTCCCATTGGTGCAGCAGCAACACTGAATTTTTCGTTTGCTATTTTTGTTCTGTCTCTTCTGTGGCATTGGGGCTCACTACATAAACTGGATATAATCATCTTTTAGTGTAAGATGTTTATACCAGGAAGGCTTGAGCTCCAGGAATGAGCACCTACCCCCTCTCTGACACACGGATCAACCACAGCAGCCTCCCAGAAATAATTCACACTCATGGAAAAACTGTGAAGATAAAAGCAGGCAAAGCAAAAGAAAAAAACCTCCAAACTTTAAGAGTGTTGCAAATTCCCAAGAGAAAGACACCAAAATGAAAAAATTTGCATTTTCCCAGGAGAAGGTCATCACAGATGCACAAGAGCCCTGGGGCCAGCACAGGAAGGACCTGGAGCTGCTGCACAGAGCCCAGAGGAGGCAGCAGCATGAGCAGAGGAATGGAGCAGCTCTGCTGGGAGGAAAGGCTGCCAGAGCTGGCATTGTTCAGCCTGCAGAGGAGAAGCTTTGGGGTGAGCTCAGTGTGGCCTTGCAGGGCCTGAAGGAGCTGCAGGAAAGCTGGAGAGAGACAATTGCCAAGGGCTGCAGGGACAGGACACAGGGAATGGCTGCCCAGTGCCAGAGGGCAGGGCTGGATGGGAGATTGGGCAGGAATTGCTCCCTGGGAGGGTGGGCAGGCCCTGGCACAGGGTGCCCAGAGCAGCTGGGGCTGCCCCTGGATCCCTTAACAATTTGAGGTTATAACCTATGAAACAGGTTCATGTAATCCCTTATAAAGGCAGCAGCAAAATCAGTTCCCCAAGGCCTGCTGTTGGACACTGGGGCTTGGAGCGTCCTGGGACAGTGGAAGGTGTCCCTGCCCATGGCAGGAGGTGGAATGGGATGGGCTTTAAAGCCTCTCTCAACCCAAACCATTTTATGATTTTGTGATATATAAGGACTATTACTGTATCCTGCAGCCGTAGGGAGGAGGAGAGAAGATCCAGCAGGCAGGAATTGTGCAGCAAGATTGATTTATTTAATTATTTTACAAACTCTCTTATAGACTTTTTTCTTCATAGTCTTATTGGGCAAAGGATCAGCCGCCCACTGGGTTGATTGTCTAGAAATCCTAAACATCCATTGTCAAAATATTTTCCTACTGTACCATAAACAAAGCTCTGCAAGGTCGCAGGTGTTCATAGTTTATAGAACTCTGCAAATATCTTTGTGAGAGAGAAAAAGTCTCTCACGGGCTTAGAAAGAAGCAGGAAAATTTCTTGCTAACAGCATTTTTGTATCCACAAAGGACATATCTGTAGATAGTTGTATTAAATTCCTCCCCTCGCCTCCATTTCCAGAAATTTTGCGCACTTAGAAGTTGAACCACAGAAAAGTCACTGCAACCCCTAATTTATCTTGCAGTACAGGAGGTACCTGATGTAGAATCACATTCAGTCATCTTTAATCAGATTATCACCTTCTGGGATAAGTGAAACTACACAGAGCTTCTTTAAGATGTGTGAGAACACTACAGCAATCCTGAAGGAAGAGGAACTAGCTCAATATTGGCTCCACAAGACAGAAAAAAAAAAAAAAGACTGCTGCTGGCTGATTAGGGAAAATATTGGAAGATAGTGCAGGTATTACTAATCCCCTTAACAGAAGGAGTTTATTAGATTTTTAGTAATAAAGGGCATAAGTGAAACATTCTCAGGTATTTTGAGTAATCAAAATTGCTTTTTTTTCCAGGAGGGTTAAGGCAAGATGTGATGTGAAACTCATTTCAGCCATTTCTGCTTTTGCAGCTCGCAGATTCTATAATTAGAAGTCAATCTCATAGGGGGTTGTGTGCATTGATAAAAGGCTGTACTTTATCATTTCTAGTGGATAAGAAGCACAGGAGGGCTGGTGAGAAGTTTTCAGCCCAGTGAGAAACCAGGGATGTGTCGGTGTGAGGACCAACTGGTTTTCCTCTGATTCATGCTGTGTCTTAGTCCATGCATTTTATTCCCAGTGCCAGTGTTACCCTCCCAAACTTTGCTATTGCTTTTCAGAAATGGATATACAGGAAATGATACCCTGGAAAGAAGCCAGGTGCGCCCTCACACACAGCTTCCCCTACCCCCTCATTCCCCAGCTGCTGTGCCCCACACCAAGAACCGAGGTTTCCGCGAGGATAAATTATAAATAACAGCAGAAGATGGATCATGCACGTCGCTGTGGTGCTGATGGATTTGGGAATGATTTGTTGCCATAGTGATGACTTGGCCTGGGCATGCTGGGAGAGGTTACTCAAAGAATAGGGGAGGTTGTGTTTTGCATGTACAGTCAACTTAATTAATCTTGACATCGTGAAGAATAGAGCAAGAGTCTCTTGGAAGAACTTTTTCTGTTAGGCATTTCTGATGTCCTTGAACACTGGAGTCAGGAGGTAGTTGTGCTAAATTTTTTTTTACACATTTTTACTTAATAAGAAGTCATTTTTTTTCATTTCAAATCCTACATTTAGACTTAAAATCATTGAAGCAAATAGCTTTTTAATCATACAATTCTCACTCTAACAGTTTGCACTGGTTGAATACTTTTTCAGTGTGCTTTAGTTAATGATTTAAGAAACACTTTAAAAACTCTGAATACCATTTTCAGTGAACAGCAAGGTATAAGTATTTTACTTTGTTACCTAAATAAGTAAGCATAGAAAATAGATCACAGAGATTATACAGAATATAGAATAGCAGAATAAGTAGATATAAAAAATAGGAGATAAACTGAGAATGCAAGCAGAAGTCCTTATTTCATGGCTCTATGACATCCATTAGTCTATTATTTTTATTGTCATTCACAAAGATCCCAATACAAATGAAAATATTACAAATTATTCTCTTTTTTTTCTCATGCATTCATGCAGTCCAGTATCCACAGCCCAGTACTTTTCTTAAAAAGATAAAGATAGACCCTGAGAGAATTCAAAATTTATTAACTCCATATGTTCAAAATGCTCTTGAGGATGAAGTATATTTGTGATATAGACCAGGTATAAAACAGAAAGATATTTTGGCCACTGGAAAATTGGCCAAACATGCTACCACTTCTTAAAGCAAGGTTGCTTTTGATTTTCAAGAGCCCAAACCTATTTGCATATCAGTAACATATTATACTAATAGTTATTACTACATTTTGAATGATACAAAATTCTCTCCCTGCTCTCCCCTCCTGACCAAATGGAATTAAAAGGTCTCCTGTTTTTCCTTTTGAGGCCAAACTGGGACCATGCTTCCAACTTTAGCTTCAGAATTAGTCTTTCTTTCACTAGTTCCTTTCCAATTATAATTAAGGGTCCACTTTTGCGTCTTCAGTGGAATAATATAATATTTTTACCCTTCAGGAAAAACAACAAAAATACTCTCTGCACTCATCTGTATGACACATAAGGTTGCAGGCTGCTTGGAGACTGTCCTTAAACTGTCCATTAACTCATTCCAAAATAACATATTATTTCTTTCTTTCAAAATATACTCAACAAACAGAATGAAAACCGTGCCTGTGGAAACATGTGAGGATTTCATGGAAAACCCAATACCAAGCAGCTGATTTTTATTTTCCCCTTAGCTTTCACATTTAGAAAAAAATACCAAAAGCGCCATAAACCTTGTCTGTACAGTGAAGGAAAAACAACCCCTGACACCTCTGCAGCCACCATTCCTCTCAGAGTCCTGGTTCCAGTGGGGATAACAGTCCTGATCAATGATCCCAAGCCCTGACATTTCCTAATGCCTTCCACACAGTCACAACCTGTCCACAAATTAGCTCTGCTGCCACATCCAAGTCCAGTAAACCGTCTTTGTGCTCCTCTCTGGACGTGCACTCTCAGAACTCCCAATAGACACAATTTGTCAGTGCTCCTTGTAACAGTCCCTTCTTCCTGTGGTAAAACAAACAATTTCTAACCTAATGCTTTATCTAAGGTAGTATATTTTTTCACCATCTTTTTTTTATCCTTAGGAATTATTAGAAAACATTTTAAAAATATAGAAAAAATTATTTCTGGTTGCTACTCAGCCTGTTTCACAATTATGCCTCATTTCTGTAGTGTCTTTAAGTCATTTAGTTCACTTATTCTAGACTTTTTTTTTCCCTTTGAGCTACAATTCCTTACAAGTTTGGCCATGTTAGCATGATTTTCCACTGGATTAAGTACAGTGTCCAAGGCCAGGTTGGCCAGGACTTGGAGCAACCTGGGATAGTGGAAGGTGTCCCTGCCGATTGCAAGGGGTGGGAACTGGATGATCTTTAAGGTCCTTTTCAACCCAAACCATTCCATGATAGCAGTTTAGTGGAATTCAGAGTAAAATCCATGGAAAATTTTCTGGTTTACTAAAATAGCAATCCTCTCTCTGGAAACCATACCTCAGCTTTTCTGCATTCTAAATCACAGAAATAAAATAGGTGAACCATGAAGCATTTATGAAGGGCACTTCCTGCTTTATATATATATCTACTTCTCATATCTGGAACACTTAAATTGGGTATATGGGGTCCATTGTGTTTTAGCTTTTAATATCCACTAAACTATTCTCTTCAATTTTCCTTCTGCCGAAACAAAGGAAATGAGTTAAAATTACTAATAAAACTCTAAAGACATATAAAAATATGGCCAGCAGTGACCCTTAGCTAGAGATTGCTTTGGGAGCCTACCTCCAACAAAATTTACAACATGTCAGTTTTATACATGAAACGAGTGAGAAAGGAAATAAGGTAAAGATAAGAAAGTCAAATAAAGGGCTGCTTGGAAAACTTAATTTCACTCAGAGATAATTGTATCATCTGCATCTTAGAAACAGTAATTTGGCATGTCTAGGGACAGGAAATGCAGGCCCAATAATGAAATGAGATGTAAAGATGAGATTTTGAAAGGTTGTAGCTCTAATGCAAAGACATTTTTTTGTGTAGAAGTGCTGAATCCTGCTCTGTTACATCTGCTCTGCCTAATCCTCAGGTAAATCTGCTCTACCAGCAGCTCCTGCCAGGCCTGTCCTCTTTGTGAGGACAGAGTGGTTTAAAGGGGCACAAAGCGCCTGGAACAGGCTGGGTGACTGTTCTTACCTGGCTGCAGCAGCCAAAGGGGACCCACCTCTCACTTCCTCAGAAGCCTTTGACTCTAATGCTTCTTAAACTCCAGTTTAAAAGATTCATAAGCTGTAACTCACACAAGACACAAGGTGTTTCTATCTAATTGCTGAAGCTACTGCATTTTCAAAACAAAAAAACCAGAAAAAAACCCATCTCTGGCTTGAAACTTCTTCAATAAACATGAAAAATGGCATATGAAGACTGGAAACCCTCAAGTGACTTTAGGATTGAGGGTTATCCCAACCACATGATTTTTGTTACAAATTTTCAAGAAAAAACTTTGACATCTCACCCAGGAAGGGTCCAAGGCTTTAGATACCTGTGGAAGGAAAAGCAGTTTTGGCTGAGGATTGGAGGGGACCAAGGATCTGAAAGGGACTCATTTTTAAGGTAACCTGGATGTACTGAGTTCCAGTTCCTGAGCATGCAGTTGGGAGTTTTGGAATTGACTCCAAGACAAGCAATTGCTCCTGGTTGCTCATGCTGGTGTAGAGACTTTTGTCTGGAATTCGAGGTGCTTAAATAATTCAGTACCTGCAAGGACATAAAGCAAGAAATAAAGGAAATAAATGAGTGCTCAGATCTTTATCTTATTACATATTCTAGGTACAGCCAGGAAGGGAAATACATTTTATCTCCCTGTATTCTTATGGAACATGAGCTGCTTCTGTATTTATTTCTGTTATTTCTATGTAGCTACAATAACAAAGCCACAGGTGGAGTTCAGTTTCACAGGTTTTCAGTAAAACTTACAGCTGTGTATGTGTGGTGATCCCAAATGCAAACCACGGTCTTTATCAAACTGGAGGTGTTTACCTGGATTTATTTTCCTATTTATTTTTCCCAGTGAATTTCAGATGTGCCTCATTTGGGAACAGGATATTCATGAAACCTTAATGTAATGCATCAACTCCTAACAGACTGAAAGACACAGAGCTTACTCAAAAAAAAGGGATTGACTTCAGGCAGGGTTAGATCCATTGTATGGATACCCATTACATGGATACATGAAAGGATTAAATCCGTTATAGGAGGGGGGGAATGATGCAAAAGTACACATGTTATTTCCACAATAATTAGCTTAAGTGACTTTTTACATCTTGATGACACCTTCCCTATTAGCCGACTTGTCCATTCAAAAAAATATCCAGGAATCAAATATTTGGAGTCTTGAAGTGAGTTTTGCTGCCAGAGAGCACTAATGAGATGGGCTAAAGAAGATTGACCTTAGCTCTAATTGGACTTGGAATGAAGCTTTTTACATATTTTCTTTGAAAGGTCTCTCTGCCTAATTCTAATTCCAAGCTGTCTGAGCAATGCACACTCTCAATTACCAGCAGTAAAGGTTACACAAATGGGTAACTGCTGCTTTAACCAGGCCTTCTCAGAGGCTGCAAAAATTGCACTTTGGGAAGTGTCACTCACTGATACAGCTTGACTTGGGAAATAACTTGGGCTCATTTAAAGCCTCTAGGAAAGGAAACTTCATGCCTGCTTCTCCTTCACTGAAATGGTTTGAGGCTCCATGCCCGGGGAGAACTGTGTATATCTTCAGACACAATCATCTGAGTATTATTTATTTCTTCAGGTTTACCTGAGACCTAAGGCACTGGAAGAGCCTTATGCAGTGGTGGTGCTGGCCGTGTTCCCTGTCCTGGTGCAGGAAGTGGTGGGCACTGGGTATCTCTGACTGTTTTTGTCCTTATTAGCCACAGCTGTGTGAATATTTGCTTTGTTTTCCAGCTGCTTGCTGGGCTTTGCTTGTGTTCTTCTCACAAAGACGTGGTCAGATAATGCAGTTGAAATGATGGAATGCCCAAAAACAGATGACCCCAAGCCTTTGCTCTACTTTCATACCTTTTTCTCTCTGTCTCAGGTGCCTGCCATGCACATACATCTCTCCTTTGGTCACCTTTACTGGTGTGGAGTGTTGCCTCCCAGTCAGGAACTGAGCACCTCAAGAGCAGTTACCCCCTCCTCAGCAGGATGGGAGATGTAAGATGAAAAGTGAGAAAACTTGTGCATCTGGAGAGTGACTTGAATCCCCTCACTGCAGTCAGACAGGCGCTGTTCAGAAGAATGGCTGAAAAACAGGGAAGGAAAAGGGTTTGCTTAAGGCCTCAGCTCAGCAGTGTCATGCACTCCACCCCAGTTCAGTTCTGAGCTCCTGGGATTTCTGGTCTCCACAGCACCTATTAATCATGTTTCTGTTAGCTCTGGTAGAATTTAATCACTGTGGCTTGAGTTTAGGCTAAAGGATGCCAACTACTCCTGCTATGTCCTAGCACGTCCTTCTAATGATCTCACAGCCTGTGCCAGCAGAATTTACACAGAACACTAAATCCTGTGCTTCAATTCAATTAAATATATGTAACTATCTGGAGTGTATCATATAAAAAGTTGTGACACTTAAAATAATGCCAATTAAAAAGCAGATTTATCTATTAAATGGGAAAAATTTGTTTTGTATGATTCCAAGTGGTTCAAAATTTCAAGGCAACTCATCAAAGACTGCAAATCCTTAACCAGGGACTTCTTCATTAAAGTAAAGTATATGTGATCAGTAAGGGGTCTCAAAACAATCCCTTTTTTGCGTACTATATTTGCAGTTACTGGACTAAACAAGGTGCATAAACACTCCCAAAATAAGTTTTCTCATTGAGAGCAGTGATTAAGTTAACATGAG
Source organism: Corvus brachyrhynchos (assembly GCF_000691975.1). Lineage (NCBI taxonomy): Eukaryota > Metazoa > Chordata > Aves > Passeriformes > Corvidae > Corvus > Corvus brachyrhynchos. Next base: position 2,091,557 of record NW_008238440.1, on the reverse strand, counting down.
CAGAGTTCAGCTCATCCTTGCTCAGCTAACCATTAAATTCAATCTCCCAGTCCCCTGGGGAATGAAGCTCAGAAAAGGGGAATGCCAGCCTGGAAGGCAGAATACTTCAAAAAGGAAGGATATGCATTGAAGTGTCAGGTCGTCTGTTGTGATTTCATGTAATAAGTTCACCAGAGCATCCATTGATTATCAATCAGAATTCATCACATGATATTCTTTGTGCTGTTCAGCATACCGGGGCCATTGAAATAAAATTAAAAAATAATTTAAAAAAAATTTAAAAAAGGAGCTTGAATTAAATTCTCTTTGCTTCTTCAAGGATGCTTGATTGCTCACTAAATTCAAACCATTAAGGCTGTGCACGTATGGCCTCGTGCTCTGAGGGATTCCTGCCGGCTTCCTGAGGAGTGAAGCATCCCAGAGAATGGCCACAGCTGAGGAAGACCCAGTACAGCAATTTGAAGAACACAGATGTGTGATGCTGGGAAGGCCAGTCCAGCAGTTCTCTCGGTGTGGGAATTCATGAGCTCCTTTCACTCCTCATTGCTTGACTTTGCAGCACTTTGGGTGGCCAGACCTGCACTCTTGTTTGCTCCTGGAGCTTCTGTCACACTCCAGCACTGCAGATCAGGGCAGAGCTCTCAATGGGGACCAGAGATGTGCTGAAGCTTCACAAGGTAATTGAGCTGCAGACACATTCTGAAAATGCCACACAAATGCCAGGAACATTCCAAGTGAATAGAGGATGGCCAGAACAATTTTCATTTAAAAACACAGCTTGAAAATCACGCAATATTCCCTTTTATTTTGTTATTATTTTAGCCATTAAAAATCACATTATACTCCAGAAATTGCCTTAAATATTTTGGCTATATGCTACCTGATTTCCACAGGTAACTTGTGCCCGCAGTTTTTACATGAGGTATTGAATAAAACCCCAAATATATATGAAATTCATGGATGAACTCAGCCATTCAGGGTAACTACTTTTGCCTTGTTCAGTGTAATTAATCCCAGTCTATCTGACCTAAGACTCAGTTCAAGTTCAAGAACTCAGCAAACCTCTGCCTTCAGAACCACAGTGTTGAATGTTCTTCAGAATTTCATTTATGAATAAATTTACATACCCTGCAATATATACCCCTACCCAAACAGTCTTTTCAAGCATTACTTGACCTTGGGTTCTGTAAACACACGAACACATGGGTTTCACCTTATAACCTCTGTTCACTCATCATTTCTCAACAGTAGCACAGTAAAATACACTTCAGATTCAAAGTAGGATACTGTTTGCTTCATGGAAAAGAGAGAGGATTTATTTCTCACCACTTTTATTTATCTCTAAGCATAACAAGTAGTGCATCTCCACTTGTACTCTGACTGCAAATGTGTTCTTCCTGTTTTGGTAGATGCATAAGAACATGCCCTGTGCTCCAATGCTTTTCCTTTTATGAATTCTGAGGCCATAACCTAATCATCTAAGGGAATTTAAACACAGAATAGAACCATAGAATCACAGAATGGGTTGGGAGGGACCTTAAAGCTCATCTCATTCCACCAAAAAAGGGACACCTTCCACTGTCCCAGGCTGCTCCAAGCCCCAATGTCCAACCTGGCCTTGGACACTGCCAGGGATCCAGGGGCAGCCCCAGCTGCTCTGGGCACCCTGTGCCAGGGCCTGCCCACCCTCCCAGGGAACAATTCCTGCCCAATCTCCCATCCAGCCCTGCCCTCTGGCACTGGGCAGCCATTCCCTGTGTCCTGTCCCTGCAGCCCTTGGCAATTGTCTCTCTCCAGCTTTCCTGCAGCTCCTTCAGGCCCTGCAAGGCCACACTGAGCTCACCCCAAAGCTTCTCCTCTGCAGGCTGAACAATGCCAGCTCTGGCAGCCTTTCCTCCCAGCAGAGCTGCTCCATCCCTCTCATCAACTTTTCCAGCTCTTTTCCAACATGACCCTTTTTTATCAAACACACTTTCTATACATCGGTGTGTGTTTTTCTGTAAATAGTTTCCATATCTTTAGGTTTTTCTGAATTTTTACATTGGTAAAATTTACAGACAATTCAATGCCTATAGAACATTTTACAGACTTACACTGTTTAAATGGAATATCCTCTGTGTGTCCGCTGTCTCTTGTCCTATCACTGCTTGCAACAGAGAAAAGTCTGCTTTTGTCTTCTTTACTTCACACATCTGCTCTGAATATACATCAAGAAGATCTCCTGAGCCTCCCTTCTCCAGGCACAACAGTCCCAGCTCCCTCAGCGTCTTCTTATTTATCACATCAGAGCCCCAGAATAAACTGGGTTGGAAGGGACCCACAAGGATCATTGAGTCCAGCTCCTGGTCCTGTGCAGGACCATCCTCAAGAGTCACACCAGAGTGTTGTCCCAAGATCCTGGAGCTCTGGCAGCCTTGGGGCTGTGCCCATTCCCTGGGGAGCCTGGGCAGTGCCCAGCACCCTCTGGGAGAAGAACTTTTTTCTAGTACCCAACCTAACCCTCCCCTGACACAACTTCAGGTCCTGTCCCTGGTCTCACAGAGAGGAGATCAGCGCCTGCTCCTCCTCTTCCCCTCGCAAAGAAGCCATAACTGCACCAATCTCTTAACCATACTTGTGGCCTTTCCCTGCATTCCATCCAGTATGTCCTTGTTGGTGCTGGGGGCCCCACAACTGGAAACAGCAGTGCAAGTGTGTCCCACCAGTGCTGAGCAGAGACAAGTGTCATCTCCGTCTGTTGCTGGTGACACTCCACTACCTCCTTTGTCACAAGGGCATATTGCTTTCTCCCGTGCAACTTCTTGTGCAACAGCACTGCCAGGTCCTTCCTTGCTCTCCACTTGTTTGACCCACAAAGCTTGTGCTGATGTGTGGGATTTGTCCTGCCTACAGGCAGGACTTGGCATTCCCCCCTGTCCATTTCCCTTTGTCAGACTTCACAAGGTTTCTCTCAGCTTGATTCTCTGGCTTGAATCATTCCCTCTGAATGGCAGCACATCCTGCTGGTGTGTTAACAAATTCTCCCAATTTTGTGTCTTCTGCAAGCTGCTGAGTGTGCCCTCAGTGCCATCACCCAGGCCAGTCACGGAGATGTCAAACAGTGCTGATGGCAACAGTGACACCTGGGCTACATAACTCAGGATTAGCCTCCAGCTGGACTTTGTGTCACTGATCCCCATCTCCCTGAGCCCAGCAGTTCAGCCAGGTGTCAGTCCACCCCTCTGCCTATTTCTCCAGTCTGTATTCCAACACTTTGTCTGTTAAGTTACAGGAGACTGTGTCAAAGCCCTTGCCAGACTCAAGACAAGCAGCCTCCACTGCTCTCCCTTCTTCCACCGAGTCATTTCCTTGTCAAAAGCCATCACATTGGCCAAACATGACTTCCCATCATAAATTGGTGTCATCTACTCCCAATTACCTTCTAGTCCTTAGTCAGACATCTTACAACTGTCAGCAAATATGTCCTGGTTAAAACTTCTCTGTCTGGTTTCTTGGCCAGTTTTGTGACATCAACTGGGAAAAAGCCAAAGCTGAGGAATTCTAACTTTACCCACAGAAACTACTGACATGTGCAAATTATCTTCTCTGTCAGCAAAATATGAGCTAGGAATGAGGCATTTTTCAGCACTTATTATGTGCTTGTGGGTAAAATAAGAACTTTCCATAGAAATGAAATAAGAACTTTCCATAGAAATGAAATAAGAACTACAGCAGCCACAACTCGTTCAGTTAGAAGTTTTATTGCCAAACCAAAACTGAAACCAGAGTCAATGGAGGCCAAGACTCTTCAATTAACTTCAAAGGAGGCTGCAGTGTGCATGATTCTCCATTGAATTAATGAGAAATATGGTATATGGGTTTGATTCTTACATTTACTGGAACCAAAAGTCAAGGCAAGTGCTAGAGATTCCTGGGATCCCTCAAAGGGGAAATGGTCAATTTTTACAGTTATAAGCTGCTCTGGAGGAGAGGAGCTGCTCTCCTCCCTTCTGTTCCATGAGCTGATCTTCATCATGTAACAGAATGAAAGGGGACAACCTGAACATGAGGGGAAAGAAATGAGCAAAGCTGTGCAGTCTGGGATTTATGGAACTCTCCCAAAGGGTGTGCAGTGGGGATTAAAACAAATCCTTCCTAACTGAGCACTCAAATTTCCAAAAGACTGGATAATTCTTTGAGGGAGAGGGAAAGACTGAAAGACAGGAATGTCACCTGTCTCCCGAAAGTGGCAGTTATTCTTGTTATTTTTTTAAAGGAATTAGGATTCTACCTTAATGAGAGACTGGGAGCTGTGAACTACAGCTGAATAAAGTCACCTACTGGTGCCTGGTGGATCCAAAGGCCAGATCTATCTTAAGGAATCCCACACAATGACCCGAGGCTTCCATGAGTGCAGGGGGGTTGCTGTGAGCTCCCAGTGCTGTCAGCACTTCAGGATCCTTCCACTGAGGTTTTTGTGTCTCCTCATTCCATCCCTCTTTCAGCACCACTCACACCAGGCACATGGGAAAGGCTGGGTCCTCAGCCACACAAAAAGCCAAAGGTAGCAGAAGAAACAGCACATCCCTCTTGTTTTTGACCTGCACACCTAAAGTGCACGATTCTGCCTGCAGAGCACACAAGCAGCCTCAGCTCAGGATTCAGTGCCAAGGGGTCTGGCCTGGTGGTCAGATGCCCAGAGTTAGGTCTTGCAAAGCTCTGTCACAACCCCTAAGTATCTTTGAGCACTGGGCTAAGTTGTTGAGGCTGAATCAGAGCCTCAAGCAGTCATTTTTCTTGTTAGTGCTTAAGGCTGGCTCCAGGAAAAGCCTTGATAAAATATGAAAGCCTTTACTGAAGAATGGAATAAAATGTCTCAGGCCAGGGGATTATCATCAATATATCTACAGGGAGCATAAAAATACCCATAGTCTAAGCATAATTATCTCCTTTTCTCTCTAGAAACAAAATGGCACTTCTGCAGTCATACATTTTGGAGAGTCTGCTGAGCTGGATTTTTACAAGAGCATGTAGGGACAGAACAAGGGGGAGTGACTTCCCAGTGCCAGAGGGCAGGGCTGGATGGGATATTGGGCAGGAATTGTTCCCTGGGAGGGTGGGCAGGCCCTGGCACAGGGTGCCCAGAGCAGCTGGGGCTGCCCCTGGATCCCTGGCAGTGTCCAAGGCCAGGCTGGACATTGGGGCTTGGAGCAGCCTGGGACAGTGGAAGGGGTGGAATCAAACGAGCTTTAAGGTCCCTTCCAACCCAACCCATTCTGTGATCCTGTGGTGCACTCCAAGGCACTGAGCTGCATCCACCACTCAGAGTCAGCATTCCCAGGGATTTTAAAAGCATGGAAGCTGTTCCTCTGGGCCACCTGCAGAATCAGCAGCTCCTGTGCCACACCTTTATTCAGGCGGGTTTGTCATCCAACAGCCCAATGTGTCCGTCTTACATGTGTTATGAGCCAGTTCTTCACACTAATTAAAATACATGCCATAAAGATGAGAGCTCTGCAGTGCCAAGTATTCATGGTATGGTTTCAGGCTACAGCATCAATCCATAAGCTGGCCTTTCTTCCCCTGTGCCACTATTTTTATTTTCAATTGGACTGAGCTGAGGGGATGTGCATTGCACACACTGCTGACTGAGCCTGTAACAAAGATTTCCTTGACCTCATTGGTATCTGGAACACAACTCAGCAGAATAAAATTTCAAAATGAGGAAGGATTAACTTATGCAAATAAGTAGAAATGTATTATTTCCTGAAAAGTTGCAAAACCAAATATGTATGGCAAATTAAAAATTCCCTCAAGGATCTAGACTTTTGATGTAACTGAATATTATATTGTCAATTACTAAATGGATTTTAAAATCTTCTGATGATTTGTAAACATGATACAACTCATATAAAACAATCATCAGATTTGAAAAATTCCTCAGTTTGCCCAAGGGAAATAAATAGGCACAAAGTAAAATAAATACTTGCCAGCATCTCTCATTATTTTATGAAAAATATTTCTTAAACATTTGCCTTTTAAGTGGGAGGCTTCATAGTAAATACTCTAAACTGTGTGGAGAAAAAAACTAAGAATGATTCAGTAAATTGATTCTTTAAAAAAACCCTGAATATCCATTAAGCCATTGAATAAAAAGTACAGCTTTCCGGTTAAACTTTTCTTTCTGGCTGATCCCCAGTCTATAAGACACAAGAATTCAGTGTGTCAGTTAACCATGAGCTGCTCAATAAATCCAGTCATGAAGGCAACTGCAATTTTAATCAACCTGTGAACCAAATGTGGGTTTAATACTTTAAGAATGACACTCAGCCATGTTAGTCGCTTAAGCCTAAGACTTGGAAAGCATTACACATCAAGAAATGTGAGCTTTAAAAGCTGAAAGGAATCTCAGTGATTCTGGAAACCTTATTAAACACCTACATGTGTACACAGAAATCTAAATATCTTAAACTGACCAAAACAGTCCTGGTTAAATTTTACTTTATTAAAAAAAATTATATATATATATAAATAAATTGTAGCATGAATATCCAAATATATTTTAAAGCCTGAAGTTTCTTTTAACACAAAGAAAACACAAATAATCTCTTGCTTTGCTTCCCCAAACAGGAAGATGGGGATTTGCCTGACCAACACCTTTAACTGAGAAACCAGCAGAAAGAAACTTTAAGGCAAGAGATTACATTTTGGGCAGATCTCACTGTCAAAAACATTGGGGAAATTTGTAAAACAATCACACAGCTGAGTTCAGCAGTGTGTTAAAGGCATTGTTTCAGTGGAACCACAGCCCCACTGTCCTTGTTTTAGTGACAGTGCAGAGCTGAGCCACTGAGCCCCTGACATGAGACTCAGTTGGGAATGGAAGAAGCCTAAAGAGAGACTCAACCTGTGCTGCCTCCTGACCCCTGCCAGCCATGCCAGGGGTCTTTTGTCCTCAGCAACCATGTCCAGAAATTCCCTTTTGTCAAAGCAACCATCCCACAGGAGAACATTTCTGAGGAACTCTGCACAGAGAAGGTCAGCAATGTTTGATCTCCTCAAGCTGCTTTCTTACTTATTGGAAAAGGCAGGTGAGAAAATGAGTAAATGACACCCTCAAGATGTTTCAGAACATTGGGAATTTGTCATTAGTCTCTGAGACCGGCAAATATTATATCCTATTGATCAAGAAGACATGGGATATTGAGGAAAAAACATGTTGTTTTGTTCTCTTTC
>NW_008238440.1:2081887-2084315 GCF_000691975.1 Corvus brachyrhynchos | reverse complement strand
TTCCCCCATATCACACTAAATTCTTCTGAGTATTGATTTTTTCAGTCCCGGCTTGACATTTGAGGTGACTGAAAGGGTTCAATGTGAGATCCTGAAGAAAAAAGAGGGAAGCAGAACAATGGTGCTGTATGGGGTCTGCAGCCTGCAATCCATCCATAATCCGCAAAAGATGACAAGGCAGATGGATATTAAGCCATTTTCCTTTCGTGTTATTCTGTTGTTTGCCGCAAATGTGCTGCTAAGCAGTCAGAGAGCACATGACAAGGGGCGGCTTCATCCCAGGAATTGCAAACGACTTGTCCACCAAAGGTTGGAAAGAATCTTTCCCAGAAAATGCAGTAGGAGCTCCCTCTACTGATGTTTTTCAGCTTTCCGACCTTCCCGGATTCGCAGCGGCAGTACACCCAAAAACATTTAAACGACACACACTTCCTGTGTGTTTCCTTGTCACATAAAGGAACAAAAGTCATCATTTAGTGTAAGCGCCATCTAATATTGGCATTATAGATTTGCATAAATATATTGCTGCATCCATATTACCCTTGTGATTCACCAGTAGAACTAGGAAAAAATTACATCTGCTTTTATAAAGCAGTTCTAGAGTTTCTTATATCATGAGGCACATCAGCTTTGAGAGGCTGGAGGAAGCAGTGTAGCTGTATTAATCTGGATTTGGTCTCTAGAAAATACAATCCTTTTCATTTTATAAAAAAATGGGCATATTTTTATCAATTTCACTTGTGGTATCTTAAAAAGAACAAAAAGCAGTAATAAGATTGTCTTAATAGAGCCAAAGTGTACCTAACAGTTAAAGATGTCATTCATCTCCTGTTCTGGGGCATTATTCACCACATTAAGGTAAAACAATCGATGGTCTCTTGACACAACTAAATGAACAAAGTTTTTATCATGACTGTAAGCACTTTAAAGTGCAAACACAATATAAAAAGCCAGAGAGGTTCATAGCACTAAACATCACTATTCAGCCACATTTTTAGGTAATATGATGGAACAGGTGTTGAAAATCAGGTATTAATTGCACATTAATATTGGCCATAGCTGTTTACTACCCAAAGGACTTACAGACCAGGTGAACCAAGGTCTACATGTGCTGTCTGACCTAAGAGGTGGAATGTCTCACTCACTTCACCAGATTCAGGCCACATTGCATTTTAAAAATCCATCTTGGTACAGAGAGAAATAGAGATAACTATAGGAAGTTGGGCAAACTCATTTTTTGTGTTCCCAGTCATACATTTTTACTGAAATGTCTTCAAATTCCCTACAAACTCTATAAGGGAACATTAAAAAAAATCTTTATTAAAGACAGCCCTTGTTTGAATGAGGAGAGTCAACGTAGTTCAAGCAATACTGTGCAAGAGAGAAATATCTGTGTTGAGATGCAGTACTGGGGTATTTGCCACAAGACATTGCATTTTCCTGAGCCAGAATGTGATGTGAGCCACTACATTTGAGGTCCTTTCACATCAGTTGAGAGCTCTGCCTTTGGTTCTATGTGAATTAGGCTCCTCCTGTCAGTTTGAAGGTTTTATAATTCAATGTGGGGGTTTATATGACTACTGACTTTGACCATTATCATGTAAAAGAAAGTGTCATTATTTAGAAAATTGCTGTTTCCTACTTCTCAGGCCTCTCCATTTTACCAATTCCATTTTCAATGACATGCAGCAAACCGAATGCAATCAAGACAGCATTTGTCCTTCTGCTTCCATGCAGTTCTTTTAAAGTTGAAGTCAGACAAGTCACATATATATTTCACTGCTTTACACCTCAGGGTGAAACTTCAGGCTGTCATCTAGGGCTTAGTGATAAAAGAAGGACTGATTAAAAGAGACTGACACTACAGAGCTGATAGAGTTGAAGGACTCTAGGGGCTTCCATGCTATTAAAAATCAGTCATGATTTTCTTTCAAGAGGACTGTTTCAAACAATGAGATTTAAATATTAATTCAAAGCAACATTTGTTGCCCCTCTGCTCTGTGTATTTCTGGATGCCTCATTACAAAAATAATTTGATTGTCATCTGTATCTGTCAAATGGAAATCTAACAAAATGCTGTCTGTATTGTTGAAGTTAAAGAGATATCAGCAGATTCAGAAATGACTTTGTACTAAATCCTACCCAGGAAGATTCCAGATGAAATGGAATGATTGCTATGGTAGCTTTTCCATGAGGAAACATGATTTAAAGTCTAATTTGGATGCAACAATTTAATATTTACACCCATGCCAACTATACCATTTAACAGCAGGTTTCCTGCTTAAAATTCAGGAATTACTGTATTCAGTAAAATATTAATACACTGCACTTACACAGGGCCTCAATTACAGGATCTAAAAGTGCTTTTTAAGCATTAATTCAGATTCACATCATCCCTGAGAGGAAGGGACTTGTAAGAAGCATTATA
>NW_008238440.1:2081154-2081819 GCF_000691975.1 Corvus brachyrhynchos | reverse complement strand
AGTAAGGCCAGGATGAGAATTTCGGGGTTCTGCTTCCTACTGCTCTTGTCTCACCATTAAACTACAATTTTTTCCCCAATTTTTCCTTACAATACCGGTTATGATCTTAGGTAAGTGTGCACATCCTTCATTATCTTTGTATAGACTTTGTGCGAAGATTTGTCCGTTGGCTTCAATATATGGAAAATTTCCATGAAAGCCAGACTCCATTGGCACCTGTATGGAATCTGGCACAAATCTGACAATAAATCATTTGCCATTTACATCTTCGAAGGACTGTTTAATTTAATCATGGAAAATAATATTTCTCTCCTGGTACTGGAACATACAGGTGGATTGGGATTGTTCTTCCCACCCAGGAATTAACGTCTGAGCTGCCCAGCCTTAATTCAGTCAGGGAACAATCACATCAACAGCCACAGCTTTTCCAGCCTGAAAAGGAATTGAAATTTTTCACTAAGTAAAGCCAACATGTCAAATCTGTAAATTATCAGCTTATTGATAATTATCAGCTTATTGATAATTATCAGATTACTGATTAAAATTGTCAGCTTATGGATAGTTTAGAGATTTGATACTATATTATCAGGTTACTGATTTTTTAGGCTGAGGAAGTTGGGGCTGCTCAGCCTGCAGAGGAGAAGGTTGGGTTGAGACATCACAAC
>NW_008238440.1:2074510-2080945 GCF_000691975.1 Corvus brachyrhynchos | reverse complement strand
AGGCTGGACATTGGGGCTTGGAGCAGCCTGGGACAGTGGGAGGTGTCCCTGCCCATGGCAGGGGTGGCACTGGATGGGCTTTAAGGTTCCTCCCAACCCACACCATTCTGTGATTCTATCACCCTACTTTAACAGCCTAAAACTAATGTCAAGTTCTTTGAAATCCTATCCTTGCCATCCCAAATATGAGCAGCCTGTAATTTTTCCAGTTATTACCAACATGCAGTGCTAAGTCACCATTTTGCCAGAGCAGAACAACAAAGAAGAATAAAAAAATTAGAATGGAGCCACAACACCTGTGTAAGGAAAGATTTTAACACTGCACAAAATTAACTGATTAGAAGTTATCAGTTCTAATCAGTTATGCAATTTTCAAAGATACACACTATAACTGTGCCATAAACTTTTCCTTTGGAAAGGATTCTATTGTTAAAACATTACTTGTTTGCTAGGAGTAGATTTTCTTAGCATTAGTTACTATTTCCTAGAAGCATCTTTCCTTTCTTCGAGGATAATTTACCAATAGAGAACAACAACAAAATCTTATTCCCTTTGCCAAAAGGCTCTGAAAAATCTTATTTACTGTGATACCAGGCCTTTTAAAAATGCTGCTGCGTCTGAAAGCTTTTGACTTTCAGCGTGTTTTCTTTTTTCCATTTCATCAAATGTGTAATGTCACTTTATGTCTCTAGTTTCTCCATATCTCTTCTCCTGTCTGTCTCTTTCTATAAAACACTTTCATGCATTGTTTAGCTGATGTCAAGAGCTGTGGAGAGCAGGTAAGTAGTTCTCCCATTGACTGCTTAGGCAATTCAAAGAACATCATAATAACAGAAAAAACCAGCAAAGAGCAGTAAAAATCTGATGAGAGCTTAGAGTGCAAAGGGTGAACCTTCTACTTTCCCACAGCTTGAAACTGTATTTTTTTTTTAGCACAGATACAGTTCTTACTGAACTGTAGCACTATGTGAACATATATGCTATTATTGACCTTACCACCTAAGCTGGCAAGGATTCAATCATCAAAAAATACAGACTTTTCTAAAACAGAAGCAGTTGGAAAGAAAATTTAATTTTGCTGAAGTATTCCATGGCTGTAGAAAGAGCACAGTCTCACAAAGTGTTGTGTCTCCTGCTGATAAAGCTGATGAATAAACAGGAAAGGAGATAAATGGAAAGAATCTGGCCCCCAAATCTGCCAGACAGCTTTCAAAGGATTCTTCCTCTCTTTTTTCCTGGGTAATAGGAGGAACTACTGAAAAGTAATCCTTTCTGGGAGAGCTGCTATGTGGGGGGGAAAAAAGAAGCTGAACCTCTTTATCTTTTTATGAAAAGATACATTGGAAAAAAAAAAAAAAGCAACTTCACAAATGTGTGGCTTCAAGAAAAGGCGTTTTCCCTTTTTGGTTTTGCAAGAAGGATTTGTCAGTGAGGGATCAGGTGGAGAGCCACTCTGAGTCCTGCCTTTTGGTGGGGAATGGAGCTGGATATTCCTGGCACTGTCAGGACTGTAACGTGGACAGGCTGCTGGAGAGCTGCAAATACAACAGGCTGAAGAGTTCTGCAACAGCTCCTCTCTTGTAATGTGATGCCAATTGCTGATTTCATCTTTTTCTAGAACTAATTTTAGTTTTTGCAGTTTATGCTGGGTCTGAGTAATGCAGTGGATACAGCACATCTAAGGACACCCCTCTGTCAGCTTTGAATACTAAGCCACAACTTAAAAATATAAATTAGAAGGGTCAAAATGTGAGTTTTCCTTCTGTTGACAAGATGTGTGAAAGCTCTGAAGTAGAGGGGGAATGCCCCTCTCAGCCACTCCTCTGGTTAGTCATGTGTTCACAGGCTGCTCATTTTGCTCACAGATTTATGGGTCCAAGAAAAGATTTGGCAAAGTTCGTGCTCAGAGCTTGGCTGTGAGATATAAAGTGTGAGGATCACATAACAGAGAACTTCCATAATTCTGAAGGGATCACACCACCAATGAATAACAAAAATACACAGTGATTTTTGGCTCTTTGTACAAGCCTGAGGAGTCTGTTAGGACCAATTTAGAATGCACTTAAAAGACAAAGGCTTTAGGGGATGCCCAATAAAATGACATCCAGTGGCAAGGTCAACCAGTGCTCTTCACCTTTGCAGTCACTGCATTCTACTTTTAAATCTGGCAAAATCAGTGCTAAAGATGTCACAGTTTCAATGGTTGGTTAAACAATTCCTCCCAAACCAGATTTTCAAGCTGGAAACTTTTTTCAAGAAATATTATATGTTGCTACAGGTTCAAAAAAGAGTTTCCACATATTATTAGTAGCATAAAAAATAATGAATGAATTACTTAATCAAGATTGATGCCAAAAGTACATGTTAGGCTGAAAAATTTTTATTTTAAAGAACATTCTTAGTGGAACTACACGCATTTTTTTCCTTATGTTTATCATTTTTTTTCGTTATCTCGATTTATTCCTCCAAAGAGTACCCTAAAGGACAGGTAGTTTCTAGGGCAGGTGAACTGGAGTTAGGACAAGGCTGACAAGGACAGACTGTCCACCAAGCAGGACAAACCACCATAATATGTCAAGAGCAATGCAGCACTTTTCAGAAGCAGTCACCACATCAGTTAATTAGGAATAGCTAAATCTATAATGAAATCCAAATTTTTAATACCAAAGACTTGATTAGCTTTTATCGCCTCACCTAAAATAGTTAATTTTTCAGAATTTCTTGAAGAAAGCCTAATTAGTTCACTTTCAGAGTTACCCTAAAGAAACAATAAATGGTACAAAGGAAAACAACACTAGAAAGAAGAATGGTGTCATTTAGGAGGAGAGGTTTTCATGTATGAACCTCAGAGAAGAGAAGGCAGATTTTTCAGCTAGACCAATTAGAATAAGTGTTTCAAAAAGTAGAATTAACAAAAGAAAACTTATGAGAGGACTTTTGCACTAGAAGGGAAGGAACGAACCTGTTTGTCTAAGTTAGCAACGAATTTCTTGTGCTTTAGAGGACTAAAATATCTGAGTATTAGTAATTTGCCATGGCATGATAACAAATATGAAGAATAAGAAATATTGTCCTCTAAATAATATATTAAGATAAGAAATTACCCATAAACTTTCTGCACAAGTGCATCTGAAAAACTCTGCAGGTCTGAAAACATAGTCAGCTATTTGAATAATCGATCAAATGTGGAGAATTGCTAAGGAAGTGTGACTGGAGCGAAGGGCTCCTGCTGGGGAAGTAAATGGCTACAAAACAAGTGGCCTGGGGAGTGTGATGAAGCGTGGCTGCCTGCTCGCTGCAGAACACCCACTGCCTTCTGTGATTTTACATCTTGGACATTAGTTTTAATTCTCTACTTTTCCAGCATTGCAGGTACTCCATCCTGCTCAGGTATCACATGGTAAATGCTGTTCTGCAGTTTGGATGTGGGTCTGCTGTTATAAAAAAAAAAAGGAAAAGAAGCCGGTAGGTGATGAAGCAAAAAATTCACAGACCTTGTTTGAAAGCCACTGAAGATCCACTGGCTGAAAATATCAGAATCATTATTTTATAGCTGCCCTCAGAAACTCTTAGAAACAAAACATTGTGATTTTGAGTTACGAGTTAGATGTTGAGTTAATATTTGTATTCATCACTTACTGTGTATGAGTCAAGGAGAAATGGAATTAAGTATTAAAACTGGATATGGAAAATTCTGTCATAGAATCACAGAATCATGGAATGGTTTGGGTTGGAAGGGACCTTAAAGCCCATCCAGTCCCACCCTCCTGCCATGGGCAGGGACACCTTCCACTGTCCCAGGCTGCTCCAAGCCCCAATGTCCAGCCTGGCCTTGGACACTGCCAGGGATCCAGGGGCAGCCCCAGCTGCTCTGGGCACCCTGTGCCAGGGCCTGCCCACCCTCCCAGGGAACAATTCCTTCTCTATATCTAATCTGAATTTCCCCTCTTTCATTTTGAACCCTTTATTCAGACCCTGGGAGGTGCTGCGAGGTCTCCACACAACCTTCTCCTCTCCAGGCTGAGCAGCCCCAGCTCTCCCAGCCTGGCTCCACAAGGGAGGGGCTCCAGTCCCCTCAGCACCTCCGTGGCCTCCTCTGGACTCTCTCCAACAGCTCCAGGTCCTTCTTATGTTGGGGGCACCAGAGCTGAATGACTGTATCAACTTCTCATATTTTAGAACTCAAAAAAGTCCCTTATTTGTTCAACTGACTTTACACTAATTACTGAAGGAGGAAATAATAGATGTTTTCCCATTTTTAAAATTCCTTCCTTTCTTTTAATGTTCGGAGATCTCTAAATCTGAAGAATAAAAATCTCTGTCCCTCATCCTATCACTTGCACGGAGCCACAGGAGAGACCCAGCTCTCTCTACCCAGAGGATTTTTCCATTGCTCTCTTGGTGGCAATGAGGATCAGTTACTAGAGGATGTATGTACACTTCTGTTCATGCTTTTAACTCCAGGGGATTGCTAAAAACAGAGAAAAAGAACCAGCTATTTTTTTACACAGCAAATTAAAGATATAAAACCAGACAGAGCAGACATAAAATATTTTCCTATAAAAATACTTCATTAGAAGTTACTTCTTAATTTATGTTTAACTTATGCTCTCTCTCTATTAAAAATCTCACTAAATTAGTCAAAGAAGTCAACACTAAGACTGTCCTGGAACTTTTATTTCTTTTTACATTGCTCCAGTATTTATCTTAGGCATTTTTTCTTTTTGTTTCTTTGTTTGTTTGGGTTTTTTGTTTGTTTATTTGTTTGTGGGATTTTGGGTTTTGTTTGTTTGTTTTGGAGTTTTTTTGGGGGGTCTTTTGGGTTTCTTGGGTTTGTTTGGGTTTTTTTATTGTTGTTGTTTTTTTCTTTTCTTTGTTTTTTAAGGAACTCAGGATGCCAGGATCACTGGCACAGATGGCATGCAGATAATTTTTTTTATATTATGCTTTATTATGTAGGTACAGGAGAATAACACATTTAAAAACATTCAGTGGTGAAATCAACCCATGCAGTTCAACCTGTTGAGATGTAGAAATCCTTCTCCAACATCTGAACTATGGAAACCAGCAGCATTCTGTCTGCATGGTCAGTAGCTTGTAATTAATAGCAAGTTTAAGGAACTTCCTGATTAGTCATTTAGCAGACTTTATAACTTCATTTTTTTTCACCATGGGAAAAGAGAAGGGAGGTGCAGAGAAACTGAATTAGCTGAGGAATTATGTTCCAGAACACAATACCATTATGTGCTTTACCTCTCTGCCTCTGCAAAGTGTATATATGATCCTCATTCCCAAACTAAGCTGGGAGTCTAGAACCTTGCCAGAATTTGTTAATCACTAGGAAACATGTAACTTATTCTGCAGTCAATAGTTAACAGTTGGCAGGAGCATAGCCTTTGGTTTGGAATTGATTTTGCATTTGTTCAAGGATGACATTCGTGCTGACAATTGAGACCAGATAATTCAGAGTTATCAGTTCTGACTTGCTGAATAACCATGTCAGAGACATGATGGATGGCTCCCAAACTGGCACTACGACACTACTTGGAGAAGGTGATAAATAAAAAATTTAGCCTTCTCTGTGCTGCATAGGTTAATATTCCAAAATGTTAAATGGCATTATCATAGATTCATGGAATGGTTTGGGTTGGAAGGGACCTTAAAGCCCATCCAGTCCCACCCCTGCCATGGGCAGGGACACCTTCCACTGTCCCAGGCTGCTCCAAGCCCCAATGTCCAGCCTGGCCTTGGACACTGCCAGGGATCCAGGGGCAGCCCCAGCTGCTCTGGGCACCCTGTGCCAGGGCCTGCCCACCCTGCCAGGGAACAATTCCTGCCCAATATCCCATCCAGCCCTGCCCTCTGGCACTGGGCAGCCATTCCCCCTTATCCTGGCACTCCAGGCCCATGTCAATTGTCTCTCTCCATCTGTCTTGTAAGCTCCCTTCAGGATACCAATATCTTCCCAAACCTGTAAACATTCAAAAATTTATAAAACATCTGTTTCAACAGTACTTTTTAGACAAGAAACACTGAGGTCTTTTTAGGCAAGAAACACTGCTGCCATGAAAAGGTTGGGGCTGAAATCAGCTTGGAGTAGTCATTTGTCTGAGGAGAGAAGGCTTCACACAACAAACTCCCACCAGTCCCCCAAGCCATTGCCCCCAGAGGCAAGAAAAGCAAAGTTCATTTCTGACAGTGGCATGACAGCTCTTGGTTTTGTCTGAAAGGACAGTTCATCATCAGTGACATTTATGACCAAGAATGGAGCAGATCCTTCAGCTGCTATTGGGGGCTGAGGGCATGTGGAGAGGAAGGCCATGGATGCATCATCTTTGGCTGTGTGCCATTCGGGAGGAGAACAGGGCTCTGAAGAGCATGAGGAGCCACTCCTGTGGCTTTCCAGACCTGGGAGAGATGAGGCGGGGCTGGGCG
>NW_008238440.1:2058400-2074380 GCF_000691975.1 Corvus brachyrhynchos | reverse complement strand
AGGGGGAGCCACTCCTGTGGCTTCCAGGACCTGGGAGAGATGAGGCGGTCCTGGCAGGCAGGATGTTGCAGAGCCAATTCTGTTATGCTAAGGAATACTTCACTGAGTCCAGGAGGAACTTCCTGAGCATGTCAGGCCCTGAAGAACGCGGTCCAAATTGTGGAAATCATAGAAATGAATCAAGTTCTGCATATATTTTATCAATTTCCTCCATCATCATTGCCCATGGAGGGGCTGTAATTAACAGGCACTCTGTAGAAATATTTACAGAAAGCATATTTACAGAAAACAGCTTAAAGGAGAAAATCGTTACAATTAATAATTCAGCTGTCATGTCTCTAATGGTTTTTGTAAAAATTAGTAAAAATCCACAAAACATTAAAAGTTTAAGGGGTATCCAACTATTTAATTCTCTTTTATTCTTACTGGGACAGCAATGTTCATCTTGCTTTCTGAAAATGGATGTACTTCCATCTTGAACTATTCAAGGACATCTATTTGTAAAATTCTGTTTTCATGAAGGGCTTGGATTTTTTTAAATTATCAGTTTCAATCTTTTTTTATAGGATAGGAATATCCTTCTACAATTTGACTCTAGGCACACCATCTCAGAGTAGAGAAAACAGAGACTCTATAAAAACCACAGGTTTTAATAAGTCTAAAGAGACAGAATTAGCTGATTCTTTCATTAAGTTTTCCTCTGCCTGCTTTAAAACTCAAAGTACCTCTCTCTTGCAGTCTATTAATACAGTATTGCAATCACTGTAAATGTTCATGACCTCTCAAATGTGGCATTTAATGTTTAATTACCAGCTCAGGAATAGACAGCCTAAGACTCACAAGAGAAGATAATAGTCAAGAACAATTTCATATTCTACCTTATAAGCACAAGACAGAAATTGATATTGAACATTGTTGACCCATTTCTCTCTTATTCAGCTGTATAAACAACTGCTCATTAAGTATCATAAAGAGCAAATTTTGTGTAAAACAGATTTCTTCATAAAATAAGTAAAGAGCTACGTAAAAGCAATCGCCATTTGGATAACTTGTTCTCAAAATTCTTAATATTATGTTGGTTAAAAAAAAAGGGAGTAATTCAATATTAAAAAGCAGACCTTCTACATCCACATAGATTCTGACCATCTGGAGAGACAGACATATATGCAAATATAGAAATAATTGTTTGATCACTTAAAGATGTTTGAGAAAGGTAACCACTTCTCCCTAAAATATATATTTTTACTTGTAAGTGTCACTGACCATAATCTGTGCACAACTTACAGCCACATTATAAAGTGCAATAAATTAAATCTTATAAAAGTGATTTAGGCAATAATAATTTCAGTTATCAGGGCCAAATCCACACTGGCTTGCAAAGTAACTTCCAGACTGCCTTTGTATTATTATTGATAACTAGATAATGAGAGTCTCATGTAACAACAACCCATAATTCCTGAGTTTAGTACAACACCCCCCAGTAAATATGGAAACACTCCCATGTGGGATAACACAGCTGTAGATCTCTGCACCACTCGTTCCATCTCATAAACCATTCTTACATTGGCATACCACGATTGGCAAAGTAACTCATTAAAGATATGCACCAATGGATCCTAAATTTGTCATTTCACCAGGAATCCTATGTACCCAAGCTTAGTCACAAAACTGTTCCAGCTGTTGTTTGACTGCCAGGGAATCCTTGAAGGCTTAACATCTACATCAGTACAACTCTGAGACCTGTCACAAAGTTGCTCCTTAAATATCATGTCAAGAGAACAGAGCCATCTGTTCTCAGGTAACCTGAAGTGTCCAACACTGATTCCAGGACTTTTCTGGCGTAACTAATACAGGAACAGACAAACACCCTGACAGAAGAGCACTCAGCTGCAGCAGGAACAGATCCACTGCAGCATTCCAAGGTTTAGTGTGAATCCCTTGGGATTTCTTGTAGTCTGCCTACTGCAAATTTGTGAGAGGCATAAGTCCATTTTCTTATTTGTACCTTAGAAAGGTATTAAAATAATGTTTTCTCTTTATCTTTTTTTTTTTTTTTTTTTTTTTTTGTAATCTATTCCTTGTTAACATCCACACTCATTTCACAAGGCTCAAAGGTGATATATCAATGGTATCTATGGACTTTTTTTTTTTTTTTAATACAAATAGAAGCACAAGAAGAAGTTCCAAAAGATAAATTCACACAGCAAACTGAAACAGTAGGAAATTCCAGCTCATAGGAGGTTCCACGTAGTTCTGTTGACTTCAATAAAGCTGTGCTGCTCTATGGTAGCCAAGAATTTGCTCATCTGTCCCTGCAACCAGGCCTTGATGTATCTTCACAGTCAACACTGCAGCATCTGAGTCAAGCAGATCAAAGTAGAAAGTCGAGTCCCAAATCTGCTTGTGACAACAGCCTTAAACTGAGAAAGATTTAAAGACATTAGTACAGCATTAAACTGTGATAGAATATTCGCTTCATGATTGAAATGATCTCCTTGAACAGGTTAGAATCCCAGAAACAGCTGTCCTGCCTAAAATTCATTTGAAGAGGCCTGCTAACTCCTGCATGCAGTTAATGGGTGAGGTTCAGCTTCTCCCTTCTCCTGGTGAGTGCTTGGATCCATGTCCAGCCCCACTTGAGGAATTCAGTGCTTTCCTTAAAGCCTACACTGAAGTACAGGATACATTCCTCAAGTGTTCTGAATCACCACAATGTTCTTATGATTCATACCTGTAATGCTTCTCCAGAGACTAAATAACATAATTTCTAAGGTTTATGGATTCGGAAAGAGTATCAGTGAGGCAGGATGCTTCAAATGTCCATTAGCATGCACTGCTCAGACTGCCAAAAGGAAGAAAAACAACAACAAAAAATAAATGGGTCTGAAGCATCAACAACAGCATGAAACTCCCTGCAAGTCTCTAGAGCAGCTGGAAATAGGGAGTCCATAACACACAGTATTCCCTCCTTCTGCAAGGCTTCTCCATCCCACTCCATAGGACCTGGGACACAGATAAGACCATGGAAAAACTTGAAGGAAGATGTTTGGATGTGGAGACAGAGTGAAAGGGAGAACAACTTCTAAGAGAAGATTTTAGTTGTTATTTCATTAAAAGCAGCCTGAAAAGAAGCCACAGTTTTTGATACTTCCACTGGAGCCTCACTGTCCTATATATTCTCATTGGAGAGGGACAATTCCTCAGGAACTGGAGTGCCAGGACAAGGGGAATGGCTTCCCAGTGCCAGAGGGCAGGGCTGGATGGGATATTGGGCAGGAATTGTTCCCTGGGAGGGTGGGCAGGCCCTGGCACAGGGTGCCCAGAGCAGCTGGGGCTGCCCCTGGATCCCTGGCAGTGTCCAAGGCCAGGCTGGACATTGGGGCTTGGAGCAGCCTGGGACAGTGGGAGGTGTCCCTGCCCATGGCAGGGGGTGGAATGGGATGGGCTTTAAAGCTCCGTCTAACCTAAACCATTCCATGATTCTATAATCTCCACATGCATGGTCACAGTAAACTCCTGTCCCCTGAGCTCATCTGTGCTTCAGTGACAGTAACTCGTGTTGCCACTTGGTACAGAAATGGGACATTTCCAGGTCCTTTGCTGTTAAATTTGCTCCGTGCACTTGTTCACCAGTCCCTGACTTTCTGACATTTAAAATGCAGCGTGAGGCATCACTTCTTGGTCAAACATTTGTGTGATGCTATGGCTGCTCTTAATTATTTATTGTGGTTGTTTCAGATGATGCAAGGTCTGGGAATACTCATCCTGTCTATTGTCAGTTTGATGTTTGCTGTTTGAGGTTTTTCCCCAGGAGCACTCTGATGACATTAGGAAAGGAACATAAAACAAACCAGCAAACAAGCTACTGCAAACTGTGATAAATATGCTGCATTTGCACACACAAAAAGCCTCAGGTTTGTTTGTTTGTTTGTTTTTAAATTATTCTAAATTGAGTGATTTTTCTTTTCATATGAAAGTCACTCTCTTTAGCAGCATAGAGCAATTAAGGTGACAAAAGTTCTGCTCTGACTTGTACCCCACAGTTCTTGCTATTGAGTCACCACTAACCCACACTGCTGTACCAAGAAGTTTATTTGGAAGGTTTCTCATTAAAAAGATGATTCACGTGGCCATGCTTAGTTTGAGATCTAACAAAGGCATAACCAGAGTTGGTCTGGCTGTGACTAAGGCAGTGCTGGAAGAACTGCATCAATGAAAGTGCAACTTTATTCAATACAGGAACAATCAGGAAAGGAAAATGCAGGGAAAGTAAAGAAAGCACTTACATACAACAACAGGACTCACTAAACACTCGTCAGGCTGTGTTTAGTGAGAGATGGAGAGCACTAGATATCAGCACTAAAACATGCTGACACTTAATTCTCTCCTGCTCTTCCCAGTCACTTTTGAGAACTCTCTACACAGTGTGTCACTGGATTTGTCTTTCATGTGCTCTTAGTGGGAACAATAGAATGATGGCATTGTCTCTGACACTGCCTAATCTGTACAATGGCAATTTGAATGCATTTAGTTCCTATCTATTGTTTTAGGTGACAGGTGCCAACCCCCACTCCCAGTCTACAGTGTCATTCCAAAGGCACAGAATATGAAATTTCATATTCCTTCAGCTCCACAAAAAGACAAGAATTTCGAGAGAGATAATTCCCTCAGCTGCTATTGTTTTTGCCAAAGGTCTCCTTAGCTCTGTGCTGGATCAGTGCTCCTGATTTAGCAGAGCTATGTTACTCAGTGCAGAACTGGGGGACAGGAAAGCATTCAGGCTTTAGACATCTCAGTTCTGCAGGAGAAAGGACAGCAAGGACAGAGACTGCATACAAATGAGGAGGCCACTCCACCAATTTGTGTTTAGATTTGTCTTTGATGCAAATCATCAACCAAAAGGTCTCTTGGACACCCAGAAATTGCTGGAAGACTTGCCTTTACATGGCCAGGTCAGGAGACCAAATCATAAAAATTGAAATATAAGTAAGCATTAATTATGGTATCTATCCCTCATCAGAACTAACAGTGTTATTCTCTGCTGATTTTTAGTATAAAACTTGCTTAGAGACCTGGATACAATAAATAAATGGGAAAAGAGAAATATTCCAGGTACTACTAGAACAGATAATTATGTGACATGCTTGTTTATTTATATATGGATTAAAAAATCCAGAAACATTGCTATTCACTAGAAAGCAGCTACTTCTGCCAATAAAGGATGAGTTAAAACATTCAGGTTGAAGACACCACTGAAGTACAAAGTTGGGAAGCTTGCTGCTTCTGGAAATTTAGGTTATTTTCTCATTTTAGGTGAGTGGAGCTTTCAATGAATTTGTCAATATCATCACTGACTTGCTTAAGTGCATAAAAAATATGTGTGTGTCACATTATGTATGGAACTAAGCTTTGAAATGTGTTGGATTTATCCCTTTAAATTAGAAATAGAACTAGAAGCTGATTTTACTCTTAAAAACTACAAGAAAAAATAATTACACATAAGAAACCAACTTTTAGACTAAAAACTGAGAGCCCTTTCTTCTTGCAGGGACTTTTTTCAGGATGGCTACACTGAAGGCAAGGTATGGTAACCAAGGGCATAGAGCCACAGCCTCATTGAAATGCAAGTGGTGCTGCAGAGTGCCAGGGAATGTTTGGCTTACTGGAAGAAAACTAACCTTGAGAATTCAATTTCCTTTGTCCAAGAAATATCATCACTAATCTCACAGTGGTGTTCATTTGTAATTAGTGATCAATCAGGGAAATTTCTGTATTCATTAACAAAGTAATTAGTGAATATTTAAAGGGACCAGTAAAACAACCTACAGATCCATGCTTCTAATTTAGTCTTAGTACAGTGGGATCCTTTCCTCCCTGTTCTTATGGAAAACTAACTAAAGTATACAAGTAATTTTCTCTGATTTCTACATCGTGCTGCTGCTTAGACATATCAGAAACATTTCACATCTTGAGTTCTGAAATATTCTGGAATTTTTAGTTTTCCAGAAGTTCTTTAAGCATTTACAAATCTTGCAAGAACATGAGTTCCTGTGAGGAGTGGACAAGGACTCTGAGCTTGCCCAGTCTGGGGGAAAGGAGGCTGAGGAGGGGGTGACCTCACTGCTCCCTGCAGCTTCCTGAGGGGGACGTGGGGAGGGGAGTTCTGAGCTCTCCTCACAGGATCCAGTGATAGGACACATGGAATGGTTCAAACCTGCACCAGGGGAGGTTTACACTGGAGATTAGGAAGCATTTCTTTACCCAGAGGGTGGTCAAGTACTAGAATGGCTTCTTAGAGAGGTGGTCAGTGCCCCAGGTCTGTCAGGGCATTTAAAAGACATTTGCACAATGCCATTAACAACGTGTTTGACTTGGTCAGCCCTGAATTGGTCAAGCACTGGGACTGGATGATCCTTGTACATCCCTTCCAAATGAAACAGTCTATTTATCCTATCCTATCATCCTATCCTATCCTCTCCTATCCTATCCTATCCTATCCTATCCTATCCTATCCCCTATCCTATCCTATCTTATCCTCTATCCTATCCTATCCTACCCTTTCCTATCCTATCCCCTATCCTATCCTAGCCCCTGTCCTATCCTATCCTATCCTATCCTATCCTACCCTCTATCCTACCCTCTATCCCATCCCATCCTACTATCCTCACATCTGGAAAAATTCTATTCTCTTATACATCACGGCAAGCAAGCTTAGGCATAATTTGGTGAGCGTGCCCTCCTCTTGATTGATTTCTCCACAAGGCCTCTCTAGAGGCTGCAAACCCTTGCCTCAAGTCACACCTTTTCAAAACTCCAGTGCTCCTTACACATACATTGGAACAGGTCAGTGGCAGGACGCTGGCACCACCTGCTTTCCCCACCACTTGCTGGGGGTTAAGAAAAAGTCTCCAGAAGAATAAGGAGCACTTGAGTCAAACACCAAGAGAGCAGGAAATAAAGGTTTTGAGCAGGAGCAGTGATACAGGGGAATGGACTGGCAAATTATGAAACCCAGATTCACAGAAACCCCTAAGAATAGATTAGGCAGGCACCTGCTGGAAATATTTCTATAGCTATAGCTAGGAATCTTGCCAGCCCTCTGCTGAAGGGGAGGAGTGTCTGCATGGAAGCTTTCCTGCCCCAGTTTAGATAGCACACGGCTGTGGTACACATATTCCCTTATCCCACCCCAGCATCATTGCTGCTGTGTTAATAAGCACTTGGAGACCCATATTGCAGCAATTTCCAAAATGAAAAGAGCACATTGCTCCACCTCTGACATCAGATATAGTCCAGCTGCAGTATCCAGAGTGCTTCATGTGCTCTCTGAGACCCAAATCCTTACATGTCCTCTCTGCAGTGTGACCTTGGGGGCTACATTAAATCCATACAATTCCTAGGCAGTGCCCAGGGCCTTTAACACTACAAAACAAGGCCAGTTAGAAAGGTACCCATTCTCAGACAATTTCTCTCTACTTGCTAAAGGACCTCTACAGGGGAGCAGCTGTTGATCAGTCTCCCAGGCACTGAGATATTTGCAGCCTCTAAAGCTCCATGGACAATTCACGACTGCAGTTCAGACCTCTCAGGTTTTAGATCTCTTCAATCTCAGGATTAAAAACATCACCCCTTAATATCTGTGTTCTTTCCTTATGAAATTTTCTGGCCTGTGCTGGCTGAAGCCAAAGCAGGAGGGTAAAATCTCACGACCCCCTGTCCTGTTCTTCTTAGGGTATAGGGGAGCATGTTCTTATCTCACTCTCCTGCCTGGGAGAGATGCAGTGCTGGGCCAGCCCAGCAGTCCAGCCCAGTGCTCTGCCTCCAGCAGCAGTAAAAGCTGTTTCTGGAAATCAGAAAACCTTAACTATTTTCTTCAATCTGTTGGGTTTTGTCCCCCTACAGGCACTGGAGTTGGGAGAATGTACCTCACTACCCTCCTTTTTAGGATTTGTGAAGATATCCTCCACAGATTTGTCTAACCCTACATTAAACCTGTTGACACTCTCTGCCTCTAACATCTCACAGGGCAGGAAAATCCAGGAATTCATTGGTTGCAGTGCAAAGAAATTCAGCCTCTGTCTAGTGACCACCTTCTCTGGCCCCTTCAGTCAGTGACACACCAGGGGTCACTCACACTGGCTGTCCAGACAGACAGACAGAAGGTCTGTATATATTCATATATTTATATCTGTATAAACTCAGGGCAAGGCTTTGTTAGAGGGCTGCCATTCCCAGGCATGCGGTGTGGAGTCGATCTGCACAGGCACAGTTCCCATTTTTAAAAATCCAGAGCAGAATGAAGTGCTGGATAACTGTACCAATTTTTCCTACTGCTCAGGAAAAATTTCCAGGTGGAAAAAAAAAAAAACCAACAAAAAAAAGGAGATGCCTTGGTCTATAAGGAACATTTTAAGTCCACACAGATCTCTGAATTCTATTGATAAACAAAAACTATCCCTACTACGTGAGCTGGTACAAAATATTGATTTAAGTGAGAAGAAGAATGTATAGAAGATACATCCAATTCCTTAAATTAATTCTCTTAGTTCTCAAACAATGTCTCAAGGCTTTCAGTGGATTTCTAGAGTCAGATTTTATATTTGATTATGTGTTGCAGAAATTCTTCACAATTCTGTTAACAGGTAACCATAATGTTTATGATGAAACAAGCAATACTTGCCCTTCTCTTAGAATTCTATTGGAATTTTGCTATCATTATTTTGGATGCGTTATACTAATTTTCTGACTTTCCTGAATGATCAAAGTTCATTACCATTATATTTTAACATAATTATACCTGACTTAATAGGCACTAAATTAATTTTCCATTACCTTAATGCACTTGCTTTAAAATTATGATATTCAACTCATAGTAATAACAATAAAAAAAGAACATCCTCAAACAAAGGTAAGAAGTGCTTGAAGGGAACAAATCCTTGCATTTTCAGCTAGTGAAGTATGAGGTGTGGAGATACTCAATTACTTGCTATTGAAATTATGTTTCACCTTTAAAGAATAAACCAGCTTTGTCCTAAAAACATATATATGCTTGGGATACAACATATGTGTGCTTGAGAAATAACAACTCCATTAAATCTATCTTTCAATAGCAAAAAATCTCTTGTAAATATAGAGTGCAATCTAATTAATTTTGACAAAAATAAGTTCTACACTCTGTAAAAACTGCTTATGAAGTAGCTGGAAATATTGGATTTTTCATTCATTGCTATTTTGTCCACAAGCTTCATGTAAATACTCATATAAGAATGCAGAGGAACAAGAGAATGACAGAAATACACAGAACTATCATGTATATATTTATATAAAACATACCTTAGGAGTTTTAGAATAAAACTAAACAAAAAGTGCTTTTTTCCTATCTAAATACCTATCTTTTCTTGTACCAAAATCCTGTATCTGTTATGAACACTGTGTCTTTAATAGACTGGATTCCGTAAACACTTCTTATTTAATTTCACGGAAACACCACTATTACAAGGATAAAATTGTATATAAAATCAAAGACTTTGCAGTACTGAAGGCAATATTTTTCAGAAGAGATTTCAAAGCACAGCCTTGCTGTGATGTTCGAGAAAAGCCATGTCAGGCCCTGATAACACTTGGCAATAATTGCCTATCCCAGCTGTTCCAAACATAAGGATCATTGGGTTCCCAAACAATAACCCTCAGCCATGAAACAGAAGGGTTGGGCCTGCCTGGGTTCTGAAGCTGCTGAGGTCCTGAATTCTCAATCTTTTCCCAAGGAAAACATTCAAATGTTTTCCCTGGTTATTTCTTCAGGACTGTGCCTTGGGAAGGGAAAGGCAGTGTTTTGGTACTGCAGAACATCCAGGGCCAAGATTTAACTGCAGTGAACAGAACCTGAACAATGGGAAGAGCACAGTCCCTGAGGCTTCTAAATCAATATATCTGGAAGGATGCAATGGGCAACCCCGGCAGGGGCAGTCAGGGAGGAGGGAGAATCGAGATCAGAACTCAAGCTTAGCAGAAATCATTTCCTAGGTGAGTTTCATGTGTGAGAGCTTTTCTCTGCTCTACCAATCATTCTGTAAACATTGGAATGTTTCTGAGACAGGATTTGACAGACATTTCTGTAGGTGTAAAAATGCACAAGTTTCCACTCTTCCAAATCACTTGCAATGATAACCAAACTCCCCAAGCGGGCCCCCTAAATATTCCAACCACCCACCCAGGCAAACCAAACAAATTTACTGGAATGGTATCTGTAAGCAAATTTCTGGATTTGAGCTCCTGCTTTGGTCAGGCAGTGATCATTTGATAACAGAGTTGTGTTTTTCCCAGTTGTAGGGAGGCCCATTAAAGCAAACAGCCTCCTGGAGACTTGAAAATGTATGTATTGAGTCTGTAAGGGGTGACACGATATAGATTGACATCTATAACCCACAGTACTTCAAAGAAGTGCAGCACAAAGCACGTTGCCATGTCTAATAACCATAAGTGACAGATGGTTGCAGGGTTTCTATGCTTAACAAGTGAGTGGAGAGGCAGCATTTGTCTTGGATTAAACTGTTGCATTTTGGAATTGCCGTTAATTACAGGGGAAGGTAGGTTATTAAAAAGGAATGTATTTCATTGGATCATTTCCCTCTCGCAGTCCCCATCTGTGACATGTCTTTAAAGAAAGTTTATCACACTGGTTCTATGAGGGGACGAGGGTCAAAGAAGCACAGCCTTAGTCTAGACTGATATCATTGGCAAATACATAATTTCATAGGTTGAAGATATTTTGGAAGAGTCAAAATTCCAGGCCTCAACATTTATCACCACAATCAAAGGCAGGCACGGCATGTAGGTGTAAAATGTGAGGGAAATTTCAGGCTTGCAGAGTTCTACTGATGTAATTCCAGTAAAAAACCAGAGGAGTCAACAATTCTCTGCATTTTATCATGCAAATGGTGGCTCTTGCTACAGTGGCAGAGGGAAGGAAAATTCTATAGATAATCACATTATAAAAGGTTTTTCTCATAACTACCTTGTTTATAGTGTCATGCCTAACTTAGTCCTGGCAGACTCTGGTCTAATTAGTTGTGTTTTAATTGCTGATGCCCAAATGAGTTTCATAGCAGTGAATTCATATTGATCTTTACTATGCCATTACTCTTTTAAAAAAAACCCCTTTTGTAGTTAACAGTCACCTCTCTCTGCTTCCCAGAAGGTTTTCTTAAATCAAGAAAAGCCCATCTTATTCAGTGTTCTTTACAGATTGCTGTTTCTTTGATGATTGCTTTATCTTCCTGACATAAATGAGTCAGTTCCAATATCAAAGAACATAATGGTATCTTAAAAAGAAACCGACAAAAAAACCACAAACTTGAATTTATGATGTAAGATTTTTGGAGGATGTAAGACTTAAAGAGTTGAAATACAAATCAGTTGATGCAATTGGTTCAGTTTCAGGCAATTGAGAATTTCAGTAAGTGCTAAAGATTTGTTAACACCACCACTTTGTTTAGCTTTTTAATATTTTATTTCCCTTTGCTTTCTGTTTTATAGTTAACTGTATTGTATTTTAATTGCTTGCTTGACATGATGGCATCTCAGTGGGGGCTCATGGGGGAGTTTTATAACACTTTAAATAATTAATGGTAATTAATAGACTGCATTAAATCAAGCTCTCCTAATATTTTCTATTTCTTCTGTGTACACCAATGCTTTCACAGGATGAGAGTTTAGCTCATCTTTTACGATGTTTTAGGCTATTCATTTTTACCCCATAAAATGTGAAATACTTTAAAAGTCTTTGTTCTGTAATTTGCTGCCTTTTGTACTCCAGAACAGCATCAAACACATTGGAGACATTTTTATATCTCCTTTCATTTTTAATGAAAATGCCACACTGGAAAAATATGCTGTTATAATTTGGGAAATCCAGGTTTTGTCATCCTTACATAAATAAAAATTACTGATTAAGTTTGTGGGGCTCTACTTCATTCTTATAGTTAAAACTTGGTCACAAAAGTCCATTACTGCTTAAAAAGGGTAGACAAAGTGCTCAAACCCACAGAAACTAGCAAGTTTTGTTACTGGTGGAATGGCCTGACATCACTCAACTGGAGTAAGGCAATCCTGTACTTGAAGCTAAACTTGTTTGGTGTCTCAAAGTCACTAAAAGTTACTTAATTATGATGTGCCAGAGCCTTGACCCAGTGAATGTTGGTGTTTGAATAAACTGCATTTACCTGTTTAGTCCTATTATAAAGTGCTTGCACACATTCAGATGTAGCATTTGATAGAAACACAAAGTTTATTCCTGGCCAGTGAGGTGTTGAGACACAAGGACAAATGAAGTGACAGCAAACTCCCTCTCATTTTGTTTTGCTATGTGATGTTTATAGTTGAACTTGGAAATAATCTAATTTTTCTAATTTTTAGATATGTTTATTATAATGTACAAGACATGCATGGAGTATTTCAGCTGTCAGGTTCATTTTTGCCACTGATAAAGTTATTGGATGCTAAAAATTTCCGTATTTTCTTAAAACTAAGGATCTTTGCTTATAAAAACAACTGTGTTATTATTCCTGAAGGTTTTGAAACTGAAACATTAATGTACTAAAGGCTCAAAGACCACACATGTGGTTGTTCTCAATATCAAGCTCTCTCCTGTTTTCCTCAGTTTTCACTTAGGACACACAGGGCCTTTCCTGAGTTGCTGGTATTTCCTTATTTCTCGTATTTCAAAATACACCTCTGTGCCACCTTCCTTTTTCATTGTATCAAACTGTGTCTATATTAACATCTCTTTGGTTATTAATTAAAGCTCCAAATTAGGAGAACATGAAAAAATAAATAACATCTGAAAAGTCTGTGTAGCCGCATTCAACTCAGAAACAATATCACTCAACCACAGAAAAAATTAGGTTGAAAGTGGCCTCATGATGTCTGTAGTCCCACCTCTTGCTCGAAGCAAGACTAACCCTAAAGTCAGGTCAGGCTCTTCAGGGCTTTGTCCCATCAAGCTCTTAAAATCCCCACAGATGGGGACACAGCAGCTTCTGGGCAATCTGTTCTGGTGCTGAACCACTCCCATGACAGAGACATTTTCCCTATAGCCAGCTGCAAAGTCCCTGAGCTTTCTCATCCTCTGTGCTTCTTTTGGAGATGGAACCTGCAAATGAGGCAACAGGAGAGTAGGAAAAATTTTTAAGATACTTCACCCAAAAATGAAATACTGAAAAGATGCTTTAGAAACACTTTGAGTAGTCAAAATGTATGAAGTGGCATGAGCTGTTTCAAATGAATTTAATCACAGACCCATGGAATGATTTGTGTTGGAAGGGACCTTAAAGCCCATCCAGTGCCACCCCTGCCATGGGCAGGGACACCTTCCACTGTCCCAGGCTGCTCCAAGCCCCAATGTCCAGCCTGGCCTTGGACACTGCCAGGGATCCAGGGGCAGCCCCAGCTGCTCTGGGCACCCTGTGCCAGGGCCTGCCCACCCTCCCAGGGAACAATTCCTGCCCAATATCCCATCCAGCCCTGCCCTCTGGCACTGGGCAGCCATTCCCTGTGTCCTGTCCCTGCAGCCCTTGGCAATTGTCTCTCTCCAGCTTTCCTGTAGCTCCCTCTGGAAGGACAAGGTGCATTTCCTGCAGCACCAAGGACTGAGGTCAGTCAGGTGTATCCCAGATTTAAAGCACAAGTCAGGCTGTAAAGACAGAGGTACCCAGAACTGACATAAGAAGTGAAAAACAAAGATAAAGCTTCAACTCCTGTGACTAAGACAGAAACAGAGCAGCATTTAATAAGAGGTTTTCAGACTTTCATGAATATGTGATGCGAGTGCTTGGGGTCTACTCACAGGCACGCCAATTTTCCTTAATATAACCTCCCTTTAGATTTTATGTCAAGATAAAGGGATCTTTCCCTTGAATACTTCTTTTCTTGCAACACTCAAGTTCATACCTTTATCAGAACCTTCTTTTAAAAACACAAGTGACAGAATTCTGACTTTGTTCAGCTGTGTCGCCAACTTCCAATTGGACAAATATTTAATTCACTGCTTCTATTTTTAAACAATGCTGCTGAATAATTTGAGCAATTGGATGCTGACCAGAGCATTTTTTTTTAAATAACATTTTCCAAGTGGTATCATTAGAAAGAGAATAATCCCTAAAAGGTATCACACGTAAACTCTTTTTTTTTTTTCAACTTCTAGAAAATTCACAAAAGCCATTGTTCGGAAAATGAGTGTATAAATAATACTCTGCTTATGAGCATAAAGCAAAAACCACTGAGCAAATGCTGTGACTCAGGGTGGTTTCTGCATTTCCCTGTGATTTTATGCAGCCTCAAAGAGTGTAAAAATAGGAAACGTGTTCCTTAACTTATGGAAAAGATGTCTTAACTTTCATCTTGATGTAAAAAGGAAATTTTTTAGAGTGAAACAACCATTCTCTGGAACACCCTCCCCAGGGAGGTGGCAGAGTCCCCATGACTGGAGGTTTTAAAGATGTGATGGGAGGGTGTGATAGATAAACTCCTTTTCCCATGGAAGTCTGAACACAACAATCTTTCAAGGTCCATCCCAAACATCCAGCCTGGGCTGTTTTAGGCTTCTAGGAAACATCACAACCAATTTCACCACCAATCTCACCTACTCCTCTCTTTCACCACAGCCACCTGCAGAGTAACAGGCATATGGGTCCTTAAGTCTTAATTACTCCTTAAGTCTTAATTACAGCCTTCAAAAGACTAAGAAACACGTGACAAGCAGAAAGATAAGAGAATCACCTGAACTTTTTGTCTGCATTTTGGTCATTTCTTGTGGCTTTCTTAAAGATATAAACAAATGAGGAAGTATCTCTCCCTTCAGGTGCAAGGGATATGTGTTAGACCACCATGCATAATTTTTAAAACTAAAAGCAGCACCAAATTCTTCATTTTACAAAGGAGCTGTGCTCAGAGCTTCAAATGGCTGTCTCAGGCTTCTGGTCAGGTACTGGTTATAAATAATGACACTGATGGATCAGCTGAGCTCAACAGACATGGAATTGTTAAAAATTGCCAGACATCCCAAGGAAAGAGCAGTGTCTGGAATGGTAGAGAAGAAACAAAGAGAAACAAGGCCTGGCTAAAATAAGAAAGTTGGAAATATGTTTTGAAAGGGTGAAAGGCACAAAGCACTGAAATGAAAGTTCCTGTAAATTCATACCTGATTTTCTCCATCCTTTCTGTCAGCATTGCTCAGAATTCTGAGGTTTTTTCTCTGAATTTGTCACAATATTTTGCAGAAAGTAAACTTAAATCCAGGCTGACATAATAATGTAGGCCCTATCATCAGTTGCGCCACATGTGGGGAAAACATTCCTATCTCCAGCCCCACGTTTAGGACCTGCCAAGGAAGGAAGTGAAATAATGCAATAGAAACTCCCTGAGACACAGGAGGGCTCCTCCTTCCCTGCTTTAAGGCACAGCTCAATTCACAGCCTGGCTACATAAATTACAGGCTCATTCCTAGGAAAGTCAACAAGGGGAAAAGACAGCAGCCATCTATCTGTGAAATGTAAAATACTAATGGAAAGTACATAAGGCTTTTTTACATAGACTACACACCATTAACCTCCTCTCCTCCATATTAGTCGATCATTCTAAACTCAGCTGCTGCCTTTACTCGAATGTTTTTATTTGCTGTTGCTCACTTGAAAAGGGGGTAAAATACCAGGTTATCTGATCACCATGGAAAAAAGCTACTTTTAAGGAAGTCAGAGTTCTGAAGCCTGCCCTCATAACTCACATGATACAAAAGGCATTATAATTACAATACCTCATTCCTTTGACAAAGATTATAGCAAGGACAGAAAATGCCCACAGATTAATCCATCATTCTGACACCATTTTTAATGAGTGGGAAATGCCAAAAATATGATCCGTTACCTTTGCAATTCAAAACCTGTAATATCATGGACCAGTACGAACTCCTCAGATCTGGCATTCCT
>NW_008238440.1:2056847-2058389 GCF_000691975.1 Corvus brachyrhynchos | reverse complement strand
ATTCCTGCCCAAGAGCTTGCCACTGATCAGACTTTTTAAAACACATTGCACATCACCTGCACAGATTAGAAATTAGATATGCATAAATTTTATTGTGTTTTAGAGCAAGAACAAGAGGATTTTCTGTCTTCATTGCTTTTGAACTATCTTTCTTTTGAACAAAAGTGTAATGTGCCAGTGTCCCCTAGTGGGCACATGAATTCAGAGGTAACAGGTTCATTTCATACCTGTCTGTGCCCATCAGCATCAGCACCTTCAGAAAGATTGTGCTGGGCTATTGCATGAGTTTGCACCTTTTTTCCATTCTAAAAACACACCATGAAGACCAGGTCTGATAAATTGTTGTGAAGAAATAGTTAATTCAGAGAAGACAAAACCAGATGCAATTACCTGCGGTATCCAATGGGACAGGAAGAGAGAATAGATTTGAATGACTACTTCTGTTTTCTCCTCTACGCTGTGTAGGGTGATCTTGGGTAGGTTGTTTCCTGTATGTGGGCTTCAGTTTTGCTTGGAGATAAAGATTTTTAATAGATCACCTCCTCATGGAAGCACTGCACCACAGTGTTTCAGTATTAGGTGACGGGTAAAGAACAGTTGCTATATCTTTTCAAGTATGTGTCAATCATCTTCCTTCTCACTTGAATTACCAGTAAGAGTCTGGAGGGATCACAGGAAAGCAGCCTAATGAAATGCTTAAATGAAAAAATGACTGAAATAGGGATCACTTTCAAAACTCACCTTTATTTTAAATGAGAATTTGTGAATTTGAGGAATTCAGAAGTCATTTCTGCATTAAGGGGAGAACTAACTCCTTCGTGGGCTTCCAAGTGCATTGGAACACTCAGGTTCTTCTAAGAAAAAGTTTTCAGTTATTTTCAGGTTTCACTAGCACAAAATGGGCAACAGAAGCTGCAATCAGGTGCCTGTTCACCACTTAAAATAACACTCAATGTATTTGGCATTCAGACACAAGTACCAAAGCTGGAGTCTCCCTGACACGGGGTGAAGAGCTGGAGCCACAGTGTCAGGGGTGGATACTGAGATTCAGGATGTGGCTTTTGAGGAAATTGAGTATTATTTGCACTCAACATTAGTCACAGATTGGGGGCTGGGAGGGCACAGCCTTAGGTAGGAGTTTCCTCATCAATGAAACCAAAAAACTCAACATGCCCCGGCCGTGTGCGCTGGGAGCCCAAACCCCCCTGCCCTGGGCTGAGCCCCAGCGTGGGCAGCAGGGGAGGGGGGATTCTGCCCCTCTGCCCCTCAGCTGAGACCCCACCTGCAGAGCTGCCCCAGCCCTGGGGCCAGCACAGGAAGGACCTGGAGCTGCTGCACAGAGCCCAGAGGAGGCAGCAGCATGAGCAGAGGGATGGAGCAGCTCTGCTGGGAGGAAAGGCTGCCAGAGCTGGCATTGTTCAGCCTGCAGAGGAGAAGCTTTGGGGTGAGCTCAGTGTGGCCTTGCAGGGCCTGAAGGAGCTGCAGGAAAGCTGGAGAGAGACAATTGCCAAGGGCTGCAGGGACAGGACACAGGGAATGGCT
>NW_008238440.1:2041184-2056729 GCF_000691975.1 Corvus brachyrhynchos | reverse complement strand
CAAGGCCAGGCTGGACATTGGGGCTTGGAGCAGCCTGGGACAGTGGAAGGTGTCCCTTTGTTGGAATTCCATTCCATAGTTTGAGTGAAAAGATTTTTAAGGTCCATTCCAACACAAAAAATTCTATGATTCCATAATAAGGAGGAAAATAGCAGATTTCTTCTTCCCTACTTACCAAGTTCTTTTCATAAAATAACACATTTACAAAAAGAGAAAAAAAGCACATATTAATGCCATGATGATTTTTTTGCCTTTTCTTTTACACTCCTGTTATACTTTTTTACAACTTCTGTATTCTTAGTGCTTTCTGCCTACATTCTTGGACTTGTTTGTCAAGCTGGGACACTAAACATCTTAGAAGCCTCGTAGCCAGGGATCAGTGTGCCCCAGACCCCAAGGTCCTCTCCAGAACACATTCTGTAAACCAAGATAGAACCATCCAGGGGAAGGTTCCTTGGGGAGGGGGGCTCACTCGAGCCTCTCATTGGGGAATCTTTGATAGATCTGCTAATTAGTAACACCTATAACGTTATACCCGACCTATTGGGGGTGTGCACTGCGGGGTGCATGGAGGTGCATTCGGCCTGGACGTGTGCACCTAAGGATGCTTAAAATAAATACCAAGGTAAAATCCCTTTTTCCCTTGTAACCCTGTTTGAGTCTTGATCTTAAGACCAGAAAAAGCATCATATAATTAATGTCAGAATTTTAATTATATATTTACATTTCTAAAGCAAATATTACCTGGTAGAATGGCTCCTCAAGAACATTACACTCAAGTTGTGGGAGATGCAGATTAAAACTTTCTCCCTAAAATCCCTTTGTGTAAATCATGGTGAAATCACTTCATCTCTCTGGGCAGCAGTTGCATCCCCCAAACTGCATAATCTTTCCTTTGAGTGCTTTTTAGGAGCTGCTGATTTTGTCTGCTTTGAACTGTCCAAGCCCTGGGTTAGGATGTGGCTCTGTGCAGGTGCCCCTGTGGGATCTGTGACAGCAGGGTTTCTATCTGTGCCTGTGCACCAAATAATAGATACCTTTCTCCTCAGCTCATTTCTTTGTCCATTGCTTTGATTCCAGCATTTATTTATTTTACGGGAATGGCTTCATCTGCCTTGCGGGATAACTTTCAGCCTTCCAAAAGCCAGAACCTCCAATCTGTTCGGTAACAAAGGAATAGCTACAGCACTGCATACACCTACTGCAATCAGAGAAATCAATACAAGATAATTTTGACATTTCTTTAAAGAAATGGAATTCTGTTCAAACATATCTATCAAGATATGTTTTATTGCAAAACAAAGCTGCAAAAAGCCAACATTATTGTTCTTCTTCTGAATTTATACAGGTGCTAAATCACCTTTTTTCATGGAGGGTATTGCTTTAACAAAAAATGCAGTTTTATGAAGAGATGTAAGACAGGAGAGCAATCAGAACAGCAGAAGTGCTGCTAAACTGCCTTATCTTGGATTTTTAACCTCTGGAGAGATTGACTGAGCCAGGAAAATACTGCTGGGTTACAGCCCCCTTTCATTCAGACTGGACTTACTCCAACCAGGGAATCCCTGCCAACCACCCGCTGTGTTGTGGGAGACCTCATGATCAGTGTGACATAACCTCAAATCTTATAAATATTAATAGCTTAGCAAGGATCAAAACACAGATATGGAGAAGGTCCTGAGCTCAGGGCAACACATTTTGTTCTGTAATCCCAGCACAGAGCAGAAATCCAATAGCAGTGGAGGGCAATTGCCTTCTCTTTCCCAAGGAAAAATGCAGCAGGTGCCCGTGCTGCATCAGCACATCCCCTCTGGGAACATTTTATTGCCCTACTAATCACACCTACCTGCATCCTGCATCTTCAAACCATCTTCATATTTGCATCTCTGACAAAGTGTGCCTCCAAGGAGCCATAAGGAGGGTCTATAAATGTGCCAGGGTAGGGAGGGGCAGCACAAAGCACTGAGGGCAGCAAATGGCTTCCCAGAGAAAATATCCCAGTGCAAAACCAGGAGTAAAAGTGTCCAGGCTGGTTTCAGTTACTATTAGAAATGTCTAGTCTGGACTTCTAATACGTTTGATGACCAGCTGCTTCATCTGAGAAGGAGTTTGGTCTTGATTCCAGCCTCCTCACCAAATCCACACTTCCAGAACACTATGAAATACTTGAGTGTCTTTTTCCTTCCAATATGGCATGCACCACCATGTTTTTAAAGAGGAAAATACAGTTTGAAGTATCTGAGATTTTAAAACTTGTTCAGAGTTGAAGTTATAAATTAATAGTGCAATACTTTCCATAAGTAGTCCCATATTTAGTGACAAATCCTTTCAGTGCAGCGCCAATGGAGTTAAACTCCCAGAGGGAACCCTTCACAGTCTGAAAACACCACTCCCCTTCCCAACCTGATCTGCCTATCAAAGCAAAGTTGCTCAATAAACCTATCACATAATGAGAGGAAAACAACCCAGGCTGTTGGGTGTGTTCTGAGAGCAAATTGTCTTTGCTTCACAATAATGAAAGTTGAGACAAAATCTCTTTCTGGCATCATAATCAGAAAGAGAAGCAAGGAGAAAAAGACAAAGAGCATCCTGGTTTTTTTTTAGTTTCATCACTTACCAGATTTTGAAAGACATTTACAACTTGTACAGCTGATTTTAAAGGGGTGGTTTTGGTTGCTATTGAGCACGAGTGTAAACACAAACACAAGCAGAGAGGACTTGGCGAGGGAGGCAGAGGTGGGTGGCAGGGACAAATGAAACCCCTGCCAAGTCCATCCTTGCTCCATTTTCTCGATTACCTCAGAATCCAAGCAAGCAACTTATTTTTTGGATGGAGGGGCAGGAAAAGGACAAGTAGGTTTAACACATCCATTCTGAAAGTGGTTTTTTTCTCCACTACACAAGGAAAGGTGCAGCAGGTTCTCAGTGTTATTGACCCTTTCCTTCCCACAGGAGCTGAGTGGTTTAATGAAATCTCTCCTCATTTTTTCAACATGAATAATCCTTTGATTAAACCTCTATTTCTGTCTTTCTCTCAAATCGGTGTCTAATACAAAACACTCCAGTCTCCAATGAAAATTTATACTTCAATAATGAAATAATTTCTTGTATTGTGGGTGAGTCAGGGTCTGCTCATGATTAAGAAACACTAAATATGACAGATTACTTGCAATTAATTATTACTTCATCCCCTCAGAGAATATACCCTACAACAGAATGCTTTTGCACAAACTCCTGAATTTCTCAGCTCCCCAACTGCTACAAACAAATGCATTTTGTTTACCTATTGCCTATGAAATAGGTTTGTTTGAAACCTGACTTGGAAGATAAAATAGTCCACTGTTGGTGAAGTGCTGTAGCCAGAACAGAATGCTGAATTTTATGGGGTTTTTTTACACATCACAACATCTCTCTGCCTATATAATTATTTTAAAAAGACAAGAAGAAAAGAAAAATAAAAGCCCGTAGGATCTAAATAACTTTCTCTCATCCTCTTCCCTGCAGTCACTGGATTATCCAGGCTTCTCGGACTGAATCAGTGTGCATTAGGAATGTTCCCGATTTCAAATACACAAATACCAACATCAAAATGGGAGAGTATCCACAGGAGTCTAAAGTGAGACTTGTCTAAATCTGTTTGCAGCAGAAGGGCCATGGAAAGCAATCGCCCTCTGCACACTGGCTCAGAGGCACTGCGGTCTTAATGAATTTCAGGCTCAGACCAGTTTACATTTTCTGGCACTTGGTGCCTCAGTGGCATCTGGTGGGGGGTTATTTATTTATTTATTTAAAAAAATTTGCTCTGCAGCACAAGCCTCAGTAAATTTGCAAGGTTTTCACAAGTCAGCTTGAAGGGCTTGTTCAGCAGACCTTGAATTATCACTAAATGATCAAAATTAGCTGTCAGCTTCGAGGAGGGTAGAAAATCCAGTGGCATTGAGTACAAACCTTAGTGCTCAGTGCTTTGGGGGCACTCTGGAAGCTTTGAGCACAGAACCTTTGGGTTTTCAGCTGAATTCGGGGGGAGCAGTGTAGTGTCTAAGCTTTTCCTTCAGCACTGCACCTCAGCAGGCGCAGAGATCTGTCATCCCACAGAGCAGCCACTGCATTAGTGGTGGCACAGGCAGTTTGACCTTCATTTATCAAAGGAAAACATTCACCTTCAGCCTTTTAAAGCTCCTGCAGGAGTCACTTTTGCTGAATTCACTTGTTACTCCTCTCACTGTTTCCTCCAACACATCTTCTCTACTTCTCATTCTGTAACAGTTTTACAGAATTAGAGTACACTGGGATATTGAGGATGATACACAGGCCGAGAACTTCAAATTCACAAATATCCACTACAAAACATCAGTGCTAAACACAGAAAGGCCTCAGTTACAGACTCACGTAAATATTAAGTTCATAAAATCAAGACCGAGAAGCCAGGAAGTGCTAGAATTCACCTTAGCCTTAATTTCTTCTATTTGAGAATACATGTCCCACTTTTTGTATACTTCATAATATCTGATAATCTCTGTGGTGATATTAGAATTTAATGTCCTCATGTCTAATT
Organism: Corvus brachyrhynchos; assembly: GCF_000691975.1. Classification (NCBI taxonomy): domain Eukaryota; kingdom Metazoa; phylum Chordata; class Aves; order Passeriformes; family Corvidae; genus Corvus; species Corvus brachyrhynchos. The sequence continues at coordinate 2,052,174 of NW_008238440.1, read as the reverse complement.
CTTCTGTAAGACCAACTCCTCCCAAAGGCTGAGTTCAACTAGTCCTCAACTAGACTAGATGAGAAACTTAAATAATTCTGTGTTAACCACCTAGATTATCGGAATACTTTCAGATGTACAACAGTTTTTCTAAGCCTTAGAAACAGCTGTGCTGCCTTGGCTGAAACTTTGCAAACACCCGTGGAGGGAAACTCATGAGAAATTCCAACTGAAAATGTGCAGCACTACACATGAAGAGAGAGAGGTGTGGGATATCCCATTTAAAAGGCATTAAAAAATAAATAAAAAATTAAAAACAACAGTACTGTACACATTCAAAACATTTTAGCAAGAAAATCCCAAAATAGCCTCATAAAGTTGGTAGAAAAATGTGAAAACTGATAACAGACATCAATTAAATAACTTAATCATGCAGTCAGTAGCAAAGGAGATGTTGCATTCCACATTTCTCCTCCTCTGAAACCAATGTCAAACCAGACCCCAATAATGGTTTGCAATCCCTTTCAGGTACACAAAGCAAACCTTTGTTGCCACCGAAGGATATTTGTACAAACAGAACAGGCAATTAGGTCTGAAACCACCCATTTCACATTTGCAAATGCATCCTGATAGAAACAAATGGAGAGGGTTGAGGTAAACAAGTTTTCAGCACATTTGCAAGTGAAAAATCCCTGCCAGCAGGTGGTAATTTGGTCTACCCTGGACACTTTAAGAGCTATTGAATTGCATGTCACAGCGCTGCAACCTATATTTCACTATATGCTCTGTTTTCCCTAAGTGTTTGGTAAGGCAAGGAAAACCAGAGCCAGCAGAGAGGCACACAAACAGAATAGCAAATAGGAGCACCTTTCATTTCAGGCTTTTTTATCAGAGAATTATATTTTCAATCCTAACACAGGTCGCAATAGTCACAATGGCAGTTTGTAACTTGCTTTCCAGGCACGTTGTACGGTTGGGAAAGATTTTCACATAATCAAAGTTGGATATTTCTAGAGAGATCAAAAGAGTCTGTGAAGTGGATAGCAGGTGCTACAGACATCTTAGAGGATCTGAGAATGCAATTAACCAGCAAATGAGCCTTGGAAAACCCAGTCTCGCTGAACAGATGAGCACAATAAAAGCCACTGAGAAATGAGATGGCCAAAGCACTCTAATAACAGCAGCAGCATGGAGACATCTGCCCTGTGCCTTAACCTTTAGGAAAAGAGAGCAGATCCCACACAGAGAGGGAAGTAGGGACAATTATGTAAATGTCTGGTGCTCCTGGAGGAGATGGAAGTTTACTGATTGCTTTCAGAGAGGCTCAGTTAAGCAGAGCACCATTGGCCTCTCTCTGTTCACTCCAGTGGATTGGTGCTTGGGATGGCGGGTGCTGGAGGAAATGGGTCAAGTGGCTTCCACAAGATTATCAAATCCAAGTGGTTTTACCCCTCAGCATTTATGCAGAAACTTTTCTCATCATTTATATTCTGACTGTCAGCCTCGAAGTTGAGCACTGGGAGGTGTTTAATAAGCTTTGTGGGAATCTGTAGTCACTGGCAGCCTTTAACATTTGGACAAATGTAATATGGCTTGGGACAAATGAAAATAATCCATCTGAACAATTTCTGCTGATGCCAAATTTCATACAGGGCTTATTTCAACAATGGAAAAGTGAGGTCTCAAACTTTGAAAATAGGTCAGACTTTCTATAACTGAATTTTTTTGGGGCTTCTACAATACACTCTGCAGTAGCTTATGTCTTTACAGGGTATTAATCACAAAAACCATCACATATCAAGCCTAGCTTGGATTTAATAGGCATTCAGGTTAAAAGGGGGATTTTCTGCTCTGACACAGAGGATCTCTGTGACAGGGACATAAGACGTCCTCTTTTATGGAGAGAAGGAACTCAAAATGGCAGTATGGGAATGCAGTGTGATGTCACTCAGCTTGGGATGGGCCACAAGGTGCAGATGGGACATCAGCTTTAAACTACAACTGCCACGAAATGCTTCTCGATGCAGAATTACTGAATATATTCTTATTTCAGTCTCCAACAACTCTGAAGCCTTAGAGAGCTTTGTCTTCCCCACCACTCAGGCTTGCTGTGACTTGTTGAAGCTGGAGTCGTGGCTGGGGTGACCTCTGGGGCCCACAGCCAGCAGGGCCAGGCTGTGCAGCACCCCTGGGGAGATGAAGTAACAATTATTTTTAAAGGCTTTTGACTAGTTTGCTTGATCATTTTTTGCTACATTTTTAAGTGTGAGGACCTGGACCTCAGGTTGACATGGATAATTTTTCTTTTTCTTTTTTTAAAACTAATGATTTTTAGCACTTCACAATCTATAAAATAGACAGAGTATTTTGTTATAGTGCTCAAAGGATTCTTAAATGGCACTTAAGACACTTCTGAGCCCAGTTCTTACATACTCAGATGTAGCTACTTCCCACTACTAGATTTAAGAACGTTTTCCAGCCTGAGTTAACCATGTAGAGATTCAAATATCCCTCCCTGCACTGAGCCTCACACTCACCCTTAAGTGAGTTTGTTGGCTTAAATGTAGCTGAACCTCAAATTACCATATCCCTGGTGAATGGAAGTGTCAAACCGTGTGCTGTCTCCACCTTTGAAATGCTTCATTTTCATATTGCTCCCTCCTCTTCTCCCCATTTCATGATACGCAGTTTCACAGGAAATTGCTTAAATTCACTCCTTAATGCTTTTTTTTTTTTTTTTTTTTTTGGTATAAGCTCGATAATTTATTAAAACAAGGATAGCAGTTTAGCAGCAGTGACTTCAGAGATCCTCAGTGGCTTTTGCAGTAGGATGGTTAAGGCATGATGGCTCTCTCCTGTCATTTATTAAGGATTTAAGGAAATTAAAATCTTCCAGTCATGGAATTGATATTTAGAGGTCATCAGTCCACACAGTTGGAAAGACATTCAGAAATATTTTCTGAATCATGCTAGGAGAAAAATTTTACCCTTACTATTAATTAGCACAGTGTGACAAGCAAAATTCTCTTCAGGTTTTATTCCTTCATTTGTGGATAAAAGTCTTAAACTTCATTTGCTCATTTTCGTTCTGAGGCAGCAGGCTGGGTGCTGCTTCCCTGAAATAACTCCTTCTCCCAGCATGGCTGGGTAATTCCACCTGATGGACCAGAGTTAGGGATAGCTCCAGGGAGAAAAGATGGAAGAAGTGCTTGGATTAGTACCCCAAAGTACCCTAGGCTGGGGGATCACCATGGGAACTTCATGTTGGTTCTTACGGGATGCGCTCCAACAATCCTCTCCCTTAAAGCTTTAGGAGGAATACTGGGACTGAACAGCTGATCACTCTAAGGATCTGACCTGTTTTCTTTTCCATCTCTTTCCTCCTTTTTTTTTTTTTTTTTGGTTTGGTTTGGCAAGGGTGCAGGTCAGGAGGAATTTAATGTCCATGAAACATTCAGAGTGCTTCAGCAGCTACAGTTACGTTTCTCATCACACCGTAATTTTTTACACTAGCCATCACCTCTCTTAATGTTGGGCTGGTTCCTGGTTTTATTTTTTCAGAATGTATTTGCTAATATTGATGTTTTAAAAAATCTGGATAATAAAATGATTCAAGTTTTACTTGAGATGAACACAATCATGTTGCCCTGGCACTTCTGCCCATATTGATTACTTGGGAAGTAATGATCATGTCCACTCGTCCAAGTATGCTGTGTATTTTTTCAGGATTCTCTGATGTGAACAGACACAGCCCCCACTTTGAAATAAGAACTAGCATTGGATCAGATACAGAATCCACTGCTTTGTTCACCCTTCCCTCAGAATGTGAACATTTATCCCCAAATCACAGGGAGTTATATTATATTGGATTAAGGCCAATTCTTGTCTTGTCCCTCTCCCACTGCATGTCAAATTCTCATGAACACATCATTAAAAAAGTGTGTTAGAACTCTCTTTCTCAGTCAAAGACAAAAGAGTGATATGGGCTTCTGCAAGAGGAGGAGTTCATCTAATCCCACTCCTGAAGGGTCACCATGGATTGGTTGGAGTTCCCCTGAGTATCCTCAGCACCACTGAACTGACTCCTTAGGACACACCACACCTTTACAATTCTAACTTCTTCTTGATGATTTAAAACATTCTGCTTTTCAATAAATCACAGATTTTGATCAGTGTTTTCTTCCACACAGTTTCTCGATCATTTGAGATTTAAACTGATTCATTCTGAAAACTTTAGGGAGAAAGCATTAACCCTGCCAGGGTGAAAAAAATCAAAATACTGTAGGATTTCTGAAAGCAGTTGTCACTTGTGTATTGCTCTTGCATATAATGCTGACAGATTATGTTGGAGAATTCCAGAGCTTCATTTAAGCTGCATAGCAAGGTCTCTGTGGTGCTGCAAGTGGGACATTGCCAAGCAGAGATTGCAGCCAAGAGAAAACTTCAAATAGACTTCAGGACTGACCCAAGGTTTGTGAGCAGAGAACAGTGATCAACAGAAGTTTCTGGCTCATATCAGATATGACATGTCATTGTCATCACAGAGATAGAAATCACTTGCCCTATTGTCCTTCACTGTCCTTAATCTGATTCTCTTTATGTCACTTTTCTGCTTCTGTGTGTGATAACACAACAGAGCTGAATCCTTCTTTTCCAGTTCCCTACAAAAATATTCCCAAATTCACATTGGTGCTGGCATTGTAGCTGCCTTCTCTTCATCTCTCACCTTCCTTCTAGAAGCAGCCCAAACCACCAGATATCCAGCCCATTATTAATTGTGTTTTCTAATGATTTATTAATTGAACAGGGGAGAAGTACTTCTGGCAACATTTACACTTGCAAGTAGGGAATCAGATCCTCCATAGCAGAAGTCTAATTTTATTTGCCTTATCTTAGAAGTAGCTGGCTCAGATATGAAGAAATTTGTATTACTGAGGGATACAGAAATCTGAAGATAAAGAATCTATTCTTTTGTAGAATACTCTGAGCCAAATTTGTTAAATTTATGCACACTCATGGCACTGTGTTGGGTCTCTCAAATGTTTCCACACTTATTTTGTTTTTTTTTTTACTTTCTACTTAAATTGATTGCAAATCAGCTTAAAGTACCAGACATGCTGCTGGCATTGCTCTTTTCCAAACTTTGTGTGGCTGATCTGGGACAAGTGGCTTGACCTCTCTGTTGCTTGGGCAGGTGTTTGGACAGGGCTATGTTGTGACCAAAAGTAATACAATTATTAATGGAATATTAATTAATACAACTGTAAATACAAGGAGTGGTGGAAATAAATGGTATTTAAGGTCCTTTCCAGCCCAGTCCACTCCAGGATTCCATGATTACAATGCTAAGAGTATGCATGCTCAGGGAACCTGGATGGCACACAGCAAAGAAGGAGGTCTGTCTCCTCCCTAATATGGCCAAAAACATGGATAAGCCTGTGAAACTTCTCTCACAGTTTGTTTCAGTTGCAAACTGCCAGGATATCAGAGAAGTCATGTGGATAAAATGAGAGCCAGCTGAGGCCAGAAATCCATCTCTAATCATCCACCAGGATATGGGAGTCACCCCTGTTAGGAGGGATATGGGAGATAAATAAAATTGCAGCACTTTCTCCTACCCTGTCTTTACACAGAAGCCTTGTTCAAGCACCTACATAGAGGTCTCCAAGGAAATTTAATTCCAAGTTTATTCTACCAGCCCTTTGTCACCCATACTGGACACCTCTATCAACATGTGTATAAATTACATCGTAATAGATGTCTCTGCTTCCATAGGAGATCCACAGATATGTGTTCCACTGTTGACTGAAGTATGTTATAAAAGTCCATGGAGCAGCCCAAAACACTCCTGCCATTCCTAGTTTCTATGCCATCACACTTCCAGAAGTGCTCTGTCATCTCTGGCCTTTAATATTTCAGATTGTCACAAAGTCTTTTCAAAAAAAGCCTGAAAAAACCACTATAATAATATTTGATCTGTAATTTAATTATGAGATTTGATTTAAATTGATGGCATGTAGATTGGTTAGAGCAGAGCTTTTGGAATTATCCCCTGCCATGTATAGGGAATATAATTCAAAGCCTTAAAGAGATTAGGCTTGAATTTTGAAGGCGTCACAGACTTGTTTTATTCAGCCTAATCTCTACAAAAGTATGTTTGGCAAGGATTTACATGGAATAGTGCCATTTGCTCCTCGGATTGAAGTTTTGTTCCTCTGGACAATCTTTAGACGCACCAAAGAGTGGGGAAAACAGCTTTAGTGCATTGATTAAAACCAGGGTTTGTGACTAAGCATGGCAATGGTGATGATAGAACTGAAAAAAGCAAAATACCCAAACATTTGATTAATCATTTAGAAAGGAACCACAGAATCTATTTTAATTTTCCCACACCTTACACCTGGAACCTTGCTAGGAAAGGGTTTGGTTAATATATAATATAGGCCTTAATATAGGTAATATCTTTCAAACTGAAAGCTTTCAGGAATTTCTTGGAAGCAGGCAGGTATAAAGATGCTCTACCTACTGATGAAGTGTCCTAAAACATTTGTGTAGAGCAATTTCTACCAGACAGAAATGAAAGTCAAATTAATTATTTGTAAAGACGCCAGACTCCATGAATTATTTCCTTTGGTTTAAAGGAAACAAGCATCAATACAAACAACAAATATATGTTTGCCAGAAACCAAACAAACCCATAGTTTATAGCATCTGTCATTAATCCGTCAAATATAATTTTCAGATTTCTTACCCTTTTTTCCTCTATTTGACAGTGATCAGACCTAATTTACACAAGGCAGGTATTTTCAGGTTACCACTGCTTCATCATTTTGAATTTTTTTATTATTAGAGATGGATAATTCCTAGTACTTTCCTGTCATTTTTCATTATCATGTTTTGTTCATCTAGTTAAAAGTCAAAGTCCACAAGTAACTGAGTGGTCAGCTTGTCAGCAGATCCCTCTCAAGTGACTGCCCCACATCTGTTCTTTATTAAAACAGAACCCTGCAGTTCAGCCCAATTTTGGTTTTGTCTCCAGGTTATAACACCTGATTTAGCAAAAAAATTGTTTCCAGCAGAAGTGATTTAATTTGTTCCCACTTCAGATCCACCTCTGGCAAGTGCAAAACGGAATTAAAACCAATCAAAAGCGCAGAGAATTTTCTTTTACACCTTTCCTTGCCACTGAACGGAGTCTTGTAGGACACAAGACTGGGCAGCAGATTTTCTTACTGTCCAGTCACTCAGGACATGGGAACAAACCAGGGCTGTCCATCAGCAATTCTGTTTCAAACTTCCTAAAAATTTTATTTAGCTCTTTTTAAAGGCTACATTAGGAAAAAAACAGTATTAAACAACCAAGCCAACCCAATCGACCAACCAACCAAACACCCCATAGAACAAACAAACCACAAAAAACCCCAATTTGCTTCAACTTTTGTTTCTTATCAATAAGATTCCATAACCAAACAGCAACTAATTACTATTTTATGACTACCTGTTAGAAAGTTTGGGAAAATCCACTAAAATTGAGGTAGTGGTATTTGCTTTTTTCAATATTTACAAACATTTCTCTGTAATATCCTCCATATGGGTTGCCTTTTTCTCCTTCTGTCTCTCTTCTTCATCCGGTGGGGATGGCTTTGAGTGCTGAATACTAATGAACGGATTTTTGGCCCAACACACGATTGTTCTGAATTATTAATTCAGTTTAAAAACATCTGAACTGAGTAGGAAACAACTGAGATCCCATCGTGCAGGGCCAATGGAAGATGCTGGTGGAAATACACAAGTGCAGAGAACACTTGTGAATGTGCAATGCTCTGCTCAAGGTTTCCTCATGTTTTCCTCTTGGATGCACCTTCCCAGCAAGAACATTCTCTGTGTTCCTGTTGCTCCTGCAAGCTCCTAGTATCTCCAGCACTTTTGTTGAAATGCAGCAGAGAAACGAAACATCTGGCAAGTCACCAAGCCAGAGTGACTGGGAAAAGCTGAAAAATCCCTCGGAGAGGGAGCAACATCTGCTTGATAGGCAGTGAAAAATAAACCAGCAATAAACCCATTTTAACAGCAAATAAAAGGTACACAGGTCTAGGGGAAGGCTTTCTAGAAATGCTGATTACTCACATTATGCAATTAAAGTGGCATTACTGTGTTTGACAGTCACAGAAAAGCAATTGTGAAAAGATTATGTGTTCAAAGAAACTGATATAAGGACTTAATTTTCTACTTGCATAGCAAGAAAATCTGCCTTTTGAAGTCTCCTGGGTATTTTCTGGGCAAGAACCTATGAACTTTGTCTCCTGCAATCCCAAAAAAGCTGTAAAAGAAACACTGTGCTCATTTGGGTCTGAAAAAACACCGCAGTCCCAATGTTTTATGTTCTGTAGAAATGCTATTAAAAAAGATGAAAGAAAATAAACCTCCACCTCACTTAATGAAGAGATCAGCTAATTCACCACTTGAAATTAGGGACAAGTAAACTTTTATCATTTACTGCAAAATTCACCATGATTCTAGATAAATTCACTAGAAATGATTTGTGTAAGAAGCTGTTGCCAGTGAGGGTTAGCCAATGGAAGATAAATGCAAGAATATAGATGTGAGCAAACAGACAATATTTAAGCTATGAACTTAAGAAATATGCTGTGATCACACAAAAATCCAAACTTCCCAACAAGGTACGAGGTGCTGGTTTTGTCATGCACAGGCTCAAATCTGTTTATGCTGCAGGTGCAGTTTGCTTGGGCCCCAGCGAGTGAATCCTTTCCTAAGTCACATACTCTGAAATAATGCTGAGAACTGCAAGGGATCGTCCCTGAATCACAGATACACCACTGAATTGATCAGATTGCACCCTTTGTGTCTACACGGGAAATGTGCACAGAAGAAATGGGATCTTGTCCCATAGGACTGCAGCCGGATGCAGGTGAGGAAGTACAAGATATGTCAAGAAACAGCTCTGAAAAAACAAGTGAGAAGGTGAAGTTTAATTTGCAGTGTCCTCCTGAATCACTACATGACCATGAACACAGGCAGTCTAAGATGTCCTGCACTGATAAATTCCACTGAGAAGGGCAAAGCTGTGGGAAATAGCAACTGTCTGTGCCCAAGGAAGGGCTCACAGCTGAACTCTGACAGCGAAAGGAGCACTGCAGCACTTCAGCTCTGAAACAGAGCACACAGGGCTCTACCTTCACCCAAGAGCCATCAGAGCACACAGGCTGCACCCAGAGTTCCACGGATTTCCTCCTGCACATCACCAGGCTCTAAAATCATCTGTATCATGCTCAAGTGGATGGGAGAGGTTCTAGTCCAGTGGATTTAGATTTTGGAAAGTTCTTCTTGTAAAAAGTAAAAAAATCTTTAAAAGGTCCAATCACAAGGATAGAGGTAAATTACCGAGTTTTTATTTCATTAAGCATTTCTGAATTGTCAAGAAATCATTGTGTTGCATTAAGTAAAGTGCTCTCAAAGAATTGAGGCTACATTTCTGTCATTTGGGTCCTTAAAGGCAGTCCTATTTCAATAAATACTTATTCATTTCTGAAATCACAGGTTTTTGTAAAGCCTGGAAGTACTTATTAAGGGTTATGTGAGTTTAGGTAAAATAATTTATCTTACTTGAACCTACATTCTTCACTGAAAGGATCTAAACTTTTCTCCCACACCACATAAAAGGCTAATTAAAACTAGTTACATTCCTTGGTTAGTTACACATGAGCTGATGGATCTTGCTTGTAGTTAGAATACAAAGAAAAAAGTAATTTTAAAAAAGATCGATTAATGATTCTCATTGATCTGAACAAGCTGGGCCGGACAAAAAGGCCCTGAAAGGTCCAAATTAAAAGACGTAAGCTACAATAACTGGCTAGAGATTTATTTGTGTCCCTGGCATTTCCAGCTGCCTGCACTGGGCAAGCAGCACAGGTTGTTTATGCCTAGAGAAGGCAGGGAGATTGGGATTGACAATGGCTGCTGTCATCATGGGAGGATAGATGTGGAGAGCGAGGAATTAATCACATTCCAGACCACTCCTGTGGTATATTGTCACATATAAATCCAGTGTCCCCATTGATTCCTATCTGTTACCTAAATGTTCTGACCAGAACAGCTCAAAGCCACAGGTTGTTTTAATGACTGTATTATCATGAAGCCTTCCTTCCTTAATAAAAATAATACTGCAATGCACTAAACCAAAATGATGATAATAAAAAGATAACAACTGCCAATAGATTCCACACAGGATGAATTGGCTTCCAACTTACAGAAAGCTCTGAAATATACATTTGTCTGTTCAACATAAAACAGATTAAATTCTTCATAGTGAAAGCCTGGCAGAGGTTTTTAAGACAGATTTCTTTACCTTGCTGATATGTTTTAATTCTCTTGTCACTCCACTTACCACATATAAAATTGTTGTTACTGGTACATGTCACCGATCTGATTTAAGGACTCCAGAGAATTCTGCCGCAGAGATGGAGATTTTAGCTATTCCCCTGAGTGAAAAAAAACCATTTAACTTTAGTGGATGAAACTGCCACCAAAGACAGAGACACTAAATGCATGTGACATCGCCCTTGAAACCACAAGTAATTACTACCACAAGTGCCACTCACACACCAGTATGCAAGAGACACTTAACTGATAATGTAATAATAGACCACCAAGAGAATATACAGGCAATCACCATTAGAGAGAAGAAATTTAATAAACATTTACCAGCTAAAAAATCCTGTGTGAGGTGACATATTTCTCTGGCATTCAGTGCACCTGAATTTGAACTCTTCTGCACAAGGTTCACCTTTGCTTGTGTATCTGTGCGCTGGTAACACCAGGCAGGTTGGCAACTCCCTTTGACTCCAAGAAGTATGGAGTAGAGGTTTAAGATCGCAGAATCACTGAATGGTTTGGGTTGGAAGGGACCTTAAAGCCCATCCAGTGCCACCCCTGCCATGGGCAGGGACACCTTCCACTGTCCCAGGCTGCCCCCAGCCCCCATGGCCACTCA
>NW_008238440.1:2039739-2040584 GCF_000691975.1 Corvus brachyrhynchos | reverse complement strand
TCCCTGCAAGCCCCAGTGCAGGCCGGGCAGTGGCACACACCCACAGCAGGGGCTCGTGTGGCCACTGCACATTTGCACACACAGCACAGCACTTCCACAGCCCAGGCACGGGATGTTCCCACACATATCCCATTTGCACTGAAGACTGGACAGCAGCAGAGCCAGCCTGGCCTGTTCCAGCTGATGCACTGAGCACTGCTGGCTTCTGTGTACCAGCTCTTCACTCGATTCTCAACAAAAAGCTGAAAACGTTGGATGACTGATGTCATGCAATGCCTTGAAACACATTTATGCAGGGCTAAACAATTCAGAGCCCAGAAAGGATTCCTTGCCGAGCTCACCATCACCACAGGCTCATCCAGACCTCATCCAGACCAGGACATTTCAGCAAATGTAACTTTCTTTGGTTCCTTTTGCTCTCCTGCTCTGGCTCTGGGTGTCCCTCACCCTGCTGTGCCACAGGTCCCCAAATCCTTGTCATGCAAATCTTGGTCAGGTCACAGGCTCTGGCCTGGGGCTCCCACTCAGAGCCCACCCTGCAGCTGCACTGAAGGGATTCCAGTGAAGGGGATTGCCATAGGTTAGCAAGCATAGTCCATGATGTCCTTGCAAAGGGGTGCTTACAGCTTCCTCTATGACCTGATAGAGCCTATCAGCTGGCCAGTTTGAATATGGACAATTCTTTGAGCCACTTAAAGTTGTGATCACCTCTGTGATCCACACTTAAGAATAGGCAAACCTCCCCCATCTCTCTCTCTCTCTCATTTCCGGTGCTGGGACAGGTGGCTGCGGGCCCCATGTGGGGGCCAGTGGGCCCAGCCCAGACCCTGCTTGGGCCAGGCCAC